>NC_091620.1:63820108-64131046 GCF_027580195.1 Bos mutus | reverse complement strand
AATGTTATATTAATAACAAAATATAAAACTCTCAGCAATGAAAAGAATAAACAATTGATCAACAACATAAATGATATTTCTAATAAAAGCAGTTCAGAAGAAAAGATAAACAATTATATGATCATCTAAAGTTCAAACAACAACATAACAACATCCTCTTGCAACAACACAACAGAAGATTCTACACATGGAGATCACCAGATGGTCAACACTGAAATCAGATTGATTATATTCTTTGCAGCCAGAGATGGAGAAGCTCTATACAGTCAACAAAAACAAGACCGGGAGCTGACTGTAGCTCAGATCATAAAGTCCCTATTGCCAAATTCAGACTTAAATTGAAGAAAGTAGGGAAAACCACTAGACCATTCAGGTATGACCTAAATCAAATCCCTTATGATTATACAGTGGAAGTGAGAAGTAGATTTAAGGGACTAATCTGATAGATAGAGTGCCTGATGAACTATGGACAGAGGTTCAGGACATTGTACAGGAGACAGGGATCAAGACCATCCCCATGGAAAAGAAATGCAAAAAAGCAAAATGGCTGTCTGGGGAGACCTTACAAAAGCTGTGAAAAGAAGAGAAGCAAAAAGCAAAGGAGAAAAGGAAAGATATAAGCATCTGAATGCAGAGTTCCAAGGAATAGCAAGGAGAGATAAGAAAGTCTTCCTCAGCAATCAATGCAAGGAAATAGAGGAAAACAACAGAAGGGGAAAGACTAGAGAACTCTTCAAGAAAATCAGAGATACCAAGGGAACATTTCATGCAAAGATGGGCTTGATAAAGGACAGAAATGGTATGGACCTAACAGAAGCAGAAGATATTAAGAAGAGGTGGCAAGAATACACAGAAGAATTGTACATAAAAGATCTTCACAACCCAGATAATCACGATGGTGTGACCACTCACCTAGAGCCAGACATCTTGGAATGGGATGTCAAGTAGGCCTTAGGAAGCATCACTATGAACAAAGCTAATGGAGGTGATGGAATTCCAGTTGAGCTATTTCAAATCCTGAAAGATGATGCTGTGAAAGTGCTGCACTCAATATGCCAGCAAATTTGGAAAACTCAGCAATGGCCACAGAGCTGGAAAAGGTCAGTTTTCATTTCAATCCCAAAGAAAGGCAATGCCAAAATCATGCTCAAACTACCGCACAATTGCACTCATCTCATACGCTAGTAATGCTCAAAACTCTCCAAGCCAGGCTTCAGCAGTACGTGAACCATGAACTTCCAGATGTTGAAGCTGGTTTAAGAAAAGGCAGAGGAAACAGAGATCAAATTGCCAACATCCACTGGATCATCGAAAAAGCAAGAGGGTTCCAGAAAAACATCTATTTCTGCTTTATTGACTATGCCAAAGCCTTTGACTGTGTGGATCACAAGAAACTGTGGAAAATTCTGAAGGAGATGGGATTACCAGACCATCTGACCTGCCTCTTGAGAAACCTATATGCAGGTGAGGAAGCAACAGTTAGAACTGGATATGGAACAACAGACTGGTTCCAAATAGGAAAAGGAGTACGTCAAGGCTGCATATTGTCACCCTGCTATTTAACTTATATGCAGAGGATATCATGAGAAACACTGGGCTGGAAGACGCACAAGCTGGAATCAAGATTGCCGGGAGAAATATCAATAACCTCAGATATGCAGATGATACCACCTTTATCGCAGAAAGTGAAGAGAAAGTAAAAAGCCTCTTGATGAAAGTGAAAGAGGAGAGTGAAAAAGTTGGCTTAAAGCTCAACATTCAGAATATGAAGATCACGGCATCTGGTCCCATCACTTCATGGGAAATAGATGGGGATACAGTGGAAACAGTGTCAGACTTTATTTTTGGGGGGCTCCAAAATCACTGCAGATGGTGATTGCAGCCATGAAATTAAAAGACGCTTACTCCTTGGAAGGGAAGTTATGAACAACACAGATAGCATGTTAAAAAGCAGAGACATTACTTTGCCAACAAAGCAAAGTCTAGTCTGTCTAGTCAAGGCTATGGTTTTTCCTGTGGTCATGTATGGATGTGAGAGTTGGACTGTGAAGAAAGCTGAGTGCCGAAGAATGGATTGCAGTCCAAGAAGTTCCTTGGACTGCAAGGAGATCCAACCAGTCCATCCTAAAGGAGACCAGTCCTGGGTGTTCATTGGAAGGACTGATGCTAAAGTTGAAACTCCAATACTTTGGCCACCGCATGGGAAGAATTGACTCA
This sequence comes from Bos mutus, assembly GCF_027580195.1. Lineage (NCBI taxonomy): Eukaryota > Metazoa > Chordata > Mammalia > Artiodactyla > Bovidae > Bos > Bos mutus. The sequence continues at coordinate 64,128,829 of NC_091620.1, read as the reverse complement.
TTGGAAAAGACTCTGATGCTGGGAGGGATTAGGGGCAGGAGGAGAAGGGGACAACAGAGGATGAGGTGGCTGGATGGCATCACCAACTCAATGGACATGAGTTTGGGTAAACTCCGGGAGTTGGTGATGGACAGGGAGGCCTGGCATGCTGGGATTCATGGGTCGCAAAGAGTCGCATACGACTGAGTGACTGAACTGAACTGAAAGTTCAAAAACTAACCTAAATAACGTGTAGAGAAAAAAAATAAACAAAACAGCATGATATTTGCCTATGGTGGGAATTGTGGGTGTGGGGAAGTTTGGAGATGAAAATTGATTTAAAGGAGGTATAAAATAAATAACTTTCTGGGAATAAAACAAATTGGGGTATTTTTTAATAATCTTGATGATTATGTCAAACATGATTGATCATAAATATAAGGTCTGTGTATTTCATTGAATATAATGTGGTAAATTGGGGAGAAGAAAACATCAAATTATTCTTCTGACATTTGGATTCATTATATCAAATTTCAAAAAGAAAAGCATCTCATTGGGATTGCTTTGAGTTGCTCTATTTTCTTAAGGAGAATTACCACGTTTATAATAACTGCACAATTTGAGGGTTCTCCACTCTTACTGAAAAGTTTTCCTACCCATTTTGCATCTATTGTTGCTGATTTAATGTTTTCTTTTCTAATGTGTCATTGTTTCTCTGATGGAGTGCAACATATTTACTGTATAATCAGACTCTAATATCAAGATTGCTATCAGTTTTTATTTGTTTTGTGTTCTAGGCAAATAATCATATCTAAAAATAATAATACATTTATTTTCTTTCTGAAAATGCATTTTATATTGATGATTGATTATCTAATGGAAACTATCAGAAAATCCAGAGCAGTTATAAATTCTAACAGAGAGAGAGGACAGCTTTATTCAACACTGCATGATCTCTCTGGTTACTGCAGGATCCTTGCCACATTTCAGGTGCCCTGCTCTCAACTGTGGTTGATCAAATCAAAAGTTTTTTTTAAAAGTACTGTGTCTTTATTGTCTCTCTATTTATCTTTGCCTCTAAAACTCTTCTCAAATTAGGCAATTTATGTTCTCCAGGGTGTTCTCCATTTTCATCTTGGGAATACTGACTCATTTTTTCCTTGTAAGGCGGTGAGTCAACTTTCAACTAAGGACTCTAGTCTGGACTCATCCATTATTTTATATCAGAAATTCCTGAGAGTTTCTGACATCCTTATGGACCTTTCTCAGTTTTCAGACATGCTATATGTTTGCCCTTATTTTCATAGTTTGTTAGTAATTGAATTAGCAATCTAAGAAAGAGACAGTTAAAATTCTGTCATTAGTCACAGAACTCAGAAATCTTGATATATTTTATCTGGGGATGCTTCTTCTTCCTTATTTGAAAAGAAGAAAACATAATAAAGCAATCAGGTTCATCAGCCAGTGGATGCATTCATTTGGCCATATGTTTGTGGCTGACAAATAGATTCAGCTACAAATGAGGACCAAATAATGATCATGTATTACCAGGAGAACGTGAGTGCCTGCTAAGTCACTTCAGTCAAGTCTGACTCTTTGCGACCTCATGGACTATACTCTGCCAAGGCTCCACTGTCCATGGGAATCTCCAGGCAAGAATACTGGCGTGAGTTGCCATGTCCTCCTCCAGGGCATCTTCGGGACCTAGGGATGGAACCCCAGTCTCAGGTCTCCTGCATTGTCAGGAGGGTTCTTTACCACTAGCGCCACCTGGGAAGCCCTGTGAGACAACACTATGGGGCAAATGGAATTGGGGAATTCAATGGAGAAACTCCTGCTAAAATATTCTTGGTGAAGGGGTTAACATGGACTCTGGAGATGGTTGATGGTGTGAGAATGCAGAATTTCCTGTCTACTAATAGTTGCTTCTCCCAGTGGAGAAGTACAGGTTGCCTATTCTGAGGTACAAGCAGAATACCCCTTTCAAAATTTTCCCATCAGGATTTTTGACAGAGGTCTAGGCTTTCAGCTCATAAATTTCAAATACCTTTAAGTATGGATTACTTTTTCTTCTGAAGTACAGTAGGCATTTATGGCACCCCTTTAGTCATTTAAAATCAAATAGCTTTATTTGATCCCTTAGGCTTTCTGTTTGTTTTCATTGCTTTTACTGAAGTACAACATACATTCAGGAAAGTATACAAATCACAAATACAGCTCACTGAAATTTCACACACCCTTATATAACAAATCTCCAGATCAAGTAATTAATATTACCAGTATTACTCTAGAAATGCCCTAGTGCCTTCTCCTGGGTACTTTTCCAATTTGACTTCTAGCTAAAGAATTGATGCTTTTGAACTGTGGTGTTGGAGAAGACTCTTGAGAGTTCCTTGGACTGCAAGGAGATCCAGCCAGTCCATTTTGAAGGAGATCAGCCCTGGGATTTCTTTGGAAGGAATGATGCTAAAGCTGAAACTCCAGTACTTTGGCCACCTCATGTGAAGAGTTGACTCATTGGAAAAGACTCTGATGCTGGGAGGGATTAGGGGCAGGAGGAGAAGGGGACGACAGAGGATGAGATGGCTGGATGGCATCACTGACTCGATGGACGTGAGTCTGAGTGGACTCCGGGAGTTGGTGATGGACAGGGAGGCCTGGCGTGCTGCGATTCATGGGGTCGCAAAGAGTCGGACACAACTGAGCGACTGAACTGAACTGAACTGATTGTAGGTTAGTTTTGTTTTTAAATTTTATGTCCATTAAGTAGCTCTCCCTTATTTGTGGAGCATGTTTTTCCAAGATCACCAGTGAATTCTGGAAACCTCAGATTATACCAAACCATATATGTATTGCTTCTTCCTATAAATATATACCATGATAAAGTTTAACTTAAATTAGGCACAGTAATAAATTAATAAGAAAATAGAATAATTATAACAATATATTGTGATAAAAGTCATATGAATGTGGTCTCTCAGAATATCTTGTACAAAATAATGCCTTTTCCATCTTAACTTAGGGTTTATCGTACACTACAGTCATTAACTTTTGCAGTCTGAGATGTGACAGCAAAACTAGCATGAATTTCTCTTTCCTTTTCCACAATTTCAGGAACAGAGGATTTATTCTAACTATAGATCTTGGCAACTTCAGCATACAATTTTTTTTTTTTTGGCCTTATTTAGGCCAAAAACTTCCAACTTTTCACTTAAAGGAAGCACTTTACAGTTTCTCTTTGGAATATGCAACAGTCAATCTGATAACCAAGATGGCTACTAAGTGATTAATAGCAGGATATGCTGAACAAAGGGATGATAGAAAATATAGGCTTTTAGATTTTACTAGTCTTGAAAAATAAAAATTTAAGAAATAATTTTTTAAATTCCAACCTGAAGTAACTGATATTCCAGTTTATACTGCACACTCGATAACATTTAGGACTTCCCAGGTGGCATTAGTGATAAAGAAGCCACCTGCCAATGCAGGAAACATAAGGGATACCAGTTCAATCCCTAGGTCTGGAAGATCTCCTAGAGATCCAAAAATATACCCCAGTATGTTTGCCAGAGAATCCTATGGACAGAGGAGCCTGGTGGGCTACAGTCCATGGGGATGCAAAAAATTGGACATGGCTGAACACAGCACAACCTCAACCAGCTAAATCTTAATATCCATGTGTTCTCTAGTCCAAACAATTATATATTCAACAGATATGCCAAACTATGATTATTATAGTACATGTACAAGACTGCTCATAGGAGCATTACATTTTAACTGAAAACTGGGAAATGACTCAATTGTCTATTAATAGTAGGAAGAATAAATATATAAATTATATATGCTGCTGCTGCTAAGTCGCTTCAGTCGTGTCTGACTCTGTGCGACCCCATAGACTGCAGCCCACCAGGCTCCCCCGTCCCTGGGATTCTCCAGGCAAGAACACTGGAGTGGGTTGCCATTTCCTTCTCCAATGCAGGAACATGAAAAGTAAAAGTGAAGTCGCTCAGTCGTGTCCGACTCCTAGCAACCCCATGGACTGCAGCCCACCAGGCTCCTCCATCCATGGGATTTTCCAGGCAAGAGTACTGGAGTGGGGTGCCATTGCCTTCTCCATAAATTATATATATACACATATAAATATAAAATATATATATATATAATTCTATAAAATAATGAGAAGACACTAGTGCCACACAACTCTGGATTCAGAGGAATATATACTGTAGACTTGTATACTGGTGCCCCCTAATCTGTGGCTTTTCTTTCTTTGATTTCAGTAAGCTTTCAAGTGTGTGTGTGTATGACCATGTGCACACATGAACGCATGCTTAGTCACTCAGTCATGTCCGACTCTTTGCAACCCATGGACTGCACCCCACCAGGCTCCTCTGTGTATGGAATTTTCCAGGCCAGAATACTGGAGTGGGTTGCCATTTCCTCTAGGGAATCTTTCCAACTCAGGGATCAAATCTGCATCTCTTGCCTCTCCTGCATTGGCAGGTGGATTCTTTACCACTGTGCCACCTGGGAAGCCAGTAAGCTTTAATATATGCTATTAAACAGGAATTGGTTTTACCATTTTTCTACTCCTACCAGCTGTTTATGAGATTTCTAGCTCTCAATATACTCACCAATACTTGAAGTTGTCAGTCATTTTCATTTTAGCCCTTATAGTGGATATATAGTGATATTACACTGTGGTCTTAATTTCTGTTTCCTTAATGACTCATCAATGTATGCATCTTTTTATGTCTCTCTGGCTTCTTAGGTATCCTCTTTATAAAGTATTTATTCAGGTGTTTGCCCATTTTTTCAACTCATTTATGAATTGTTAGTTTATATATTTTTAACAGAAGTGTTTTGTTAAGGATAGGCATTCATTTATTTATTTTTATTTGGAGGATAATTGCTTTACAATGTTGTGTTTGTTTCTGCTGTACAACAAATTGAATCAACTATAAGCATTCATTACCCCTTCCCTCTTGAGCCTCCCTCCCACCCAAAGTTATGTATTGAAAATATATTTTCCATTCTGGGGCTGCCCTCTCCAAATGTTAATAGTGTCTTTTAATGTGCATATATTCATAATTTTAACATACCAAATGTAATTAATGGAGAAATGTTGAAGCTTTCCTCTGGAATTGAAATATGACAAAGATGCCTACTAATACCGTTTCTATTCAACACTGAAACGAAGTTTGTAACAAGTGCCGTTAGGCAAAAAAGGAGGAGGAGGACTAGGAAAAAGAGAAAAGGGAGAGGAACGGAGATGCAGAGGAGGAGAGAGAAAAAAAAATTAAAAGAATTGTAAGGACTGGAAAGAAATTATTAAAGTTTTTATAATTCATAGACAAAAATAGTACTTTAGAAGGTTAGAAGGTCCAAAAGAACGTGAAAACTATTAGACAATGGGGCGATTGACCAGATCACTGAACACAAGGTTAATATTTTAAAAGTCAATTGTTTTTTCTATATACAAGAAATGAGCAAATATAAAATGAAAATTTAAAACAATTCTATTTTTATAAAAGCAAAAAAAAACCAAATAGCTAGAAATAAATCTAACAAAGGGCTTCCTAGGTGGTGCAGTAGTAAAGAATCTGCCTGCAGGCACCCAAAACTGGTGCTACGTGACAACCTGGAGGGGTAGGGTGGGGAGGGTGGTGGGAGAGGGTTTCAGAATGGACAGGACACCTGCATACCTATGGCAAATTCATATGACAAAAACCCCCACAAGACTGTAAAGTAATTATCCTCCAATTAAAATTAATTAATTAATTTTAAAAAAAGTCCACCTCCCAAGGCAGGAGACGCAAGAGATGTGGGTTTGATCCTCAGGTTGGGAAGATCCCCTGGAGGAAGAATCAGCAACTCACTTCAGTATTCTTGCCTGGGAAATCCCATGGATAGAAGAGCCTGGTAAGCTACAGTTTGTGGGGTTGTAAAGAGTCGGACATGACTGAGTGCACACACACACACACACACACACACACACACACACAAACACACACATATCTAACAAGAGATATGTAAGACTGCCAACTGATTGCATCATGGATTAAATTGCAAATACACTCAGTGGAAATTTATACATAAATTCTTTAAGTCTTATATTAGAATGCAAAGGGTCAAAAATAACCAAAGCAATGTAAAGAACAAACTTGGAAGTCTTTAAACGTCAACTTTTTAGTCCGCAGAATTATTTCACTATCATATTTATTCTATCAGTGTGCTCTACTTAGCTGAGACAAACTGATGCTTTGCCTAAAGCCCTCCAGTTGTTTGAACTCATTGGTCCTGTACTATGTTACTAAAGATCTCTGAAGAACTGTGTAGCAGAGTAGTTAATACCATAGTTACAGTAGGGGACCCAACCCTTCAGGAAACCAGATATACCTTGAACTTTGTCTTGGGCATAAATACCTTATTTCATTTTGTAAGTTTTCCTTTTTATTTTTTTTCTCTTATAATCGCTAAGCTTCTTGCCTTTACTTTAGCCTTTTATCTTAACTTTAATATTTTTAATCTCATTGCTATCTCTTTTTTCTTCATTTTGAAGCTTAGCTATTTTTCCCATGATTATTTTCAACCCAAAGTTGGGGAATGAGAAGTTTGTTTTGTTGTGAGCTATCCCTTCAGTTATTAATTCCAACAAACTCATTTGTGAACAGAGCCATGAGAAGCTGAATGGTAAACAGTTTGAGAAGTCATACTCATTGAGGTATAAAAATCAAGCAGTTTATTTTTGAATATTTGCATCCTACTGTCTAACACCCTTTTTGCTGGGTAATGAGAACTCTAATTATTCCCATATTTCTCTGCTGTTAATCAATTAATTTATTGATTATTATTAATAATATTAACAATATTATTAACAATATCATATGAACTGTTTGATGTTCCAGTCCTTTTCTTAATTCCTTTATTTATTTTATAAATGAGGAAGCTTGGGCTAAGAAACTTGCCCAAGATCATACAGCTAATGAGTAATGTAGTTTGAAACCCAGCAGTCTGGTTTTGAGCCAATAATCCTAAAAAAAACCTCATTAAGAGAAATATTACTCCTTCAAGATAATTCCCCCAAAAAACTCAGTACATCCATTCTTCATTGAGGGCTCTTATCTAACACATACTCAGTATCTTATAAAATCCCTGAATCTGAAGGCAAATTTGGGGTATATACAGTCAGTTCTTGATATCTGGAGTAGTTATGTTTTATAATGTCATCTCAAAACACAGAATTAGTGACTACTGAATCATTGCTCTTAGGGGAAATGAAGGGTTACTTTCCTTGGGAAAATACAGAGAAAGGATTTTGCACACCTGTGGTCACAATATTGGTTTTCAACTTATTAATACATAATCTTGTTTTATGTGTGTTTCTATTTAAAGACACCTCATTTAATAAAGACACCTCATTTAATACAAAGGTCCATCTAGTCAAGGCTACGGTTTTTCCAGTAGTCATGTATGGATGTAAGAGTTGGACTATAAAGAAAGCTGACTGCTGAATAATTGATGCTTTTGAACTGTGGTGTTGGAGAAAACTCTTGAGAGCCCCTTGGACTGCAAGAAGAACCAACCAGTCCGTCCTAAAGGAAATCAGTCCTGAATATTCGGTGGAAGGACTGATGCTGAAGCTGAAACTCCAATACTTTGGCCACTTGATGGGAAGAGCTGACTCATTTGAAAAGACCCTGATGCTGGGAAAGATTGAAGGTGGGAGGAGAAGGGGAAGACAGAGGATGAGGTGGTTGGATGGCATCACTGACTCAATGGTCATGAGTTTGAATAAACTCCAGGAGTTGGTGATGGACAGGGAGGTTTGGCATGGTATGGTCCATAGGGTTGCGAAGAGTTGGACACAGCTGAGCGACTGAACTGAACTGACTGAACATTTAATATTGGGCTTCTCTGGTGATTCAGATGCTAAGAATCTGCCTGCAGTGTGGGAGACCTGGGTTCAATCCCTGGATTGGGAAAATTCCCCTGGAGAAGGGCATGGCAACCCACTCCTGTATTCTTGCCTACAGAATCCCATGGACAGAGGAGACTGGCAGGCTGCAGTCCATGGGGTCACAAAGAGTCAGACATTACTGAGCAACCTTCACTTTCTTTTTTCTTGTTTTACTTTCATTTAATATTTACTGTTAATTCATTAACATTGAACTAATGGCTAACCACACTCTAACTCATGCTTGAATGAAGCTAATAAAGAGTATCCAACACACATTTTTTCCATGAGGCACATCATGGCCTTCCTGTGCTTCGGGGTTATTTTAACCAGTGAAATAAAAAGAAAAAGCACAAAAATGTGAAAAACATGCCACTAAACGTGCTGTTAAAAATAACACTTGTTTACAGTGAGAGATGAAATACTGCCTGGTTCTACCACAACTGAGTATTGACTTTAGGGTTACAAGTACATTTTAGCAAGGAACCAAGTCCATAAATTTGGAATTTATGAATAATTATGATCTGTATATTATTTTCTAGAAAGCAGGTGCTTTGTTATCACCAGATTCTCAAAAAGTTCTATGAGCTCTCACTCTCTAAGGTAAGAACCAAGATCCAAAATGAAGGAAAGTTCATCTGTGCTCCAGACCAACAAACTGAGAATGTTAAATCTGAACACTCTCATGTGTCCTCAGTATAACTGCTTCTGCTATATTTTGATGGGAATCAATAATTTATATTGAGGACTGAGGAGTCATTTAAATAAAAGTACTCTGAAACTCATTTAAGAAAAAAAAAAAAAAAAACTCCAAATAACCTAGTGATCAAATTACCTAGTATTCTAATGTTATAATTAAGCTTTGATCAACAGAATATCTACATTTATTGTAATAATCATGAAGAGAAAAGATGTTATTCACAATGTCATATAGACTTATCTTGAAAGAAAATATAGAAGAAAGTTTCCTCTGATGTAAAGACAGTGATGTGTTTTTTTCTCTGAAGTACTGGCTTGTTTTCATCTCAGGAGCACTATAAATTTTGCTATGATTTTGTTTCCCTGTTTAATGTTCACTGTTGAAAGTTTACCAAATTTATGGTCCAACATCAGCAAATGTACATATGTATACCACCCTCTTAATTTTGTCTTTCCAGACATCATTTTACTCATGTTCTAAATTTTCTCCCCTTCTTTCCATTTGTTTTATTTTATTGCACCTTAAATCACATCTTAAGAATGAGTGTAGCTAAATAATAAATTCTGCATAAATTTCATTTATAATCTTTTTGAAACTCAAATGGGAGAATGAAAAGTACCAGTATAAATATGGATGCTGCCTTCTGACCAAATAAAAGGTCTAGAGTTATTTTCCTCCAGAAGTTCTTTTAATACTCTATTACATTTCTTCTCCAAGTGTGGTCCCTGGACCAGTAACATTAGTAGGAATCAAGAACTTGTTAGAAATGCAAATTCTTTGGCATCCCTCTGCAGCTTCTGACTCAGAAACTCTGAGAGAAGGGCACAGAAATCTGGGTTTCAACAAGCCTACATATCCAAGGTGACTGGGATACATGCTCCATACTGCTCTATTAAAAAGCATCACATGACTTTCACTCATGCTCTTTTTTGCCCTAAAGACAGGTTTATAATTTAATAGTATTCAATTTTGAATGCATTATAATCATCCAGAAAGACTTTTAAAATCATGACGCACAGACTGTACTCCAAAACAATTACATGAGAAGCTGGGATCCAGTTATCAGTATTTTTAACTCTCTCCAAATGTTCTGATAGGCAGTCAAAGTTGACAATCACTACTCTTAACTCCAAAGACTGGTTCATAGGTCCCATCATGAAATCAGTGAATATTCCTGGCAAGTTGGATACTTCAGGCAAAATATCCCTCCAAGAACTCCAAACCACTAAGTTGCTATAGTATCATTTTGAGAAATTAGTAAACTGAATTCATATCTTGTGTATACTAAAATAGATGCAAGATAAGTCCAAGATTTATATGTTTAAAATGTTGTTCTATTAAAGTCCTAGAAGTATATGTGGATGAAATTTTGCAAAATTGTGATATAAAAAAGACATTAGAATTACTGTGACATAAGCCCAGAAGCAAAAGCAGAGGGATGGATGTATTTCACTGCATAAAAATGAACACAGGATGACACCTTTAACTTTGAGCAGGTGGATTATTTCCTGTGCTACCTTTGCCTTCACTGCAGTGTTAATCTAAACATCAGAACTGAGCACAAGGTCTTCACTAACACAGAGAGGGAAGATAATCTCCTCATAGGCAAAGAGAATTCTGTCAGTTTCTCAGCATTTCTGTGGCCCAGTTTCATGGCAGAAAAATATGGGAGAACAATGCTGAGACAGTTTTTGTCTGTCTAAAAGGAAATTAAAATTCTCTCAAGGGTAGAAGAAGGTTTGGATATAAGAGCAGAGAAGACTGGTATACTGCTTCCTGTGTGTACCTTCCAGTGTTCCTTCTTGGAACACTAAGGAAAAGGCCTCTTCACAGGGGTCTCCATTTGCATCCTCATAAAGGAATGAGAGCAACTGGAATGTCTGAATGAAGAACCCAAAGAAATCCCACCAACCTTCTGTAGCCTCCAAGAATAATAAGAGAGAAGATGAAATTACCCTGAAAAGTATACAACTATGATATAAATTTCAGGAGCCATCTTGAACATCTAAGGTCTCACAGTAGTAACAAGAGGAAACACCAGATGGCAGCATGGACTACTGTACAGTTAGGGACCTCAACCATTGTAGTGAGGCCCACATCAGTGGGTGTTATAGTCATCTCAGCAGCACCAAACAGGACAAAACGCAGCTGAAGGACAATCACACTCCCTCAATGCCACGACCCTCTAAAAGGCCTCCAGAACTTACATGACTCTTGGGAGATACAGAGGGTAAAGGAATGGAGGGAATCCTGAGTTGCCATAGTTTAAACTTGAAATGATTGGAGTTACACTGAAGTGAATTAAAATCAGCTGTTATCAGGTGGAACAGGAGGTGGGGTTGAAAGAGTGCTGAAAACAGAAGTGAAATTGAGGTATTCAATAATGAAGGAAAATACTACTAAATGCTACTATATTTTATTTTTTACACACATGACTATAGCTTAAGGAAATTATACGTTAAAAATTTCTGGCAAAAATTTATAAACAAAGTCAAAAGATAAATTATCAAGTGAGAGCAAAATATTTAAACAACATATTTGCCAAACAAAAGGCAAATTCCTTTCACACACACATACATATATCCATATATGTGTGTATATATATATGTATGTATGTATATATGTATGTATGTGTATATATGTATGTATGTATATATGTATGTATCCATATATGTGTGTATATGTGTGTATATGTATGTACATACATATATATATGTATGTATGCTAAGAACTCTTAGCACCAAGGAAAAGATTATTTTTTATTATACAAAGAGAAATCTACAATAGTAACTGTACAATTCCTTTGTCTGGAATGTGTCCTGTTATTAGAATTCTATAATGGACTAAAAAAATAAAATAAAATAAAAGCAGTCAAATATTCAACCTCATATCAAGAAAAACTTTTACCTCATTGACACATTTATTACTAAAAAACTGGTTTACTGGAAGACCTGAATCTACAATAAATTGTTTAAAACCTAGATAGTAAATCATTCCTCATTATACTGTACTATCATCATCACAGAATCCACTATTGACTGTCTTTTCTCATTCTACACGTTACCAGGAACTCCTTGGTTTCAGGTTTCTCCTCTCTAGTAAGGCTGACTACAAAGCCAAACCCTTTCTACATAGTTCTCCCTCTTTTTTTCCTTCCTGTGAATAAACAGTTTTGGCCAGTCCAATTTTAATCTTTAGGAATTACCTTTGAATTACTTTTGGGAAGCAGATAAAACTAATATGGAGAGAACATAGCTCCCAAAGTCACTACTGTGTATGCCAGGCTTTAGGGTATTATTTCTAAATGGCATCACAGAAGACTATAGATATTTTAAACTTAAGGTAATTGGTAAATATTTTAAAAACAATTAATTTTTTAGTAGTTTTCTTAAGTATAGTAAATGTATAAATTATAGAGAGGTAGAAGGAAGAAAAAGTGTCGTTTGTAGTTCTCCCATCTAATATCAGTGGTCAACATCTTACTGCATTTCCTTCAGTCCATAGCACATCCTTAAAAAAATGTTTCTTATTTTTGTACTTTACATTTTTATATCAGCAAGGTCTTTCCTGAGAACTTTAAACTTTCCTCAAGTATCTTTTATGATAATACAAAATGGATAATCTACTGGAATATTTTTCACTGTTATGACATGCTACCTCTACTTTTGACTTATTGAAAGTGTGGAAACTGGTTTTTGTATACAGATTTGGGACTTTTTTTTTTCTGAAACTAAAACTGTTCAGGAGAGTAACCCAACTTACTAGATCAGAACATGTACATTTTTAAAGCTCTTTATTTATTTTGCAAAACTCTCATCTCAAGTGTTCAACTTCGCTTCCACTGGAAATGCACAAAACTGCAGTTTACTATTTACTGGGCAAGTATTGGATGTTAGGCACTGTGGTGAGTAATGGGAACACATTAACGAAACTAATTTGCAGTTCCCTCAGTGTGTACTGCTTTTATTTGTTCTAGGCCTTTGCACATGCTGTTGTTGCTACCTGAAATGCTCCTCCTTCTCTGGATAACTGTTGATTGCTTCTGTTTAGATTTTGTTACTATTAGAAACTCATCGTACGTGTGTTCTTTATGGAATCCATCCTTTCCCTGTCATAGGCATTATCACTTTGAGTTATAATTTCATGTTTACTTCTCTGTCTCTTCCATGGATTGGAAGCTCCTTGAGGACAGGGTTCCACAGTCACATTTGCATATACACTATCTAAAAATGTTTGGTACCTAAATCACTGCAGATGGTGACTGCAGCCATGAAATTAAAAGACGCTTACTCCTTGGAAGGAAAGTTATGACCAACCTAGATAGCATATTCAAAAGCAGAGACATTACTTTGCCAACAAAGGTTCATCTAGTCAAGGCTATGGTTTTTCCTGTGGTCATCTATGGATGTGAGAGTTGGACTGTGAAGAAGGCTGAGCGCTGAAGAATTGATGCTTTTGAATTGTGGTGTTGGAGAAGACTCTTGAGAGTCCCTTGGACTGCAAGGAGATCCAACCAGTCCATTCTGAAGGAGATCAGCCCTGGGATTTCTTTGGAAGGAATGATGCTGAAGCTGAAATTCCAGTACTTTGGCCACCTCATGTGAAGAGTTGACTCATTGGAAAAGACTCTGATGCTGCGACGGATTGGGGACAGGAGGAGAAGGGGACGACAGAGGATGAGATGGCTGGGTGGCATCACTGACTCGATGGACGTGAGTCTGAGTGAACTCCGGGAGTTGGTGATGGACAGGGAGGCCTGGCGTGCTGAGATTCATGGGTTCGCAGAGTTGGACATGACTGAGCGACTGAACTGAACTGAACTGAACTGAACCACATAATAAATACATACATTTTTTAATGTTGAATTAATGAATTACTACTACTATCAGAATGTGTTCATTTTAACTACTAGGGTTGTCTGTGTGTGTGTGTGTGTGGTATATGATAGTTTCTGGTTCATTTTTCCTTCTACTTTATTTTTTTTAAGTATTAATTTTATTTATATGGGTAGCATCTATCAGTATATTCCTTTTTGATTTGATGTATTTTAATTTTAAATTCAACAGATGTTTCTATAAAAAATTTCAAATAGCACTGAAGGATCCAAAGTGAAATACAGACATTCTCTCACACTTTCCCATGGACCATTTTTAAGTTAATGCATATTTTTTCAAATATTTTCTGTGAATACATACGAAAAAGTCATATGCATTCCTTTCTTCTTTTAATTAAGTAAGATAGTACTATGAATATAGTGTTCTGAAATTTCCTTTTTGTTCCTTAATCTTGGTTATGTATATTTATGAATGGTGTATTACTGTCAAATTAACATATTTGTGTGCACTATTTAAAATAATATTATTATCATAGATTTCCCATAATTTTTCTGTCTGGTTGTCCATCAGACATTTAACAGGTGTATATTTTTCTCTCAATAATGTATATATTACTGAAAAAAAGTATTACCCTTTCCTTTTTTGTTGTTGTTTAGTTGCTACGCTCAGTTGCTCATTTGTGTCTAACTCTCTGAAACCCCAGGGACTACAGCCTGCCAGGCTCCTCTGTCCATGGAGTTTTCCAGGCAAGAATACTAAAGTGGGGCACCATTTTCTTCTCCAGGGAATCTTACTGAGCCAGGGATTGAACCGCATCTCCTGCATTGGTACATGGATTCTTCACTGCTGAGCCACCTACATTAAATTATAGTCTTTTCATTGTTTTATTCTATTTTTATCTTATTTTAATTTTAGCATATAACCATAACTCTCCCTCATGAATTTAAGATAGTTCTACTTTTGCCTAACATCCCATCCACTCTCAGCATGTTCAGACTTTGCATCTGTAATTATCCCTTTTCTCTTTTTTATTATTAATTTTTCCTTCTCTACTGGATCATTCACATCAGTTCAGAAAACATGCTATAATAATTACTTTCTTGAAAATAAAATAAAAATCTCTCCACCACCCATGTGTTACACCTTTTTATTGCAAATCTACTCAAAACAGTTGTCTGTACTCATTTTCCAGTTTCATCTCCCATTCTCTCTTGAAACTGTACAATAAGATACTCATTCACACTGCATTAAATCTACTCTGGTCAAAGCCACCCATCACTTTTAGATTATTAAACATAATTCTCTATATTCATTTACTTGAGAATCAATCTCTCTTTTTAAAAAATATTTTCTTTACTTAAATTCTAAGTCTTTATAGTCCCCTGATTCTCTTTGTATCTTTCTTTTTGCTGCTGCTGCTGCTGCTAAGTCACTTCAGTCGTGTCCGACTCTGTGCGACCCCATAGACGGCAGCCCACCAGGCTCCCCTGTCCCTGGGATTCTCTAGGCAAGAACACTGGAGTGGGTTGCCATTTCCTTCTCCAATGCATGAAAGTGAAAAGTGAAAGTGAAGTTGCTCAGTCGTGTCTGACCCTTAGCGACCCCATGGACTGCAGCCTACCAGTCTCCTCTGTCCATGGAATTTTCCAGGCAAGAGTACTGGAGTGGGGCCCCATTGCCTTCTCTGACCTTCCTCTTTACTCCTTCTCAATCTTTTGCTAGATCCACTTTCTTATTCTGCAAAAACTGTGGATCACCTGGAGGCTCCATCTTTCAGATTCTTTTGTATTTACACTCACTTCCTCAATATCATTGTCTATTGTAAATGTATTCTATAAACAGGTGAGTCATTCCCTGTTCTCCAGAATTTATATACAACAACCAGAATATCTTCCTTACATGTCTAGTAGCCATCACAAAGATAACCAAAAAAGAGCTATTGATACCTCCTTAGCCATCTTCAACTATCTTCTGATGTACTCTTTCACTCTTGCAAATAACACCACCATTTGCTCAAAACCAAGACCTTACTATTGCCCTTGAATACTTCTCTCTCAAAGTATACATCCATTCCACCAGTAAATCCATCTGGCCTTTCAACATTCATAATCTGACCATTTAGCATAATCTTCACCACTCTCAACATTATCTAAGGCACCAGCATTTGTCTTTAAGAGTTATGCCATAGCCTCCCAACCGATTTTCCTCTTTTTAAGCTACTACCACCTCCCCCCACCCCATTCCATGCCCTGCCATGGTTTATCATCCACACAAAAACTGCAGTAATTATTTTCAAATGAGCTGCTTATTCTCTTTATTCAATAGCTTTTTATCATACTTAGAATAACACCCAAATCCTGCAGTATGACATACAAAACTC
The DNA here is from genome assembly GCF_027580195.1 of Bos mutus. Classification (NCBI taxonomy): domain Eukaryota; kingdom Metazoa; phylum Chordata; class Mammalia; order Artiodactyla; family Bovidae; genus Bos; species Bos mutus. The sequence goes on along the minus strand of NC_091620.1, from coordinate 64,112,978 downwards.
TACATGATCTGACCCCTGACAAGTTATCATTTTCAACTCACTCTCTCTCTTTCTCTTTGTGACAGCCATGGTGGTCTTCTTGTTGCTCCTATATCATCACCTGCATATTCCTAATTCTAGCTCTAAGTGCTTGCTATTCTCTCTACCAAGAATGGTCTTCTCTCAGACATCTTGGTGGATTGCTCCTTTACTGAATTCAGATCTCTGTTCAAACGTCCTCTTCCCTTAGAAAGTGTCACTACTCTGTACCCCTATATCTGATATGGAATCTCCACTAGTTTTTATTGTCTTCTCCCACTTTATTTTTCTTCTTTATACTTACAACTATGTGGTATTATACTTTAGATATATTTGCTTGTTTACTTTCTTTCTCCTCCACTGACCTTAAGAGACAAGTTTTTTCTACTTTGTTTAATCCTTTAGCCAAGTGCCAAGAATACAACCTATGACATAGTAAGTACTCCATAAATATATGCTGAATGAAAGAAATATTAAATATTTAACTCCTTAGTCTAATAGGCATTTATTTTAGTATATGGTATAATATAACAACTTGAATACTGTTGTTCTAATATAGTGAACCAACTTTATAAAATCAGTTTACTGTATGCTTTTTCATTTTATAGTGATTTATTAAAAATCCTCTCTCACATGCTAAATTATTTTATAAGTTATTTTTTGGGGTTCTTTAATATATTAGATTGGTTACTCTGCCAGTAGGACTTTTAAAATTAGTTCTATGATACACTTTTATATTTTATAATAATAATCCCTCCCTCTTACTTTGATTTATAGAAAGTTCGCCATTATAATAACTTTGTATTCTTTCAAAATACATTTAGAATACTTTGTTACATGGTAAAATGTCACTGGAATTTTTATTGAAACTATAATTGATGGGTGAATGATTGATACTTTAAAATAATTATTCTTCCTATTATAAGCATCTCTTACTAAAAAGCACTTAGGTAGAGTGTTATAGTTTTCCTCATGTGAATATCACATATTTTCTAATATTAAGGTCATTCTTTTGTCATGTATCTGCTTACAGGGATTGAAAATGATATTTCTGAATTATACATTTTCATTTATTCTTATTTCAATTGAACAATTCCACTTAAAATTGCATTAAAATAAAAAAGTAACTAGAGATTTATTTAATTTTGGAGGTGAAAGGCTTAAAAAACTGAATTCTGAAAACTGAAATTCTATTGAACCTGAAAACTGAATTCTGAAAACTCTATTATTGAAGGAAAATAAAGATGATATAAATAAATGGGGAAATATCCCATGTTCAGGCCTCCCAGGTAGCTCAGATGGTAAAGAATCTGCCTGCAATGCAAGAGACCAGGTTCAATCCTTGGGTTAGGACGCTTCCTTGGAGAAGGGCATAGGAACCCACTCCAGGATTCTTGCTTAGAGAATTCAATGGACAGAAGAGCCTGGCGAGCTGCAGTCCATGTGGGCTATAGTCCATGGGGTCACAGAGTCAGACACAGCTGAGGGACTAACACTTTTTTTTTTAAGTTTTTATTTTTTATTTATTTATTTTAATTGGAGGCTAATTACTTTACAATATTGTACTGGCTTTGCCAAACATTGACATGAATCAGCCATGGGGGTACATGTGTTCCCCATTCTGAACCCCCTCCCACATCCCTCCCCATCCCATCCCTCAGGGTCATGCCAGTGCACCAGCCCTGAGCCCCCTGTCTCATGCATCAAACCTGTACTGGCGATCTGTTTCACATATGATAATATACATGTTTCAATTCTCTCAAATCATCCCACCCTTGCCTTCTCCCACAGAGTCCAAAAGACTGTTCTATACATCTGTGTCTCTTTTGCTGTCTAGCATAGGGGTTATCATTACCATCTTTCTAAATTCTATGTATATGCGTTAGTATACTGTATTGGTGTTTTTCTTTCTGGATTACTTCACTCTGTACACTTTCACAATCCTAAATTCACTGATTGGAAGAATTAGTACTTCTAATTCTTCCAATCTGCTAAATTTTCAATACTACCCAAAGCAATATACAGGTTTAATGTAATCCCTATCAAAACACACATGACATTTTTCACAGAACGAGAACAAATGGTTCTAAAATTTATACCCCAAATAGCCAGAGCAATCTTGAGAAAATAAGAACAAAGCTAGAGGTGTCATGCTCCCTGACTTCATATTGTATTGCAAAGCTAGAGTCATCCAAACAGTATACACAAAAGCAGACATATAGATCAATGGAACAGAACAGTGAGCCCAAAAATAAACCTATGCATCCATGATCAATTAATATATGACAAAGGAGGCAGGAATATACAATGGAGAAAAGATAGTCTCTTCAATGAGTGGTGCTGGGAAAACTGAACAGCTACACATAAAAAAATGAGATTACATTTTCTCATATCTTATATAAAAATAAACTCAAAATGGATTAAAGATCTAAATACAAACCTGGAAACCACAAAATTCCTAAAAAAAAAATAGACAGAACACAATTTGACATAAATGCTAGCAATATTTCTTTTGATATATCTCTTGAGGGAAAGGAAATAGAATCTAATTAAACCAAAGAGCTTTTACACAGAAAACGAAACCACTGGCAAAATGAAAAGACAACCTACTGAATGGGAGAAAATATTTGCAAATATGACTGACAAGGACTTAATACCAAAAATACATAAACCACTCAGGTAACTCAACATCAAAAACCCAAACAACCCAATTAAAAAATGGGCAGATCTGAATAGACATTTTTTCTAATATACAGATGGCATATAGATATTCAAAAAGATGCTCAACATTGATAATCATCAGAAAAATGCAAATCAAAATCACAATGAGATATCACCACACACCTGTCAGAATGGCTATCATCTAAAAGTCTACAGATAACAAATGCTGGTGATGATGTGGAGAAAAGGGAACCCTAGTACACTGTTGCTAGGAAAATAAATTGGTACAGCCACTAAGGGAAGCAATACGGAGGTTTCTTAAAAAGCTGAAAATAGATCTATCATATGATCTAGAAATTCCACTGCTGGTATATATCTGAAGAAATTGAAAATGCTAATTCAAAATGGTACACGTACCCCAATATTCATACCAGTATTATTTATAATAGCCAAGATATGGAAGCAACCAAAGTGTCCCTCAGCAAATGAATGGATAAAGAAGATGTGATATATATACAATGGAATACATAAAAATAGTGAAATTTTGCATCTACAATAACATGGATGGACCTGGAGGGTATTATTCTTAATGAAATAAGTCAACAGGGAAAGAAATAGTGCATGTTATCACCTACTTGTGAAATCTTAAAAAATTAGAATAATGTATATAACAAATCAGAAACAGACTCACATGTATAAATAACAAACTAATGATTACCAGAAGGGATGGGGGAGGGGAAAGATAAGGGTAATGAATTAACAGTGCAAACTACTATGTATAAAATAAAAAAGGTGCAAGGATATATTGTACAGCACAGGGAATATAGTCAACACTTTATAATAACTTTAAATAGAGTGTGTGTATACTCAGTCATACACTCTAGTCATGTCCAACTCTTGGCAATCCCATGGACTATAGTCCACCAGGCTCTCCTGTCTATGAGATTTTCCAGGCAAGAATACTGGAGTGGGTTGCTATTTGCTCCTCCAGGGATCTTCCCAACCCAGGGATTGAACCCGTGTCTCCTTCATTGGCAAGTGGATTATTTACTACTGAGTCACCTGGGAAACTGCTTAAATAAAGCATAATCTATAAAAACATATAATCATTATGTTGCAAACCTGAAACTAATATAATGTAAATCAACTGTACTTCAATAAAGAAATGGTAAAATAAAAGTAAAAAAAAGATTTTTCAGTAGTGCTGTTTTCATATGCTCAGCTGAAGTCAATCAAAGAAAACACAGTTAATTCATTAAGTAATATATCTGTTTCTCACAGATAAGACTCATTCTAAAATCAAGTTTCTGATGACAAAATAATAATGATAATAACAACAATAAAAACCACCCCCATTCAGTAAATGTTTCAAAATGGAAGAATTCAATTTTGGAGTTTTATTTTAATTTTTTCTACCTTAAGATGCTATAAAGTTAAACAGAAGTGCTTTGGTCTTAATAGTCAAATTCTTATAATCAAAACTCATAGTTAAATTCTTAGTTATTGCTTCTCAGATTCCTCCTCCTTTCTTCTACCACGTAAAGCTGGTTACCCTCTCTTCTAATCATTCTGCAGCCTGATTCATGCTTCCTGATTCAAAACTAAAATCCACCCAAGAAAGGCCAGAGCTGGAGAATAAGTAAGTATGGTAGTCAGGATTTGTGGAAAAATAATATGTACTATTTGTTAGGATCAGCATCACACTGTTTCTCTTTTCATTAAAAGGATAACCTAGAGTTGACTGCTGCTACTAAGAATGTCCCTGCCTGTGATTGATGTTACATATTTACACAGAAAAATATTTCCTTACAGCTGTTTTCCAACATTTAAATAAATCACACCTCCCACCATATGGTAGAGAAAAGGGGCCAGCACAGCTCTCAGTCGGCAATGCTCAGCTTAACCTAGTGGCATTTATTAGGCCACATGGGTTTAGGCTACAGCATTTATTATAACCTGTGACAATAAGAAAACGTGAGATGAAATACATTAAATAAGTTAAAAATACAATTTACATATCTGAATCACAGTTCAATTTCACTAAGTGAACAAACACTAAATTAGCTTATTCCCCTTTAAGAGAACAAAACAGTAACTGATTTCAGTGTACAAGGTAAATTAATCACTATATGCATTTCATTCATGAATTGCACATCTCAGACCTCACAGTGCAACTATACAATATTTTTTGACTTTAAAGTCTGTTCATTGGTTCCCATGAAACTGATAACTTGGACAAAATTGAAGACATGGGAAAGAAACCCCTGAAGTTTGAATAGTGTGGTGGGATGGATTTCTCTATAGACATGATCACATTCTGATGGGAATATCATGATGAACTCAGTTCCCAGGGGCCAGCACCAGCAATAAAAGTAAAAATGCCTTGGTAATCCTGCATTGGTTAAAATTATCTTAACAATAGCCCACTGTGGTATTATTTACAGTTCCCTTTGTTATTTAATAAAGAATATTCACCTTCCCCTAACCAAATAACTTACTGCACATTTTTAATTGTCTAAAGGGTTATGGTGTTGTGTGCACGTGCATATACGTACGTATGTGTGTCTATATGTGCACAGGGAGGGGTAATTTTAAGATAAGACCTGTGAGATATCATCAGTCATTAATGTCTTTTTAAGTACAGATAAGATAAATTATGGTAGAAAGTGAAGAGGAACTAAAAAGCCTCTTGATGAAGGTGAAAGTAGAGAGTGAAAAAGTTGGCTTAAAGCTCAACATTCAGAAAATGAAGATCATGGCATCTGGTCCCATCACTTCATGGCAAATAGATGGGGAAACAGTGGAAACAGTGTCAGACTTTATGCTTTGGGCCTCCAAAATCACTGCAGATGGTGACTGCAGCCATGAAATTAAAAGATGCTTACTCCTTGGAAGAAAAGTTATGACCAACCTAGATAGCATATTCAAAAGCAGAGACATTACTTTGCCAACAAAGGTTCCTCTAGTCAAGGCTATGGTTTTTCCAGTGGTCATGTATGGATGAGAGAGTTGGACTGTGAAGAAAGCTGAGCGCTGAAGAACTGATGGTTTTGAACTGTGGTGTTGGAGAAGACTCTTGAGAGTCCCTTGGACTGCAAGGAGATCCAACCAGTCCATTCTAAAGGAGATCAGCCCTGGGTGTTCTTTGGAAGGACTGATGGTGAGGCTGAAACTCCAATACTTTGGCCACCTCATGCGAAGATTTGACTCAATGGAAAAGACTCTGATGCTGGGAGGGATTAGGGGCAGGAGGAGAAGGGGACGACAGAGGATGAGATGGCTGGATGGCATCACTAACTCGATGGATGTGAGTTTGAGTGAACTCCGGGAGATGGTGATGGACAGGGAGGCCTGGCGTGCTGCAATTCATGGGGTCGCAAAGAGTCGGACACGACTGAGTGACTGAACTGAACTGAAGATAAATTTAGACCTCAAGGTATTATAGATTCCTTAATCCAGTGTTCCATTCTATGCATGCTACCTCTCCAAGGTGATTTTCTTTATACTACCATAGTAAAGAAAGAAACCCCCAGAGCAAGGAGCTGTAACTAAGGCAGAAGCTGAGCTATTGCTCTGCACTGTCTTCCTCACATGAAGCTGTTACGTACTGTACTGTGTCTGCTTACAGCAAATTCTTAAATTGAAGACCTAATCTCCAATGCAACTGTATTTGGAAATAGGGCCTTTAGAAATATAATTAAGATTAAATGATGTTATATGGATAGGGTCCCTACAGGATTGGTCTCCTCATAAGTAAAAAAGAGACACCAGAGATTGCTCTTATTCTCTCTATACACAAGCACAAAGGAAAGGCCATGTGAGCACATACCAAAAAAGCAGCCATTCACAAGCCAGAAAGAAAGCTTTCACCAGAAACCAAATTTGCTAGCAGCATGATCATGGACTTTTAGCTTCCACAACTTTTAGAAAATAAATGTCTGTTGTTTAAGCAGCCCACTCTATTGTATTTCCTTACAGCAGTCTGAGCTGACTAATACAGAAGGTCATCTTTTAATCATTTGCTCTCCTCTTTGTGGCCTCCAAATTTCACCCGTAACTTCCTACCTTCATTCATTTCTTAACTTCAGCATTCTCCCAAGTTAGAGAAATTAGAGATTTAGATACTGTCAGTGTTTTTGTCTCTAATGCAGTTGTGGATTTTTTTTCTAATTCTGCAACATGTGACATTATTTTCTGCTAACCATTCAAACACAGCTGAGTGTTGGATCCATGTCTTCTGGTTTTTCCTCTGGACATATTGCTCCTATTATTGTCAGAAGTGTCAGTGGGAGTAGACAAAGATTGGACCCTAAATATTGCTTACTTTTCTCACTGGACTCCTAATTGGAAACACGTAATGTCACAGATGCATCAAACCCTCTCTGAACCAGTGTGGTGCCAGAATCTTTTAACATATATTAAGACTGTCTTTAAAACATATATTAAGATTGCCAAGTTTTAGGATGATAGGGATGACCTTGATGAAGGGCCCTCAGAATTTGAACTTTTGCCTGTGCCTTGAAGCTTAGGACATGCTTCATGTTCATCATATTCATCAAAAGCAGGGGCATCACTTCAAAGAAAGTCCTGAGAGGTCACTTTTAATAATAGAAATAGTAGTAATAGTAGTAAAAAGTCTGTCTTGGTGGGTCATTTATGGGATGAGGGGGCTGTGTATTCTTCTTACATCAGTACATTTATTTCAGTTTCTTATTAATTCTTATAGTTTTCAGTTCATTCTTTTTTTCTTAGTATATAATTATACCATCTGCAAATGAGGATAATTTTACATTTCCTTTCTAATAATTATACCTCTTATTTCAGTTTCATAACTTATGGCTTTGATTAGTGCTTTCGGAACAATTAGATAACAATGATAATAACAGGCATTTTTGTTTTCCACCTGATTTTAACTGGATTCTATTAAGAATGAAGTCCACCACTGATTTGAGATGAATATTGCTACAAAAACAATATATGTTGATGAAATTTTATATGTGAGTCCAGAAAGATATTTTAAAAATAAGATATGAGTGTAAAGTTTTTCCAGGTTTATTTTCTGATATTATTGAAATTACCAAATTGCTTTTTTTCTTTTCTATTCTGTTGTAGGAAGTAGTACACTAATTGTTTTCTTAATACTGAACTAATTTTGTATAACAATTATGATTTTGAATACAAAATGGATAAACCAGACCACCCTCTAAGGAATGTTTAATCACTAAACATGTTGAACATATTTGTGTCCTATAAAAGATTCATATTCAACTGTGATCCCAATCAGCAAGTTTTTCTTCCCACTAAAGGGAATAAATTATAACCCTTTCAATTGTGGCAGTAAATAGCAAACAGACTGCTGAAAGACTTCTTTACACATAAAGACTTCTTTATACGTAAAGAATAAAAACAGGCATAGGACAGCACATGCAAATCAGAAAGGAGCCATTCTCCGCTTAATACTAAGTAAATAGAAGGAGGCATTTTGTAAAGTACATTAAAGGAAACATTGCAGTACAAATCAACTGGTAAAGACTTGTCAACTGAAAGCAAACTTTGAGCAATTACATTAGCAAATAATTAGAATAATTTGTAAACAGTAGTAAAGACCCTGCAACAAAGGAACCACATGGACCTATGTCCCTTTCTTTTGTGCCCATAGCATTCTGGGCTTATCTCTATTATTCAGTAGTATATCTAGTATTGGAAAAGATTCTACTGAACAATAGGACTTATGATTGCAGTTATGAGAAATAATTCAATGGCATTAAACAAGAAGTAGCCTGACACTACACAGTGGGAGAAAATCTGTCTCCAGCTGAGATTCCTGCAACTAAATATTGATTCTTGTCCAGAGGAGATCTATTTAACTCTCCCCATATTATAAGCGCAACAGAGAAAGGCATGAACAGAAAGAACTCTTATCATGGCCAAAATGCAGCAGGCAGAGACATTAAGTGGAAAGTAACTTATCATACATTATAGTTATTGGAAGTTCCCATACAGAGCTGGCATCATATATAATATATTGAAAAGTCAATCTATCCCCTAAGAAATACGTGATAAAGATTTGGAAGCGAGTATCCTGTAGTGAAAAGATGGTGGGAGTTAACCATCAGGGAGCTGAATCTTGACTGAGATATTTCTGCAAGTCCATAAGCAACTACATAAAATCTGAGACTATTTTTCTTCACCTGTAAAATAGAGATAAAAATATCTACGTTGAGAAGATACTGGAACTAGTTGAAATGTATATCTGTAGCTCAGAGCCATGGGAAGATCCCTTGGAGGAAGACATGGCAACATACTTGCCTCGGAAATTCCATGAACAGAGGAGCCAAGCGGGTTACAGTCCATGGGGTCACAAAAGAATCAGACACAACTTAGCAACTTCAAAAACAATATATGCTAAGGATTCAATAAGAAATGGTTTTTGCTTTATTATTATTCATTCAATCTCCGAATGATGATAAGCTGCCCATGAAAGAAGGAGACTGCATGACAATCATGCGCAGGGAAGATTAAGATGAGATTGAATGGTCTTAAGACCCATCTTAATGGGTCTGCTTGAACGAAACAAAGAATACATTCCACAGAATTTGCTGGGACTATACCCAAAAATTAAACCAAGACAAAGGAGCTTGGCCTGAAACTTTGCAGACTTTTTAGTTCATGAAGAATTAATCTCTGTTACCACTAAGAAGAAATAATACGACATTTGTGGCAGAAATTTCTCAAGACTCACTTTAATGACAGAGTAACTTGAAAGTCATGAAGAAGGTGCTCTGGAAGTAGATGTAACTTGGAGCAGTCACTGTTGGCAGAGGATGCTCAGCTTGGTGGAGCAGAGCTTGGCAGGAAGCTGATGCACTGCATGGGCACAGGTGCCCCATGTCACATTCAGAAAGATACACAGTGACAATCCTGTTCTGTGCAAGAACTGGGACCACTTATTGGACTACTGGGGCTTCCCTGGTGCCTCAGATGGTAAAGAATATGCCTGCAATGCAGGAGACCTGGGTTCAGTACCTGTGTTGGGAAGATCCCCTGGAGGAGGACATGGTTTTATTATTAATAAAGCTCCTTTGTCTTGGTTTAATTCATGGGTATAGTCCCAGCAAATTGTGTGAAATGTATCCTTCCTTGTCGTTCAAGTGGGCCCACCACTATTCAGTCTCATTTTCGTCTTCCCTGCACATGATTGTCATGGTCTCCTGTTTCCATGGGTATCTCATCATCATTCTGAGACTGAATGAATAATAATAAAGTATTATTAATAATAAAATATCATTATTAATACCCACTTCAGTATTCTTGCCTGGAGGACCCCCAAGGACAGAGGAGCCTAGCGTGCTACAGTTCATGGAGTCACAAAGAGTCGGACATGACTGAGCAACTAAGCACATTCAATAAGAAATGGTTTTTACTTTATTATTATTGAAGCAAACCTAGAGAAATATAACAGATACTTTGAAATATATTTAAATAGAAATGAGACCTAACACAAAGAAGTGATATTTTCATTCACTGTGGAACAAGAATGCGGAACACAGAAAAATATGAATAAAACTTGGGAAAAGAGGACCTCAGTATGCATGAGGATGGAGATGGAAGGCTCTCCCCTAAGCTCTATTAGCTCTTAGTCAAACTTAGCCCCTCAGGTAGGAAAATGGGACAATTACATCTGAGTACACAACGTACTCAAGACAATTTCCCCATCAGTCAGTCCCTCCCATCAGGAAGCTTCCATAAGCCTCTTATCCTTCTCAAACAGAAGGCAGACATACTGAAAACCACAATCACAGAAAACTAACCAATCTGATCACATAGCCCACAGCCTTATCTAATATGAAACTATGAGCCAGGCCACATAGAGCCACCGAAGATGGACAGGTCATGGTGGAGAGTTCTGACAAAATGTGGTCCACTGGAGAAGGGAATGGCAAACCACTTCAGTATTCTTGCCTTGAGAACCCCATGAACAGTATGAAAAGGCAAAAAGATAGGACACTGAAAGATGAATTTCCCAGGCCGGTAGGTGCCCAGTATGCTACTGGAGACCAGTGGAGAAATAACTCCAGAAAGAATGAAGAGACAGAGCCAAAGCAAAAACAACACCCAGTTGTGGATGTGACTGGTGATAGAAGCAATGTCCAATACTATAAAGAGCAATATTGCATAGGAACCTGGAATGTTAGGTCCTTGAATCAAGGCAAATTGGAAGTGGTCAAACAGGAGATTGCAAGAGTAAATGTCAACATTTTAGGAATTAGTGAGCTAAACAGGACTGGAATGGGTGAATTTAACTCAGCTGACCCTTAAATCTATTACTGTGGGCAAGAATCCCTTCAAAGAAATGGAGTAGTCGTCATAGTCAACAAGAGAGTCCGAAATGCAGTACTTAGATGCAATCTCAAAAATGACAGAATGACCTCTGTTCATTTCAAAGGCAAACCATTCAATATCACAGTAATCCAAGTCTATGCCCCAATCAATAATACTGCAGAAGCTGAAGTTGAGTGGTTCTATGAAGACCTACAAGACCTACTAGAACTAACACCCAAAAAAGAAGTCCTTTTCATTACAGGGGACTGGAATGCAAAAGTAGGAAGTCAAGAAACACCTAGAGTAACAGGCAATTTTGGCCTTGAAGTACAAAATGAAGCAGGGCAAATGCTAATAGAATTTTGCCAAGAGAACGCACTGGCCATAGCAAACATCCTCCTCCAACAACACAAGAGAAGACTACACACGGACATCACCAGATGGTCAACACCGAAATCAGATTGATTATATTCTTTGTGGCTAAAGAGGGAGAAGGGCAATACTGTCAGCAAAATCAAGACCAGGAAATGATTGTGGCTTAGATCATGAACCCCTTATTGCCAAATTCAGTCTTAAATTGAAAAAAGTAGGGAAAACCACTCGACTATTCAGGTATGACCCAAATCAAATTCCTTATGATTATACAGTGGAAGTGAGAAATACATTCAAGGGATTAAATCTGATAGAGTGCCTGAAGAATTATGGATGGAGGTTCGAGACATTGTACAGGAGACAGGGATCAAGACCACACCCAAGGGAAAAAAAATGCAAAAACTCAAAATGGCTGTCTGAGGAGGCCTTACCAATAGCTGTGAAAAGAGAAATGAAAGCAAAGAAGAAAAGGAAACATATACCCATTTGAATGAAGAGTTCCAATGAACAGCAAGGAGAGATAAGAAAGCCTGCCTCAGTGGTTAGTGCAAAGAAATAGAGGAAAACAATACAATGGGAAAGACTAGAGATCTCTTCAAGAAAATTAAGAGATACCAAGGGAACATTTCATGCAAAGATGTGCACAATAAAGGACAGAAATGGTATGGACCTAACAGAAGCAGAAGATATTAAGAAGAGGTGGCAAGAATACACAGAAGAACTATACAGAAATGATCTTCACTTCCCAGATAAGCATGATGGTATGATCACTCTCTTAGAGCCAGACATCCTGGAATGGGAAGTCAAGTGGGCCTTAGAAAGCATCACTATGAACAAAGCTAGGGGAGGTGATGGAATTCGAGTTGAACTATTTCAAATCCTAAAAGATGATGCTGTGAATGTGCTGCACTCAATATGCCAGAAAATTTGGAAAATTCAGCAGTGGCCACGGGCTGGAAAAGGTCAGTTTTCATTCCAATCCCAAAGAAAGGCAATGCCAAAGAATGCTCAAGCTACCACACAATTGTGCTCATCTCACAAGCTAGCAAAGTAATGTTCAAAATTTTCCAAGCCAGGCTTCACCAGTACATGAACCATGAACTTCCAGATGTTCAAGCTGGTTTTAGAAAAGGCAAGGAACCAGAGGTCAAATTGCCAACATCCGTTGGATCATCAAAAAAGCAAGACAGTTCCAGAAAAACATCTATTTCTGCTTTATTGACTATGCCAAAGCCTTTGCCTGTGTTCAGTTCAGTTCAGTTGCTCAGTTGTGTCCAACTCTTTGTGACCCCATGAATCACAGCATGCCAGTCCTCCCTGTCCATCACCAACTCCTGGAGTTCACCCAAACTCATGTGCATCAAGTCGGTGATGCCATCCAGCCATCTCATTCTCTGTCATCCCCTTCTCCTCCTGCCCCCAATCCCTCCCAGCATTAGAGTCTTTTCCAGTGAGTCAACTCTTCGCATGAGGTGGCCAAGGTGTTGGAGTTTCAGCCTCAGCATCAGTCCTTTTGACTGTGTGGATCACAACAAACTGTGGAAAATTCTGAAAGAGGTGGGAATATCAGTTCACCTGACTTGCCTCTTGAGATATCTGCATGCAGGTCAGGAAGCAACAGTTATAACTGGACACAGAAGAACAGACTGGTTCCATATAGGGAAGAGTACATCCAGGCTGTATATTGTCACCCTGCTTATTTAACTTCTATGCAGAGTACATCATGAGAAACACTGGGCTGGAGGAAACACAAGCTGGACTCAAGATTGCCGGGAGAAATATCAATAACCTCAGATATGCAGATGACACCACCCTTATGGCAGACATTGAAGAGGAACTAAAGATCCTCTTGATGAAAGTGAAAGAGGAGAATAAAAAAGTTGGCTTAAAGCTAAACATTCAGAAAACTAAGATCATGGCATCTGGCCCCATCACTTCATGGTAAATAGATGTGGAAACAGTGGAAACAATTACAGACTTTATTTTGGGGGGCTCCAAAATTACTGCAGATGGTGATTGCAGCCATGGAATTAGAAGACATTTACTCCATCAAAGAAGAGTTATGACCAATCTAGACAGCATATTGAAAAGCAGAGACATTACTTTGCCAACAAAGATTCTTCTAGTCAAGGCTATGGTTTTTCCAGTAGTCATGTATGGAATGTGAGAGTTGTATTATGAAGAAAGCTGAGGGCCAAAGAATTGATGCTTTTGAACTGTGGTATTGGAGAAGACTCTTAAGAGTCTTTTGGACTGCAAGGAGATCCAACCAGTCTATCCTAAAGGAAAGCAGTCATGAATATTCATTGGAAGGACTGATCCTGAAACTAAAACTCCAATACTTTGGCCACCTGATGTGAAGAACTGTCTTATTTGAAAAGACTCTGATGCTGGGAAAGATTGAAGGTGAGAGGAGAAGGGGACAACAGAGGATGAGATGGTTGGATGGCATCACTGACTCAATCACATGAGTTTGAGTAAACTCTGGGAGTTGGTGATGGATAGGGAGGCTTTGCATGCTGCAGTCCATGGGGTCACAAAGAGTCAGACACGAGTGAGCTACTGAACTGAACTTAACACGATGTAAGTTTTACAGGTATTTGCATTTATGTTCATGTTAAGGTATAATAATATATGCACTATGTCAATTTGAAGTTGGGATCCACAATTCTCAAGGAATCTTCTTTTGATCTCCATGAAACTCTATGTTAGATAACCATATACAGACATAGCCTCAAAAGATACCCCAGAAATTCTGGAGTCCAGCATGAGTAGAATGAGTAAGCAGTACCTCTTTAAGAATCATGTTTTAACACTCATTTTTGTCTCGCTGAATTATGCATCTTATCGTATGTCACCTGGTCTTTTTGATGTTTGTTTCAGTGCCTATGACTTATTTGACTGTGAGTTCCCTGAAAAGAAGGGATAGACCTCCCATTCCAGTATTCTTGGGCTTCCCTTGTGGCTCAGCTTGTAAAGAATCCACGTGCAATGCAGGAGACCTGGGTTTGATCCCTGCGTTGGGAAGATTTCCTGGAGAAGGGAAAGGCTACCCACGTTCGTATTCTGGCCTGGAGAATTCCATGGACTACAGTGCAGGGGTTCACAAATAGTCAGACACAACTGAGCAACTTTCATTTTCACTTTTCCCTGAAAATAGGTACAGTTTTGCTCACCCTGTGTTTCCTGATACCATGTACAACAAGCATAGCTGCCTTAGGGCCACTGTAGGACTTAGATGTTTTTTAGAAGTGTCACTCCATATCATTTGAAACATGTTAAATTTTAAGAGCCACATTATGGCTCATTTAAAAGATTATTTTTAGTATAAAATCTTACAGATATGTATAATTTTATTTTTTAATTTGGCTATAAGCCAAACACCTATGAATGGTGCTAAATTCTTCAGTCTCATAATGCATACCCAGGAATTCTTCCAATGTGAAATAATCTAAATAACATAATTTTTTCAATAGTCATGAAATTTTAATGGGCAGGAACCTTAACTATTAATGAGGTTGTAACAATATTAATTTTGGTAGTTATTTAGACATTTACTATTTTTAATTCTTCTGGATTATTTTCTTTTTTATATTTTGCAATCAAAGATTTTTTTCAGTTCTTTTATACTGTTGATGACCTTTGAAGAGCCAGAAGACCTAAGCAGAAGACATAGTAGGAAGCCAATTAGTGTTTTGGGGTTAGATTGGTAATTTGAGAATATACACATACCACTGCATATTAGCAAAAGCCATAGCACAATTTATGGTACAATTTTATTTAGTGCTATCACCACTAAGCCATTTATACACAGCAGTTGCTGGCCGTGTTGGTCATAATGTTGGCAAATCGAGAAAGAAACACTTCCAGGCCAGAGGCGGAAGTTATCCCATAGATGTCAGCAGGGGGAAACCAATGTGAAAGAAGATGAATAGAAGTCCAACACCCTCAGATTTTGGAGAGAGAAATTGGGCCTCACATGTATTAGCAATATTAGAGCCAGACCTTGTGGCTGATACTCATTAAGCGAGAAACAGCTGGCAAGTGGACTCAAACATTTCTCTGGTCACATCTTCTCTAAGGATGCCTGCCTTGACAAACCCTGCTCTCCAAACCGTGTGTGAATGACTGCAAAGAACAAATTCTCCTGAGCACAAGGGACCATCTTATTCCTCAGACGTACTGTGACAGAAAGCAAACACCTTTAAATAGTTGAGAGACATCCAAGGGAGCAGTTTGATCGATCCTACGTTGAGATGGCCCATGTTTGCTTAGTCACCATCACCCTGGTGGCAATTCTGTTACTTTTTAAAGATCCTTTACTTGTCCACACTGGACCTATAGGTCTCAACTGGGTCAGTATCTGCCCAGGAAGCAATACTGCAAGACTGCACTGTCATCACTAGGCAGGCTGAAAACAGATTTGAGAGTTTTAAAGCATATCTGATTGAATAAGTTTCCTAAAGAAATTTGGTATTTTGACCTCAGACTGTTCTTTCAGTATTGTTCCAGGGTAAGGATCCTGGACACTAGACTTGGAACAGAGTCTTAGTAGGCAGTTAGTTACAACTGAAAATTTAATTTGCCTTAGTAATTTCCAAGTATACCTGAACTTTTATTGGGTATCTAACTCTGAATTATGGTTTTATTTAGTAAGTTATTAAAAATTTTTCTTAAAATGTGTTGAGTATAGAATTACCAGTCATCTGTTGGTATGAAGTGCAGATCTGTACAAAATACATCTCTCAGCAATATGTCTCCAGAAATTTGATAATTGTATCCATGTTTGGACGCTCTCTTACTAAAGGTTTTTGTGAGACACACAAATGACAAGTATTGTATTATAACTGTCATACTTTATAAAAAATTACTATGTTCCTGGAGCAAAATTATCTAGCCCAAAGGTGCTAAGCCTTAGAGAGGAGGGCTAGAAACTAACATGCACTGAAGATATACTATGTGTTAACACATAAGGTTTCTATCTCTCTCCTTCTCACTCTATAGAAACAGATATAGATTTAGACATAGGTATAGATAGATACATCTTTTATAAGCATTGCATCACAATTGTGTTTGTCCATAACTGACCATTTTCAAAGCAAAATCTGTTACCATGAATAACATAAGTCTGGATGATTTGGGAGCACTCTCTTACTTGCTTAATGATATTCAGTGACTCCCTGTCCCCCACTGGATAAAGTTTGAATAATTCTGCCTGCTTTTCAAGGTCCTCACTGGTCTTACTACCCAGTCTGTCTTATTTCTTCTTCTTTTCCACATAGTCCCTCTGAGCAATGTGGATCAGTATTTGCACTGTCCTATAAATATATTATACTCAATGTCACCCCAAGCTTTGTTATTTCCTCTTCTGTCCCCTAGGCAAATGTCACCAGTTCTCCAAGGATCCCTCCATAGTTCATCATTTAGCAGAGTTCAGTGAGCAGAAATGCTACAAAGACTATTGTTGTTGTCATCTTATAACATAATCTTACTTATAGTATTCACAAAGCATGTATTTAAAACAATGATATTATAAGGAAATCAGGGGACATTTATGGCAAAGGAAGCTCTGAGGCTTTTTCTCTTTAGAATAAAGCAAAATGCATAGCTGAAGCTAGACTGCAAATTCCAACACTATGCTCCTTAGAATATAAGGGGTCACATTTTTCATAAGACTTTAGGTCAACAATGTGGCTCCACTGAACTACTTGAATATAAGCTTGACAAACTCCACTCTTAAAGTTGTCAAGTTCTGAAAAACAATCCACAGTATTTGAGGGTTTCCCAGGTGATGCAGGGGTAAAGAATCTGCCTGTCAATGCAGGAGATTCAGGTGATGTGGGCTCAATCCTTAGGTCAAGAACATCCCCTGGAGGAGGAAATAGCAACCCACTCTAGTATTCTTGCCTGGAAAATTCCAAGGGCAAAGGAACCTGGTGGGCTACATACAGTCCATGGAGTCGAAAAAAGTCAGATGCAACTGAGCACACATGCATGCAGTCACAATACTTGTATCTGTGATGCTTCCACATTCATAATAAATAAAACTTGAAGATAAATAAAATATCGATCTTGTTTTTCTTTTCATGAAGGGAAACTGTTCTCTAAAATGGCTTCATAATTCAGAATAAAACTCATAGATACTAAGCAGGATAGTTGATATTTTTCAACATAGGCATTACAAGTAATTGTAGCCATCAAAGTCATACAACTTTTTAGTTCGAATGACATTCATTGTTTAGTAGATGTTTCCCACACTATGGTTTAACAAAATCAAGTGGTGGTAAGAATTATTTATGGCAAGTTTCTTATATTTAAGAATTTTTAAGCACAATTTTAAAAACTATCAGTTTTGGAAGACTGAAGATAGTGTAATGGCCCATTCTTAGATACATAGAAACATACATGCAGTTATGCAAGATGATCTGGTTAGAATCTGCTACTTTTCATCTAACGTTGTTGATTGGATAATAATTTCCTTCTATATAATCAAAAGTTGCTTTTTAGTTTAAAAACAAAATCCAACAAGGTAACACAGGCTCTGTGCTAGGTACCAAGTGGTCAAAGTCAGACACAGTTCCTGTCCTAGATCTTTCAGGTTTGTGGAGAAGACAGAAATGATGCAGCAGGAAAGTAACAGCAAAAATAGACATGTTTATGCCCTCAAGGAATTAGGCTACTGTTAGGGAGGGACAGTATTATGTAAGTAAACAAATGAATACATTATTCCAGATCACGTTTATCTTATGGAGAAACCACAGTGTATAGTGCTGAAGAACAAGGAGGGGGCTAATTCTGAGAAAGAGCTAAGAGATGCTTTGAGAGATACATAAGCTGAGGGCTACAGTGTGAGAAGAATTCAGCCATTTAAGCAGTGTTGTGTGTGTGTGAGTGAGTTGCTCATTTGTGCCCAACTCTTTGTGACCCCATGGACTGTAGCCCACCAGGCTCCTCTACCCATGGGGATTCTCCAGGCAAGAATACTGGAGTGGGTTGCCATTTCCTTCTTCAGGTTAAGCAGTGTTAGAGAAAGACAAAACCATGTATAAAGGTCCTAAAACAAACAAACAAAAAGGTCTATTTGTTCAAAGATCAGAGTGTATGCTAACTAGAACCAGAGTATGGAAAAGAAGAGAGATATGAAATAAATTTGTAAAAAAATAGATTGCAGGGGGAGGTCCAAAGATGGCAAAGGAATAGAAGAGGGAGACCACTTTCTCCCCCACTAATTCATCAAAAGATCATTTGACTGCTGAGCAACTTAAACAACTTCTGAACACTGGCGGAGGACACCAGGAACCCAGAAAGGCAGCCCATTCTCTTTGAAAGGAGGTAGGACAAAATATAAAAGACAAAAAGAGAGACAAAAGAGTTAGAGACAGAGACCCGTCCCAAAGACAGAGTCGTGAAGGAAGAGAAGTTTCCAAACATCAGGAAACCCTCTCACCGGCAGGTCTGTGGGGAGTTTTGGAATCTCAGAGGGCAACATAACTGGGAGGAATAAAAAAAGAAAAAACCCACAGAATATGCGCCTAACCACAACTTCCAGTGGAGAAGTAGCCCAGATGCTTGCGTCTGCCACCATTGAGTGGGGGCTGAACAGGGAGCCATGGGTTGCATGATTAGGGTGAGGACCAGGCCTGAATGCCCTAAGGACAATCTGAGGGAGCTAACGTGAGATAGCAATCCAAACTGTAGGATAGCTAGAGAAAGGGGGGGGAGAGAGGAAAGACAGAGAGAAAGAGAACTTTCCTGTGAAAAGCTCTGACCTAAGGCACAGCCTGACTCGCTCACAGAACAAAGGATTGAGAGAATATCAGAGGAGAGCTAGCCAGCTGTGGACCTGCCCATTCCCCAGCCGGAGGCATAGAGGCAGGCGGGCGACAGCCAGAGCCAGAAGGCAAGAGGCAATCTTGGCCCCAGAGACAACATCCCTCACCAAACTGTAAGCAGGCTTCCAGTTCCTAACCAAGTCTTCCTGGGATCCTGGACAGGTGACATCTGCCAGGAGGGTTGCAGCCAGAGATCAACTCCCCAGAGGAGACACACAGCACACTTGAGTAGGCGCTCTCACTGCGCACCCGGGAAACTGAGCGGCTAGGACTGGGTAGGTAATAAGATGCACAGCCCACCTGGGACAGTGTGCTCGCCAAGCACCTGGTCACCTGAACTGCTTGGACCTGGGAATGGCACAAAACGTGCGCCCAACCGAGTCTGTGCCTTTGTGGAGTACCCGAGAACCTGAACCTGAGCTGCTTAGACCCAGGAAGTGCATGAAACCCAGGGCCTGCTTTGGACAGTTCCCCTGCAGAGCAACCTGGAGCCTGAGCTGTGTAGACAGGGAAAGGACACACGTCATGAGTGGGGGCAAACCCAGTGTGGTCCAGACATACTGTGAGCACTCCCCACACACACCAGTGATATTTGTTTGCAGTGTTCCCCCCTCCCCAGAGCACAACTGAACAAGTGAGCCTAAATAAGTGACCACCTTCACCCACTTGTGTCACGGCAGAAATTAGACACTAAAGACATCCGCAAACAGAGGAAGCCAAGATAAACAAAGAAGAGGGAACCGCTCTGAAAGTGATGGGTGCAACAGATTAAAACCCTGTAGTTAGCATTGTCTAAGCATTGGAAGGGGCCTACACACCTTAAGAAGAAGCATCAGACCAGATCAGATCAGATCAGATCAGTCGCTCAGTCATGTCCAACTCTTTGTGACCCCATGAATCGCAGCATGCCAGGCCTCCCTGTCCATCACCAACTCCCAGAGTTCACTCAAACTCATGTCCATCAAGTCAGTGATGCCATCCAGCCATCTCATCCTCTGTTGTCCCCTTCTCCTCCTGCCCCTAATCCCTCCCAGCATCAGAGTCTTTTCCAATGAGTCAATTCTTCACATGAGGTGGCCAAAGTACTGGAGTTTCAGCTTTAGCATCATTCCTTTCAAAGAAATCCCAGGGCTGATCTCCTTCAGAATGGACTGGTTGGATCTCCTTGCAGTCCAAGGGACTCTCAAGAGTCTTCTCCAACACCACTCTCAAGAGTCTTCTCCAACACCACAGTTCAAAAGCATCAATTCTTCAGCGCTCAGCCTTCTTCACAGTCCAACTCTCACATCCATACATGACCACAGGAAAAACCATAGCCTTGACTAGACGAACCTTTGTTGGCAAAGTAATGTCTTTGCTTTTGAATATGCTATCTAGGTTGGTCATAACTTTCCTTCCAAGGAGTAAGCGTCTTTTAATTTCATGGCTGCAGTCACCATCTGTAGTGATTTTGGAGCCCAGAAAAATAGTCTGACACTGTTTCCACTGTTTCCCCATCTATTTCCCATGAAGTGGTGGGACCGGATGCCAGAAGAAACATAAGCTGGAACAAAGAACTATCTGAAACTGAACTGACCCCACACTGCCCTCAACACCTCCAGAGAAATTCCTAGATATATTTTTACTATTATCATTTTTTTTATTTTTTTTATTTTAAAGTTCTTTATTACTCCTTTAATTTTCATTTTTATAAACTACTATTCAGTTCAGTTCAGTTCAGTTGCTCAGTCATGTCCGACTCTTTGTGACCTCACGAATCGCAGCACACCAGGCCTCCCTGTCCATCACCAACTCCCGGAGTTCACCCAGAAAGACCCCATTTTAGAACAAATTTCATACATATATATTTTATAATTTTTGTGATTGATTTTGTTTTGTATTTTTAATATTGTATTTTTCAGAGTCTAACCTCTACTCTAGATTTTTAATCTTTGCTTTTTGGCATTTGTTATCAATTTTGTATCTTTAAGAATCTAATCTTCAGTACCCATTTTTACTCAGGAGTGTGATTATAGGCTTGATTGGTCTCGCCCCTTTAGACTCTCCCTTTTCTCCCCCAGGTCACCTCTATCTCCTCCCTCCCCCTTCTCTTCTCTACATAATGCTGTGAATCTCTCTGGGTGTTCCAGGCTGTGGAGAACTCTAAGGGAACTGATTACTGGCTAGATTGCTCTCTCCTCTTTTGACTCCCCCTCTTCTCCTCCTGGTCACCTCTATCTCCCTTCTCCCTCTTCTCTTCTCCACATAACTCTGTGAACCTTTCTGAATGTCCCTCACTGTGGAGAATCTTTTCACCATTAACCTAGAAGTTTTATCATCTGTGCTATATGGATGAAGAAGTCTCAAGGCTACTGTAAGAATAAGACTGAAAGCCAGAAGCAGGAGGCTTAAATCCAAAACTTTAGAACACCTGAAAACTCCTGACTCCAGGGAACATTAATCGACAAGAGCTCAACCAAAAGCCTTCATACCTACACTGAAACCAAGCTCCACCCAAGAGCCAACATATTCCAGAGCGAGACATACCATGCTAATTCTTCAAGAACACAGGAACATAGCCCTGAGCATTAAAATACAGGCTGCCCAAAGTCACACCAAACTCATAGACACCTCAAAATTCACTACTGGACACTTTATTGTGCTCCAGAGAAAAGAGATCCAACTTCACCCACCAGAACACTGATACAAGCTTCCCTAACCAGGAAACCTTGACAAGCCACTAGTCCAACCCCACCCACAGGGAGGAACCTCACAATAAAGAGGAACCACAAACTTCTAGTATACAGAAAGGCCACCCCAAACAGAGCAATCTAAACAAAATGAAAAGGCAGAGAAATATTCAGCAAGTAAAGGAACATGATAAATGCTCACCAAACCAAACAAAAGAAGAGGAGATAGGGAGCCTACCTGAAAAAGAATTCAGAATAATGCTAGTAAAGATGATCCAAAATCGTGAAAACAAAATGGAGTTACAGATAAACAGACTAGAGACAAGGATTGAGAAGATGCAAGAAATGTTTAACAAGGACCTAGAAGAAATTTTTTAAAAAGTCAATCAATAATGAATAATAATGCAATAACTGAGATCAAAAGCAATCTGGAGGGAACCAACAGTAGAATAACAGAGGCAGAAGATAGGATAAGTGAGGTGGAAGATAGAATGGTGGAAATAAAGCAGAGAGGGAAAAAAGAATGAAAATAAATGAGGACAGCCACAGAGACATCTGGGACAATGTTAAATGCCCCAATTTCAAATCATAGGACTCCCAGAAGGAGAAGACAAAAATAAAGGGCATGACAAAATACTTGAGGAGATAATAGTTGAAAACTTCCCCATAAGGATACCAGGTGATTTTTCAATAGAAACTCTGCAAGCCAGAAGGCAATGGCAGGACATACTTAAAGGATGAAAGAGAAAAACCTAAAACCCAGATTACTATATCCAGCAATATATCTGCATATATTATCTCGTTCAGGTATGAAGGAGAAATCAAAAGCTTTACAGATAAGAAAAAGTTGAGAGGGGGAGGAGCCAAGATGGCGGAGGAGTAGGACGGGGAGAACACATTCTCCCCCACAAATTCATCAAAAGAGCATTTAAACGTCGAGTAAAATCCACAAAACAACTTCTGAATGCTGGCAGAGGCCATCAGACACCCAGAAAAGCAACCCAACTCTTCGAAAGGAGAGAGACGAAATACACCTCCACCCACCAGAACACCGACACAAGCTTCCCTAACCAGGAAACCTTGACAAGCCACCTGTACAAACCCACACACAGTGAGGAAACGCCACAATAAAGAGAACTCCACAAACTGCCAGAATACAGAAAGGACACCCCAAACTCAGCAATTTAAACAAGATGAAGAGACAGAGGAATACTCAGCAGATAAAGGAACAGGATAAATGCCCACCAAACCAAACAAAAGAGGAAGAGATAGGGAATCTACCTGATAAAGAATTCCAAATAATGATAGTGAAATTGATCCAAAATCTTGAAACTAAAATGGAATCACAGATAAATAGCCTGGAGACAAGGATTGAGAAGATGCAAGAAAGGTTTAACAAGGACCTAGAAGAAATAAAAAAGAGTCAATATATAATGAATAATGCAATAAATGAAATTAAAAACACTCTGGAGGCAACAAATAGTAGAATAACAGAGGCAGAAGATAGGATTAGTGAATTAGAAGATAGAATGGTAGAAATAAATGAATCAGAGAGGATAAAAGAAAAACGAATTAAAACAAATGAGGACAATCTCAGAGACCTCCAGGACAATATTAAACGCTACAACATTCGAATCATAGGGGTTCCAGAAGAAGAAGACAAAAAGAAAGACCATGAGAAAATACTTGAGGAGATAATAGTGGAAAACTTCCCTAAAATGGGGAAGGAAATAATCACCCAAGTCCAAGAAACCCAGAGAGTCCCAAACAGGACCTGTGGGACACGGTAAAAGCAGTCCTAAGGGGAAAGTTCATAGCAATACAGGCATACCTCAAGGAAACAAGAAAAAAGTCAAATAACCTAACTCTACACCTAAAGCAACTAGAAAGGGAAGAAATGAAGAACCCCAGGGTTAGTAGAAGGAAAGAAATCTTAAAAATTAGAGCAGAAATAAATGCAAAAGAAACAAAAGAGACCATAGCAAAAATCAACAAAACCAAAAGCTGGTTCTTTGAAAGGATAAATAAAATTGACAAACCATTAGCCAGACTCATCAAGAAACAAAGGGAGAAAAATCAAATCAACAAAATTAGAAATGAAAATGGAGAGATCACAACAGACAACACAGAAATACAAAAGGATCATAAGAGACTACTATCAACAATTATATGCCAATAAAATGGACAACGTGGAAGAAATGGAAAAAATTCTTAGAAAAGTACAACTTTCCAAAACTCGGCCAGGAAGAAATAGAAAATCTTAACAGACCCATCACAAGCAAGGAAATTGAAACTGTAATCAAAAATCTTCCAGCAAACAAAAACCCCGGTCCAGACGGCTTCACAGCTGAATTCTACCAAAAATTTAGAGAAGAGCTGACACCTATCCTGCTCAAACTCTTCCAAAAAATTGCAGAGGGAAGGTAAACTTCCAAACTCATTCTATGAGGCCACCATCACCCTAATACCAAAACCTGACAAAGATCCCACAAAAAAAGAAAACTACAGGCCAATATCACTGATGAACATAGATGCAAAAATCCTTAACAAAATTCTAGCAATCAGAATCCAACAACACATTAAAAAGATCATACACCATGACCAAGTGGGCTTTATCCCAGGGATGCAAGGATTCTTCAATATCCGCAAATCAATCAATGTAATACACCACATTAACAAATTGAAAAATAAAAACCATATGATTATCTCAATAGATGCAGAGAAAGCCTTTGACAAAATTCAACATCCATTTATGATAAAAACTCTCCAGAAAGCAGGAATAGAAGGAACATACCTCAACATAATAAAAGCTATATATGACAAACCCACAGCAAACATTATCCTCAATGGTGAAAAATTGAAAGCATTTCCTCTAAAGTCAGGAACAAGACAAGGGTGCCCACTTTCACCATTACTATTCAACATAGTTTTGGAAGTTTTGGCCACAGCAATCAGAGCAGAAAAAGAAATAAAAGGAATCAAATTGGAAAAGAAGAAGTAAAACTCTCACTATTTGCAGATGACATGATCCTCTACATAGAAAACCCTAAAGATTCCACCAGAAAATTACTAGAAATAATCAATGACTATAGTAAAGTTGCAGGATATAAAATCAACACACAGAAATCCCTTGCATTCCTATACACTAATAATAATGAGAAAACAGAAAGAGAAATTAAGGAAACAATTCCATTCACCATTGCAAGGGAAAGAATAAAATACTTAGGAATATATCTACCTAAAGAAACTAAAGACCTATATATAGAAAACTATAAAACACTGGTGAAAGAAATCAAAGAGGACACTAATAGATGGAGAAATATACCATGTTCATGGATTGGAAGAATCAATATAGTGAAAATGAGTATACTACCCAAAGCAATTTATAGATTCAACGCAATCCCTATCAAGCTACCAACAGTATTCTTCACAGAGCTAGAACAAATAATTTCACAATTTGTATGGAAATACAAAAACCTCAGTAGCCAAAGCGATCTTGAGAAAGAAGAATGGAACTGGAGGAATCAACCTACCTGACTTCAGGCTCTACTACAAAGCCACAGTTATCAAGACAGTATGGTACTGGCACAAAGACAGAACTATAGATCAATGGAATAAAATAGAAAGCCCAGAGATAAATCCACGCACATATGGACACCTTATCTTTGACAAAGGAGGCAAGAATATACAATGGATTAAAGACAATCTCTTTAACAAGTGGTGCTGGGAAATCTGGTCAACCACTTGTAAAAGAATGAAACTAGACCACTTTCTAACACCATACACCAAAATAAACTCAAATGGATTAAAGATCTAAACGTAAGACCAGAAACTATAAAACTCCTAGAGGAGAACATAGGCAAAACACTCTCTGACATACATCACAGCAGGATCCTCTATGACCCACCTCCCAGAATATTGGAAATAAAATCAAAAATAAACAAATGGGACCTAATTAACCTTAAAAGCTTCTGCACATCAAAGGAAACTATTAGCAAGGTGAAAAGGCAGCCTTCAGAATGGGAGAAAATAATAGCAAATGAAGCAACTGACAAACAACTAATCTCAAAAATATACAAGCAACTCCTACAGCTCAACTCCAGAAAAATAAACGACCCAATCAAAAAATGGGACAAAGAACTAAAAAGACATTTCTCCAAAGAAGACATACAGATGGCTAACAAACACATGAAAAGATACTCAACATCACTCATTATCAGAGAAATGCAAATCAAGACCACTATGAGGTACCATTTCACACCAGTCAGAATGGCTGCAATCCAAAAGTCTACAAATAATAAATGCTGGAGAGGGTGTGGAAAAGGGAACCCTCTTACACTGTTGCTGGGAATGCAAACTAGTACAGCCACTATGGAGAACAGTGTGGAGATTCCTTAAAAAACTGGAAATAGAACTGCCTTATGATCCAGCAATCCCACTGCTGGGCATACACACTGAGGAAACCAGAAGGGAAAGAGACACATGTACCCCAATGTTCATCGCTGCACTGTTTATAATAGCCAGGACATGGAAGCAACCTAGATGTCCATCAGCAGATGAATGGACAAGAAAGCTGTGGTACATATACACAATGGAGTATTACTCAGCCATTAAAAAGAATACATTTGAATCAGTTCTAATGAGGTGGATGAAACTGGAGCCTATTATACAGAGTGAAGTAAGCCAGAAGGAAAAACATAAATACAGTATACTAACACATATATATGGAATTTAGAAAGATGGTAACAATAACCCAGTGTATGAGACAGCAAAAGAGACACTGATGTATAGAACAGTCTTATGGACTCTGTGGGAGAGGGAGAGGGTGGGAAGATTTGGGAGAATGACATTGAAACATGTAAAATATCATGTAAGAAAACGAGATGCCAGTCCAGGTTCGATGCGATACTGGATGCTTGGGGCTAGTGCACTGGGACGACCCAGAGGGATGGTATGGGGAGGGAGGAGGGAGGAGGGTTCAGGATGGGGAACACATGTATACCTGTATGGATTCATTTTGATATTTGGCAAAAAACTAATACAATTATGTAAAGTTTAAAAATAAAATAAAATTAAAAAAGAAAAAAGAATAAAAAAGAAAGAAAAAGCTGAGAGAATTCAGCACCACCAAACCAGTTCTTCAACAAATGCTAAAGGATCTTCTTTAGACAGGAAACACAGAAAAGGTTTATAAACTCAAACCCAAAACAACAAAGTAAATGGCAACGGGATCATACTTATCAATAATTACTTTAAATGTAAACGGGTTGAATGCCCCAACCAAAAGACAAAGACTGGCTGAATGGATACAAAAACAAGACCCCTATATATGTTGTTTACAAGAGACCCACCTCAAAACAAGGGACACAAACATACTGAAAGTAAAGGGCTGGAAAAAGGTATTTCATGCAAATGGAGACCAAAACAAAGCAGGAGTAGCAATACTCATATCAGATGAAATAGACTTTGAAATAAAGGCCGTGAAAAGAGACAAAGAAGGACACTATATAATGATCAAAGGATCAATCCAAGAAGAATATATAACAATTATAAATATATAAGCACCCAACATAGGAGCACCACAATATGTAAGGCAAATGCTAACAAGTATGAAAGGGGAAATTAACAGTAACACAATAATAGTGGGGGACTTTAATACCCCACTCACACAATGGATAGATTAACTAAAAAGAAAATTAGCAAGGAAACACAAACTTTAAATGATGCAATGGACCAGTTAGACTTAATTGATATCTATAGGACATTTCTCCCCAAAACAATGAATTTCACCTTTTTCTCAAGTGCACATGGAACATTCTCTAGGATAGATCACATCCTGGGCCATAAATCTACCCTTGGTAAATTCAAAATACTGAATTCATTTCAAGCATCTTTTCTTATCACAATGCAGTAAGATTAGATGTCAACTACAGGAGAAAAAAAACCTATTAAAAATACAAACATATGGAGGCTAAAAAACACACTTCTGAATAACCAACAAATCACATAAAAAAACTGAAAAGAAATAAAAATATGCATATAAATGAATGAAAATTAAAACATGACAACCCAAAACCTATGGAATTCAGTAAAAGCAGTGCTAAGGGCAAGGTTCATAGCAGTACAAGCTTCCCTCAAGAAACAAGAGAAAAATCAAACAAATAACCTAACTTTACTCCTGCTGCTGCTGAGTCACTTCAGTCGTGTCCGACTCAGTGCGACCCCATAGACGGCAGCCCACCAGGATGCCCCGTCCCTGGGATTCTCCAGGCAAGAACACTGGAGTGGGTTGCCATTTCCTTCTCCAATGCATGAAAGTGAAAAGTGAAAGTGAAGTCGCTCAGTCGTGTCTGACTCTTAGCGACCCCATGGACTGCAGCCTCCAGGCTCCTCTGTTCATGGGATTTTCCAGGCAAGAGTATTGGAGTGGGGTGCCATTGCCTTCTCCAAACTTTACTCCTAAAGCAATACAAAAAGAAGAAATGAAGAACCCCAGGGTAAGTAGACGGAAAGAAATCATAAAAATTAGGGGAGAAATAAATGAAAGAGAAAGAAAGGAGACTATAGCAAAAATCAACAAAACTAAAAGCTGGTTCTTTGATAAGATAAATAAAATAGACAAATCATTAGCCAGACTCGTCAAGAAAAAAAGGGAGAAGAATCAAATCAACAGAAATAGAAATGAAAATGGAGAAATCACAACAGACAACATAGAAATACAAAGGATCATGAGACTACTCTCACCAACTATATGCTAATAAAGTGGACAACTTGGAAGAAATGGATGAATTCTTAGAAAAATATAACCTTCCAGAACTGAACCAGGAGGAAATAGAAAATCTTAACAGATCCAACACAAGCATGGAAATCGAAACTTTAATCAAAAATCTTCCAACTAACAAAAGCCCAGGACCAAATGGCTTCACAGCTGAATTTTACCAAAAATTTAGAGAAGAACTAACACCTATCCTACTCAAACTCTTTTAGAAAATTGCAGAGGAAGGTAAACTGCCAAACTCATTATATGAAGCCACTATCACCCTAATCCCAAAACTAGACAAAGATGCCACAAAAAGAGAAAACTACAGGTCAATATCACTAATGAAAATAGATTCAAAAATCCTCAACAAAATTCTAGCAAACAGAATCCAACAACATATTAAAAAGATCATACAAAAGACCAAATGGGTTTTATTCCAGGGATGCAAGGATTCTTCAATATTCACAAATCAATCAATGTGATATATTATATATATAACAAATTGAAGGAAAATACCATATGATTATCTCAACAGACGCAGAGAAAGCCTTTGACAAAAATTCAACATCCATTTATTTAAAAAAACCCTCCAGAAAGCAAGCATAGAAGGAACATACTTCGACATAATAAAAGCCATATATAATAAACCCACAGCAAACATTATACTCAATGGTGAAATATTGAAAGCATTTCCCCTAAAGCCAGGAACAAGACAAGGGTGCTCACTCTCACCACTACTATTAAACAGAGTTTTCAAAGTTTTAGTCACAGCAATCAGAGAAGAAAAATAAACAAAAGGAATCCAGATTGGAAAAGAGGAAGTAAAACTTTCTCGGTTTGCAGATGACATGATCCTCTATATAGAAAACCCTAAAGACTCCATCAGAAAATTACTAGAGCTAATCAATAAATATAGCAAAGTTGCAGGATATAAAATTAACACACAGAAATCCCTTGCATTCCTATACACTAACAATGAGAAAACAGAAAGAGAAATTAAAGAAAAAATTCCATTCACCATTGCAATGAAAAGAACAAAATGCTGCTGCTGCTGCTGCTGCGTCGCTTCAGTCGTGTCCGACTCTGTGCGACCCCATAGACGGCAGCCCACCAGGCTCCCCTGTCCCTGGGATTCTCCAGGCAAGAATACTGGAGTGGGTTGCCATTTCCTCCTCCAATGCATGAAGTGAAAAGTGAAAGTGAAGTCACTCAGTCCTGCCCGACTCCTAGCGACCCCATCGACTGGAGCATACCAGGCTCCTCCGTCCATGGGATTTTCCAGGTAAGAGTTCTGGAGTGGGGTGCCATTGCCTTCTCCAAAGAACAAAATACTTAGGAATAAATCTACATAAAGAAACAGAAGACCTATATATAGAAAACTATAAAATACTGATGAAAGAAATCAAAGATGACACAAATAGATGGAGAAATATACCATGTTTGTGGATCGGAAGAATCAATATAGTGAAAATGAGTATACAACCCAAAGCAATCTATAGATTCAATGCAATCCCTATCAAGCTACCAACGGTATTTTTCAGAGAACTAGAACAAAGAATTTCACGATTTGTATGGAAATACAAAAAACCTCAAATAGCCAAAACGATCTTGAGAAATAAGAATGGAATTGGAGGAATCAACCTGCTTGACTTCAGACTATACTACAAAGCAACAGTCATCAAGACAGTATGGTACTGGCACAAAGACAGAAATGTAGGTCAATGGAACAAAATAGAAAGCCCAGAGATAAGCCCATGCACCTATGGACACCTTATCTTTAACAAAGGAGGCAAGAATATACAATGGAGAAAAGACTATCTCTTTACCAAGTGGTGCTGGGAAAACTGGTCAACCATTTGTAAAAGAATGAAACTAGAACACTTTCTAACACCATACACAAAAATAAACTCAAAATGCATAAAAGATCTAAATGTAAGACCAGAAACTATAAAACTCCTAGAGGAAAACATAGGCAAAACATTCTCTGACATACATCACAGCAGGATCCTCTATGACCCACCTCCCAGGGTAATGGAAATAAAAGCAAAAATAAACAAGTGGGACCTAATTAACCTTAAAAGCTTTTGCACAACGAAGGATACTGTAATCAAGGTGAAAAGACAGCCTTCAGAATGGGAGAAAATAATAGCAAACAAAGCAACTGACAAAGAATTAATCTCAAAAATATTCAAGCAGCCCATGCATCTTATTCCGGAAAAATAAACGACCCAATCAAAAAATGGGACAAAGAACTAAAAAGACATTTCTCCAAAGAAGACATATAGATGGCTAACAAACACATGAAAAGATGCTCAACATCACTCATTATCAGAGAAATGCAAATCAAAACCACTATGAGGTACCATTTCACGCCAGTCAGAATGGCTGCTATCCAAAAGTCTACAAATAATAAATGCTGGAGAGGGTGTGGAGAAAAGGGAACCCTCTTACACTGTTGGTGGGAATGCAAACTAGGACAGCCACTATGGAGAACAGTGTGGAGAATCCTTAAAAAAAACTGGAAATAGAACTGCCTTATGATCCAGCAATCCCACTGCTGGGCATACACACAGAGGAAACCAAAATTGAAAGAGATACATGTACCCCAGTGTTCATCACAGTACTGTTTATAATAGCCAGGACATGGAAGCAACCTAGATGCCCATCAGCAGATGAATGGACAAGAAAGCTGTGGTACATATACACAATGGAATAGACTCAGCTATTTAAAAGAATGCATTTGAATCAGTTCTAATAAGGTGGATGAAACTGGAACCTATTATACAGAGTGAAGTAAGTCAGAAAGAAAAACACCAATACAGTATATTAATGCATATAGATGGAATTTAGAAAGATGGTAATGATGACCCTATATGCAAGACAGCAAAAGAGACACAGATGTAAAGTACAAACTTTTGGACTCTGTGGGAGAAGGCAAGGGTGGGATGATTTGAAAGAATAGCATTGAAACATGTATATTACCATATGTGAAATAGATCACCAGTCCAGGTTTGATGCATGAGACAGGGCGCTCAGGGCTGGAGCACTGGGATGACCCTGAGGGATGGGATGGGGGAGAGGTTGGAGCGGGGTTCGGATGGGGAACACATGTACACCCCTGGCTGATTCATGTGAATGTATGGCAAAAACCACTACAGTACTGTAAAATAATTAACCTCCAATTAAAATAATTTATTTAGAAAAAATATAGATTGTGGTCAGATCATCATAACCATATAAGATGTATCATGGAGTTTAAATTACATCCTAACTACAACAAGAGAACATACAGGGGTACTAAAATAATTTTAACTTTAAATCGTTCTTCTTGGCAACTAAATAGACTATGAAATAAGGAAGTCCAGTATCGTGCATCGAACCTGGACTGGCAACTTGTTTCATACATGATATTATACATGTTTCAATGCCATTCTCCCAAATCTTCCCACCCTCTCCCTCTGCAACAGAGTCCATAAGACGACCCAGAGGGATGGTATGGGGAGGGAGGAGGCAGGAGGGTTCAGGATGGGGAACACATGTATACCTGTGGCAGATTCATTTTGATATTTGGCAAAACTAATACAATTTGTAAAGTTTAAAAATAAAATAAAATTAAAAAAAAAAGAAATAAGGAAGTCCAATTGGACACTATTACTGTCCTCCAAGGAAGAAGAGAGGGTATATTGTACCAGAGTGCTTGCAAGGAAGATAGAAACAGAGATCTGAGGTAGATTTTGAAGATAGACTTTAAAAATCTGTTGATGAATTGGCTTGGGTAATGCAAAGGATTAAGAAAAGTAAATTAAGGATGCTGCCCAGATTTCTGGCTTAAGTAACTGAAGGGGTATTCTTCACATCTACTGAGTTGGGGAAGTATGAAAGCAGAATGAAATTTAAAGCAAGAAGGGGTGTTTGAGAGTGAAATTCAGTCATAGTCACAGAGATTTTGAGATGCTTATGAAATAGTCTTTTCAAAATGTCAAGTGGGCAGTTAAATATGTACATGAGGATACATTTGAAATGAGCATAACTGAAGGGTTCTCAGTTCATAGATGATATATAGAGTGATAGTAATGAGCAGTATTACCAAAAGAGAAAGTGCAAAGAAAGAAGAAAAGAGGATCTCACAAGTTCCAGGGCAAAAAGTAAAACTAAACAAGAGATTGAGTAGCCAATGAAATATGGGACAGTAGACATCATGCAAATAAAACAAGACAGTGTTTCAAGAAATGTGTTGCATTACTGAGAAGTCAGGTACTCTTTTGGTTTTTATTCATTTATTGATTAATACCTGGAAGTTTATTGTAAAAGGTAAATACTGTTACCAAATAATGTAACAGTAATAATAATTCAGATAGAGTTGGTAAACTACTTTCACATACTTTATCTGACTTGATTCCAACAACAAGTATATTTTATTACTGATTGTATTATACACTTAAAGACACCAGGGTTCTTGCAAGCAACTAATATTTAATAATACATTCAATATTTATTCAATAAGTTTTGTGGACTCCTGTTGTGAGAGGCAAGTTCTAGATTCTGTGGATATATCTGTGAACAAAAGAAATCACTTCCCTGCACTCACAGGAATAATATCCTTTGCAATAATTAAAGTGTACCACACAGGGCTAATTATTCAGATGTGCAGAGTTTTGACTTCAGATATTCACTTTTTAAAATTCTAATACATTTTATTAACAGTTCAGAAGAGTTAAGCATACACACATTGTTGTACAAGAGGTTCACTTTTTTGAATGGTTATCACTGTGGTGAATACAAAAATAATACAAGATTTATGAATCTGAAGACATACTACATTTAGTAAACTAATATATATGGCCACTCTGTGTTGATTTATGACATATTGAGGGAGATCTATTTGCATTTTAAATCTTTCAAGAATCTTACGTATGCTCAAAGAGTTCTTAATAACAGCAATGCTTGCCAAGTTAAAAAGCATGAAAGGCTCTCTTGTTTCTGTCTAACCATTTGGGCACTGTCCTGATAATCTATCAATGTAGTCACTGGAACGTACAGGCTCCCTGATCTCCCATGGTGGTAGTGGTGGTTTAGCAGCTAAGTCGTGTCCAAGTCTTTTGTGACCCCATGGATTATAGTTCATCAGGCTCCACTCATTCTCTGTTTTCATGGCTGTCAAGTCCTTTGACAAAATTCAAGGTTACTAAGTTGGTGCTTTTCTCAAACAATACAGAAAAAAAGAAATCTCAATGTATTTAACAGCATAAACTTTCTCTTCATTCTCTTATCCTCTTTTCCTTTAAGAATTTATTCCTGTCTAAAATAATCTATGAATGACACAAAACATGTGGCATCTTATCTTTGAGTCAGATAGCATTAGCACTTGGTGGATTTATCAATATGTCTGGCACTTAATGAGATTTATGGGTGGGTCATTATGACAGGACAATGAGATTTATGTGTGGGTCATTATGACAGGACATATGTAACATTGATTTTTGTGACTGGACTCATGCTAACTGAACTTGACTGTATAATCTTGTGTAAGAGCTTCTGACCCTCTGAAAAACTGCTTTGCATTTGTGCTTGTGTATTGGATAAAATCCATAGTTTAGATTTATTTGCCCTTCAAAATGACCATAATGGTTTGCGGCTTTTTTTCTTTTTTTCCCTTCTGGAATTTACGTTGGCTAAAGAACACTTTCTTTCTAAGAACTGAATTTCACTGTTGCCATAATGGAAACATTCATAAAGCAACTTCAGTTTTACAGAGAGATGTCTTGTTTAATGTCTTCCCTGGCATTTCATAGGGTTAAAGAAGACTTAAACAATAACCTTCATGTGCAGTACATACAGTCTGCAGTCACTGGCACATGAGAGCAGATAAATAACTATGCTATTTCCACTTTAAAATAAAATAAATAAAAGACTTAAATTCCACTGAAGCAAGTGTGAGCCAGACCAACGGTTCTCAGGATGGTGGTACTAAGAGTGGGATATTTTGAGTTGTCATAACAATGCTGGGCACCACTTGTTTTTCATGAGAGAGAGCCAAAAATGTGTGTTCTATAGTACATAATGTGGTATACTGACCAAACATTGTTCGACATTCCACATGACTTCCAAAAATATCCCACTGGTCACTTACACAGTAAACAGAAAAAGTCTGTTTATAACCTGAGTCTTTGGATTCTAAGTAAATTTTACAATAAGCATAGTGTATTTTACATGGTTTTCCCTATAGGGATTTTTCCAGGAATGCCAGTACTAAAAAAATTGTGGAAAATTTTATTTTGTTTTATCTGAATTTTAGCCAAGAATTGTTTATAATTTCATAAAACCATATCTCTGACAGCAATGTTACTTGTGACGTTTGAGTCACCAATATAACCAATTCAATATACCTGCCTCAATCTGCATTTGAAACAGTCACATTTCTGGAATCCCATGTAGAGATGCAAGCATCCCACCACTTTGATTTTCTTGTGTGGTCATGACTATTTTCATATTAAAGTATACCTTATTTCATTTATTTTTCTTTTATAATAAAACAGATCATTATATTGACTTTTAATATTATATACAGGATATGGTCATTGTCATTTAGTCATTCAGTCATATCTGACTCTTTGTGACCCCATGGACCATCAGGCTCCTCTGTCCACGGGATTCTCCAGGCAAGAATACTGAAGTGGGTTGTCATTCCCTTCTCCAGGTGATCTTCCAGATCCAGGGATTGAATCTGTGTCTCCTGTATTGGCAGGCAGATTCGTTACCACTAAGCCACAAGGGAAGCCCCTATACATTGAATATAGTATCTACAATTTAATCTTGAAATTAAAAAGGAGCATTACAAAACATTTGTTACAAAAAGGGTTACTAGTTGAATGATACAGAGAACCTTTGACTTCTGAAACTTACATGATAAAGGGAACTGTATCATCTCCTCACTAGAAGGTTTTAGAGGCTCTTATTTAGGACAAATTACAGCAGATTCCCCACCAACTATTTGAGAGCACTGACTAGGTATATTAAGAGATGTACACCAGGAATTTACACTTTAGTATCTCTCTATATATGATACAATGGTTTGTTTCATGACAGTCCTGAGCATGAGAAACCCTACCCTGATCTCTTAGATCAGATCATAGCCTGGAAGAAATCTCATTCTAATATAATGAGTTAACATATCAAAAGCAGAATACTGGCTTCAGTTTGTTCAGCCATGTGTTGGTCCTTGAATTGTATCTGTCACCTAAGTGGTTTGAGGGCCCTGCTGCCTCAGACAGCTTAAACAAAGAAGCCTTTTCCCACAGATATATCAATATATCAAACTTCTTTTCTCATTCTGCTTGACACTCCCACTATGACTCAACCTGGTATTAAGAGTCCAGGAAAATTCAGTTGGCTGTGTGCCCTTAGTTCTCCTCTCCTTCACCTGTTCCCCTTCCTCCAAAGGCTTCCAGAACCATATACAAGTTTGCCCACTGATGTATGATGGTCATCTCTTATTGCTTTTGACATAGGTTCAGCTTTTCACTGTCGTCACTGAACTTTTAATTATATGAAATTCACATAATGAAAAGTAACTTTATAAGGTTATGATAAAATCCTGGCCAAAGGCAAGGAAGCATTTTTAAAAATCATCCTAATATATCTAGGTACTCTAGTGTGATGGTTTTTGTATACAGAATCTGAACCCCAAATTCTCAGGTTCCAATGATAGCTGTGCCATTTACCAGCTTTGTGACCTTGGTTTAGGTACTTAATCTCTGGTTTAGTTCTCCTGTACAATGGTGATTATAACAGTATATATCTATCACACAGGATTGCAAAGTGGATTAAACCAGTCAATTTACATAAAGTTCTTAAAACAACAGCACCTTGCACATAATAATTATTCAATAAATATTAATTATTATCTCACAAAGCTAGTGGAGGTGATGGAATTTCAGCTGAGCTACTTAGAATCCTAAAACATGATACTGTTAAAGTGCTGCACTCAATATGTCAGCAAATTTGTAAAACTCTTCATGGTCACAGGACTGGAAAAGGTCAGTTTTCATTACAGTCCCAAAGAAGAGCGATGCCTAAGAATGCTCACACTACAGTAAAATTGCATTCATTTCACATACTAGCAAGATAATGCTCAAAATCCTTCCAGCTAGGCTTTAACAGTATGTGAACAAAGAACTTTCAGATGTACAAACTGGGTTTAGAAAAGGCAGAGGAACCAGAGATCAAAGGGCCAACATCTGCTGGATCATAGAAAAAGCAAAGGAATTCCACAAAAACATCTAATTCTGTTTCAATGATTACACAAAAGCCTTTGACTGTGTGGATCACAAGAAACTGGAAAATTCTTAAAGAAAGGAAATACCAGGCCAACTTACCTGTCTCCTGAAAAACCTGTACACAAGTCAAGAAGCAACAATTAGAACTGGACATGGAAAAACTGACTGGTTCAAAATCAGAAAAGGAGCACACCAAGACTATATATTGTCAACATGCTTATTTAACTTCTATGGAGAGCACTGATACATCATGTGATGTGCTGGGATGCATGAATCACAAGCTGGGATCAAGACTGCTGGGAGAAATATCAACAACCTCAGATATACAGATGATACCACTCTAGTGGCAGAAGCAAAGAAAAACCAAAGAGCCTCTTGATGAGGGTGAAGGAGGAGAGCAAAAAAGCTGGCATGAAACTCAATATTCCAGAAGACTAAGATCGTGGCATCTGGTTCCATTACTGCATGGCAAAAAGAAGGGGAGGAGAAGGCAATGGCACCCCACTCCAGTACTCTTGCCTGGAAAATCCCATGGATGGAGGAGCCTGGAAGGCTGCAGTCCATGGGGTCGCTAGGAGTCGGATACGACTGAGCGACTTCACTTTCACTTTTCACTTTCATGCATTGGAGAAGGAAACGGCAACCCACTCCAGTGTTCTTGCCTGCAGAATCCCAGGGATGGGGGAGCCTGGTGGGCTGCCGTCTGTGGGTCGCACAGAGTCGGACACAACTGAAGTGACTTAGCAGCAAAAAGAGGGGGAAGAAGTGGAAACAGTGACAGATTTTATTTTGGGGGGCTCCAAAATCACTGTGGATAGTGACTGCAGCCATGAAATAAAAAGGTGCTTGTTCCTTGGAAGAAAAGCTATGACAAACCCATCGAGCATATTAAAAAAGCAGAGACATCACTTTCCTGACAAAGGTCCATATCATCAAAGCTATGGTTTTTCCAGTAGTCATGTACAGATGTGAGTTGGCTTATAAAGAAGGTTGAGTGCTAAAGAACTGATGCTTTTAAACTGTGGTGCAGAGAAGACTCTT
Organism: Bos mutus; assembly: GCF_027580195.1. Classification (NCBI taxonomy): domain Eukaryota; kingdom Metazoa; phylum Chordata; class Mammalia; order Artiodactyla; family Bovidae; genus Bos; species Bos mutus. Next base: position 64,075,027 of record NC_091620.1, on the reverse strand, counting down.
AAGAGTCCCTTGGACTATGAGATCAAACAAGTCAACCCTAAAGGAAATCAACCCTGAATATTCATTGGAAGGACAGCTGCTGAAGCTGAAGCTCCAGTACTTTGACCACATGATGTGAACAGCCAACTCATTGGAAAAGAGTCACTCATGGTGGTAAAGACTGAAAGCAAAAGGAGAAGAGAGTGACAAAGAATGAAATGGTTAGATAGCATCGCGGACCCAAAGGACATGAATTTAAGCAAACTCCAGGAGATAGTGATACATGAGGGAGCCTGGCATGCTGCAGTCCATGCAGTCACAAAGAGTTGGACACGACTTAGTGACTGAACAAAAACAACAAATTATCCCTAGGACTGTGTTTCTGTATCTAGGAATATTCATTTATACTTTCAAAGACACTTACTTTCCCAGATTTTTCAAGTGAAAATGCTCCTATGTTCATCTTTCAATTGATCTGTACTTAAGCAAAAGCATGAGTCCCTTTTTTCTCAAAATCACAATTATGTAAAAATGTAATTTTCAATTACTTCATGTGTAATTTCCAATGACCTCATGTACTTTAAAGTGTATATTATGCCTTCCTTCTTGTAAAATGTGAACCAAGAGGTGCTTTGGGCATAGAAGGCAAAGGTAGTTTTTACTTAAAGGCTTAGTCATTTTGTTTAATTCTGATTCAAATATGGCCTAGATTTGTCTATAAATCCAGTGACACTACACACAATTCTGGGAACCTTACAGCACTATTTTTTTTTTTTTTTTTTTTTTTTTGAGTATTTGTTTCTTTCAACTAGAAGATAAGATTTCAACCTTCTATTCACATTGTTCTTCTGATATGTCTAATACCTCTTCATTATTGTTCAGAACACTAGTGATTACTACTGAACCCAAACATCAATTAATGCTTGGTGATGATTATGATGTTATGTAGCCAAAACAGAAAAGTCCTTGATTATTCTCTGTCTCTGTGTCATATCTTCAGGGCATATATAAACAGAACACTAGATGATCCCTTCAGACTGACTTGCCTAATAATCAGTAAAATTGATTTTCTACCCTGAATTTACTGTAACTTTTTGTCTCACCTAGGAAGCACAGCCTAAAGGTTATAAAGTTCTAGCCTTCTCTCCTCCATATAAATTAATAACACTAGCATTACTCCCTTCTATTTATTTATATTTAAAATACCTGATATTGTTGTTTTTCAGTCACTAAGTCATGTCTGACTCTTTGTGACCCCATGGACTGCAGCATGCCAGGCTTCCCTGTCCATCACCTATTCCCGGAACTTGTTCAAACTCAGAGCCATTGAGTTGGTTATCCCATTGAACCACCTCAACGTCTGTTGTCCCCTTATCCTCTTGCCCTCAATCTTTCCCAGCATCAGGGTCTTTTCCAATGAGTCAGCTCTTCATATCAGGTGGCCAAAATATTTTGGCCAAAGTATATTTTCTTTTACCTAACATGAGAGCTAAGAAAATTCAGCCAGATTTAATCCTTACTCTCAACAGTTTACATTTCTTTATATTTACTTTTCTTTTCCCTTCTTTTTCTATTTTTACAGCAATCACTTTGTGGTTTTTATTCCTGGACATTGTTAATGGCTGAATTCTAATCATCTGTTTAGAACAATGGGGTTGATGACAGGTAAGGATGAGATATGCTGCTGCTGCTGCTACGTGGCTTCAGTCGTGTCTGACTCTGTGCAACCCCATAGATGGCAGCCCATCGGGCTCCCCCGTCCCTGGGATTCTTCAGGCAAGAACACTGCAGTGGGTTGCCATTGCCTTCTCCAGTGCATGAAAGTGAAAAGGGAAAGTGAAGTTGCTCAGTCGTCTCCAACTCTTTGCGACCCCATGGACTGCAGCCCACCAGGCTTCTCCATCCATGGGATTTTCCAGGCAAGAGTACTGGAGTGGGGTGCCATCACCTTCTCCAAAGGATGAGATCTACAGAGCCTGAAATCCTGTCCTCAGAAATTTTTCGTTTGTCTCCTGGGATCCATTTTAAGACAGTCTCATTTTATATAATGTCACGTAATTGTTAAATAACACCAGGAATATACACTCAAATTTTCAAAAAACTAGAATAAATCTTCTATCCATATAGACATAATTAGAATGATACATTTTTATGTTTCCCCATTTCCCTTAGATATATTTGCCATATTTCCCAAAAGAAAAGGAAACAAATCCTATGAAATCTGTCAGGGGGTTCCCAAAGGACATTCATTACTTGCTTTAAAAGCACCAAACTTCAGAGAAGCCTGTAGCTGTCCATAACTCAAAGGATTCCTCATTCAAAGACTAATGTCTCTGCTGCTGCACATCATTGTGATTTTGCACTTATAATAGAGGATTCAGAGTTATTAAAGAGGTCTCAGTAAATTAGCATTCTTTTATGATCAATTTTAATTAATCATTTGAGTAAGGCAGTGAGCCACTACATACATCATATGGAGGAATTTATCACAGTGTCACTTGCTTATTAAAAATTATTATTTAAAAATGACCCTTATTATCATATTGGCTCCTTAAGGTGGAGGAGGGAAAGATATAATATGAGGTAGAATGGAGAAAAGAAAGGAACTGAGATAAATAGAAATAAAATAGATGATAAAGACAGGGATGCATTATAATATTTAAATGCTAACAGTTTGTCTTTCTTTGTCACTCTTCATGCTTAGCAGAGCAAATGAACAAAAAAGTGGATAAAAGCACAGTATGTTAAATTATTATGGGTACATCACATAAGCAGTTTGTCGGATGTTTCCATCTCTGCTGGAAGGCTGGCTTAAAACTGTGTGACCTATTCTTCAGATGTCAAAGATAAACTTCAGCAATTGTGTGATTCCTCCCACTCTGCTAGAGATAAATATGTTCATATTTTTCCCAGCTAATCCTCCTTGTTGGGTGATAACATAAGATGGCATTCATATGACATACAGAGATTCAAGATAGGTAGACAAGCATCCGGCCATCTGTAATACTGTCTGCTCACTAGGTCATCTCGTTATCAGGGTCCTTTCAGATTAAATAAATTTGCTGCAAGTTAATGCAAAAATAAATCCACAAATCTGAATCCTCTAAGGCAGTGGTACCAGTCCTTTCTTGCACAAAAAAACTACATGGGAACATTTTTTAAAATGCTGATATCCATGTACTTTTATTTTTTATTTTTTTTAATAGATCTTGATTTATTTTTATTTATTTATTTATTTTACTTTACAGTATTGTATTGGTTTTGCCATACATCAACATGAATCTGCCACGGGTATACACGTGTTCCCCATCCTGAACACCCCTCCTTCCTCCCTCCCCATACCATCCCTCTGGGTCGTCTCAGTGCACCAGCCCCAAGCATCCAGTATCAGGCATCGAACCTGGACTGGCGACTCGTTTCATATATGATATTATACATGTTTCAATGCCATTCTCCCAAATCATCCCACCCTCGCCCTCTCCCACAGAGTCCAAAAGACTGTTCTATATATGTACTTTTAAATATAAATTTAATCAGTCTCTCGAGGTTTGGGGTCTGGACATCAGTATCCTTTTTGTAAAAGCTTTGCAAGTAATTCTAAAAGTGCAACTAGATTTAAGAAACACTGTTTAAAGCCTTTGAGAATAGTAAGTGTACTCAAATCTTGTCAAATTTCAACCAAATTTGAAAAAAATGACAGGGCATTTTAAGTGGATCAGAGATTGAAATAAAAATATATGTGTTTAAAAGTGAGACATTAAAACCAAAAGTAAAGGAACTGTAGGAGAAAACAACTGTGAACTTGATTTTCAGCAAATGATTGTTTGAACACTCACTAAGTACAACAGGTTCTATTTTGGTTAAATGATAAACGTAGGTAAATAAGGTAAATAAAAGATCTCACTAGATAGTGTTACTTTACCATGGATAGTGACCGACGTTTTTACAAACACTTCCTGAACAAAGGATGAAGTGAGCAAAGTGAGTGTTGTAGGAAATGTAGGCAAATGTTAGGGAAAACATTTTGGAAGCAAGAATCTTCAACACTTCAATGAAAAAAAATACTAAAAACTGTGACTCTCTTGCATAGATTGTTTAAAACAGTCACTGTCTGCAGTGATTTTGGAGCCCAAGAAAAGAAAATGTCACCGTTTCCATTGGTTCCCCATCTATTTGCCATGAAGTGATGGGATTGGATGTAACAATCTTCATTTTTTGAATGTTGAGTTTTAAGCCAGTTTTTTCACTCTCTTCTTTTGCCCTCATCAAGAGGCTCTTTAGCTCCTCTTCACTTTCTGCCATTGGAGTGGTATCATCTGCATATCTGAGGTTGTTGATATTTCTCCTGGCAGTCTTGATTCCAGCTTGTGATTCATCCAGCCTGGCATAATATGATACTGGATATAATATACTATCTTACATTGATCATTTTGCTAGAAAAGACTGTGTTGTGACAATTGACAAAACTTGAATAGAGTTGCTGTGTGAAGAGTATATGGGAGGTCTTTGTATTGATCCTGTAATTTTTCTGCAAATTTGAAATTATTTTAAAAGAAAACTAAAAACAGACACAATAATATTTAAGGTGGGTATCAGGATTTAATATTGTCCTTGTGCTCATTTGCTAAGTTGTTAAGGTGGGTATCAGGATTAAATATTAGTGAATAAATTAAAAATTACAAAATCACAATTAAAATTAAATTTTAATGAACAAAAAATGTAATCAAAATTTAAAAAAATAAAATAAAAAAATAAAACTCAAGTAGACTCACATCTGTCTGATGGAGTCATCATGTGTTATAGTTTTAGCACCCTATGATTTTCATCTGGTTTCTCTTTCTAAGGTCCTGCAAATTTCTCCAAATCCACCAATTATGTACATTATTGAGAAAAGAGGAAATTCTACTTGTTAGTCAAAATCAGAATTCTAGGTTATATCTTTCTCTCTACACTTCATATCATTACCCTCAGTATAAATTAGCCCTGAACCAGAGATAGTGAGTTATTTTGGTTGTTGTTCTTCATATTTACTTGGAAGAATGTATAGAAATATAATGAAATAATAATTTTTAAATTACTTGAAAAACTTAACCTACAGTTTACTTCATCTACAAGTTAAAAGAGCTTCCATGATGTATGCTGGTGAAATTTTAATTGCAATTGAGTTTGTTTTGTGTCTCCTCTTTTTAAAGAATTCTAAGTAACCTGCAGATGAATTAGTCCTTATGATGTATCCATATTGAAAAGAGTATAGGTAAAGAATCTTCCTGTGGTGCAGGAGACCAGGGTTCGATCCCTGGGTCAGGAAGATCTCCCAGAGAAGGGAATGGCAATCCACTCCAGTATTCTTGCCTGGAGAATTCCATGGGCAGAGAAGTCTGGAGGGCTACAGTTTGTGGGGTCGCAAAGAGTTGGACACAACTGAGCCACTAACACACACACATAGATGCTCACTTGATCTTTCACTGGCTTTCTTCTCATTATCCACTCATGCAAAAAAAAAAAAAAAATGGAGCTACTAATATGTGCCAGAAACTGTGCTAGACGCTAAAAGTGTGTGCGTGTGCTCAGCCATGTCTAACTCTTTGCGGCCTCACAGACTGTAGCCTGTCAGGTTCCTCTGTCCATGGAATTCTCCAGGCAAGAATACTGAAGTGGGTTGCCATTTCCTGCTGCAGGGGATCTTCCCCATCCAGGGATTGAACTCATGTCTCCTGCAGCTCCTGCACTGCAGGCAGATTCTTTACCGCTAAGCCACTGGGGAAGTTCCTGATGCTAAAAAAAGTACCATAGAAAAAATATTCTAGTGAGAAGAGACAGACTATAAACACATAAATAAATAATGCAACTTGGAAATAAGCACAATAATTAAAATTAACTAGGGTACAACAATGGAGTTAAGAGTTGTGATTTTAACTGAGATGAACAAAGATGGCCTCTATAAAAATAAGGCTTTGGGGCATTGTCCTGAAGAAGTGAAGAGGCAAATCAAACACTTCTGTCAGATATTTCAGAGGAATATCTACAGAAAACAGCAAATACAAAGACTTGAGGCAGAGGATTGCTCTGTGTATTGGAGAAAGAGTGAGGATGTGGGAAGGTTGGACAGGCAAGGGAGTGTACAGAAAAAGGACAGAATGATTCTCTACTCAAACATATTTACTTGTGATAAACTATTCCTCTCTTTTTCTGTGATATTCATCTTGATCCCTGACTCTATAAATGGGCATTTGAAAAAAGCTTAAGAGTTCCTGATTTTAGTTTGATATATTAATAATATGAAAAAGAAGGATAATTCACACATTAACAAGAAACAAGGCACATTCAAGTAGGATTGCTAAGAGTACATACGTAAAGGAGTATTTATAGAGGAGTGGGTTTCCAGAAGCTAACAACAGTAAGAAACCACCACCTGCAGTGTAAGGGGAGTAATGATGTTATAAGTCTAAAAACGGGAGCTGTAGCCATGCAAGAGGGATTGCTCACCACAAGTTATAGGTTAGGCACCCTCTGCAGATTAGAGACCCAAAGGAAAGGAACCAGGGAAGTTAAGGCCCAGTCTCTTTCTTCTCACACTCTCTCTTCTCACACCCATCAGTGCCTTCTATTGACGCACTTCACCTGGAACTCTAAGGGCAAGGAGCCTTGGTAACTTTGCTACAGAGTTCTGCAGTCTCAGGCATAAAGTAGAAAGAGAATTGGGGATAGGTAAGAAAAGTACATCATGAGAAACACTGGGCTGGAAGAAGCACAAGCTGGAATCAAGATTGCCAGGAGAAATATCAATAACCTCAGATATGCAGATGACACCACCCTTATGGTAGAAAGTGAAGAGGAACTAAAAAGCCTCTTGATGAAAGTGAAAGAGGAGAGTGAAAAAGTTGGCTTAAAACTCAACATTCAGAAAATGAAGATCATGGCATCTGGTCCCATCACTTCACGGGAAATAGATGGGGAAACAGTGGAAACAGTGTCAGACTTTATATTTTTGGGCTCCAAAATCATTGCAGATGGTGATTGCAGCCATGAAATTAAAAGATGCTTACTCCTTGGAAGGAAAGTTATGACCAACCTAGATAGCATATTCAAAAGCAGAGACAGTACTTTGCCAACAAAGGCAAAGTCAAGTCAACAAAGCCTAGTCAAGGTTATGGTTTTTCCTGTGGTCATGTATGGATGTGAGAGTTGGACTGTGAAGAAAGCTGAGCGCTGAAGAATTGATGCTTTTGAACTGTGGTGTTGGAGAAGACTCTTGAGAGTCCCTTGGACTGCAAGGAGATCCAACCAGTCCATTCTGAAGGAGATCAGCCCTGGGATTTCTTTGGAAGGAATGATGCTAAAGCTGAAACTCCAGTACTTTGGCTACCTCATGGGAAGAGTTGACTCATTGGAAAAGACTCTGATGCTGGGAGGGATTGGAGGCAGGAGGAGAAAGGGACGACAGAAGATGAGATGGCTGGATAGCATCACTGACTCCATGGACGTGAGTCTGAGTGAACTCCGGGAGTTGGTGATGGACAGGGAGGCCTGGCGTGCTGCGATTCATGGGATCTCAAAGAGTCGGACACGACTGAGCGACTGAACTGAACTGAACTGAAGAAAGGCAAATAGAGAGAAATCATCACATGCTATATGCACATTCATACTTTATCAAGCTTTTAGTTCAGAAGCAGTTACAGCAGTAATAGTTAACAAGAATCAAATATGTAAATATGCATGACTTGTAAGGAGGCAATAAGATATTCTACTCGTTAAAGCCTATGAAGCTTCAAAGGAATTTACACATTTTTAATTTACCACCCCAAAGAGGAGTTTGTATGCATATACAAACCATGTATTATTTTTAAGCATGTATGTGTTATGTCTATTATATTGCTTTAAGTGAAATTGAAGTCACTCAGTCGTGTCTGACTCTTTGCGACCCCATGGACTGTAGCCTACCAGGATCCTTAGTCCATGGGATTTTCCAGGCAAGAATACTGGAGTGGGTTGCCATTTCCTTCTCCAGGGGATCTTCCCGACCCGGGGATCGAACCTGGGTCTCCCACATTGTAGGCAGACACTTTACCATCTGAGCTACCAGGGAAGCCCCTAAGGATCGACGAAATTGCTATTCCATTCAACTGAGTCATCTCGGACATCACTTGTTATTCAAGACCTCAAGTGTGTTTTGGAGGACCCCTCCATAGGGGCATTAGTGGTTCAGTGGTAGAATTCTCGCCTCCCATGCAGGAGACCCAGTTTCGATTCCCAGTCAATGCATCATATGATGGTCCTGTTTGTTTGGGCTTCCCTTGTGACCCAACTGGTAAAAAATCCACCTGCAATGCAGGAGACCTGGGTTCAATCCCTGGGACATGGGTTCTATCAATGGGTTGGGAAGATCCACTGGAGAAGGGAAAGGCTACCCACTCCAGTATCCATTATTAGCTACCTATAAGGATGATTCCCTAGTACTTTGGAGGGCCAGATGCATACAATTGTGTCTCATTCTTGTTAGCTAAAAAGAAACTATATATTCTGAATACCCTATGCCAGAGATCTCTGCAAATTTCCCACTAGGTATCAAAGTAGTTGTATTGCCACAGTGTTTGGAGCTATCACAATTTTACTCTCAAAACTCTTTTTTGGAGGCTATTAAAATCAGACGTGATGCCATACATTGACACATGTTCATACTTTTCATTAGAATGGGCTCTGGTTGACAAGGATTTGAACTAAACTTATTTTATCTTAAGTCATGATTATATTTCATTCATTATTACTCTTTTATTATATAAGTTTCAGGCATACAGCTTGTAGTTTAACATCTGTATACACTAGTGTGGTCACCACCACCAATCTAGTTACATCTATCACCATACAGTTGACTCTCCTTCACCAATTTTGCATACCCTCTCTCACCTCCTGCCCCTGTGGTAATCAATAACACTTTTTCTGCATCTATGAAATTATTTCTGTGCTATTTTCTTTGTTGATTGACTTTGTTTTGTTGCTCTTTTTAGATTTCATTGTGGAATCTAAAAAGAGTAGGAGTAAAATCATAAAGCATTTGTCTTTCTTCATCTGAATTATTTCACTTAACATAATATCTCTACCCCTAGCAAGGTAGACTGATATCACAAAAACTGTTTCTGCCAGTGTCTTAGACCCCAAGGAGAATGTCATGTCACCTTGTTCCTGCCTCTCTGCCAGATGCTTCAACATTAGGAAGTGGGTCCTCTTCACTGAGGGTCCATGTGTTCTCAATCTGGTGTTTTTGAGCAAGCTTTTGAGTCAAGTGAGTTTGCATATAAGCCCCTTAAGAGCAAGTTTTACATTTGCTATATTTCTATAGTTTCTTATACATATCCCCCATTGGTTTTCAAACCTAGGTGCTTTCTGGACCCTTCTCTCCTATGCTGGATGTAAGGGTTGGGGTATATGATGTGAAGGTCAAATCTCTCACTCACTGGGGATAATAACTGTACCTTTGTGATCCTTCCCATTGTGGATTACCACAGCTGGGATGTGTTATTTTTTTCCCTTGGCATGGCCATCTCACTGTTTTTCCTATTCATCTCAATATTCTACTTTTACCCTTTAAAGAAACTGTTCATCCTGTTTTCAGGTCCCCTTCAGAGAAAATTACTCCATATGTAGTTGTAGATTCACTGTGTATGTGGGAAGAGGAGAGTTCAACATCTTCCTATGCTACCATCTTGAACCCCTTTCTCTTGTGGTGTGATTTTAACCAGACAGTATAGAACTTAGCAGGAAATCATACAGAGGGTTTTCTGTTATAAGAATATTCTTCTAATATTTTATGATCCTTTATGTGGATGCTAATTCAGATCAACAGCTATACTGCTTTCCATGAGTGTTTCCATTTGTGTGTTATTTAATGATTATATAGGATAAAAAAACATGAATTGTTTTTTCAATAACTTTCCAGAGTTAAAGAACAGCTGAGATGAGATCCCTTGCCTCCTCCCTTAGGGCCAATGTTATTGACAAACTCCAGGAGAAAGGAATTATCAATACATTCATGATCGCAGTGCTTTAAGATATGGTCCTCTCCACTCCAGAGGGTGTACATTTAAAGGCAGAAGAAAACAATTAAGGAAGAAAATTAGAATTAAATGACAACTTAGTTATTATCAATCTGCTTCAAAGATCAAAAATGCTCAGAATACACAGAAAATCTGGGTCAGAAAAAAAATTGCTGAGAGAAAAGACCCAATACTTCTCCTTCCCCTGAAAAGAAAATTTTGGAGCTGGAAGGAAACAAAGTTATCATGAATCCTCTCACTTCACTAGTGAGAACACCAAGGCTAGTAGAGATCAGGCACCTGCTATATACTCTAAAGCTAATTGGTAAGCTAGCCACATTCAGGTGGCCTTCCGAGGAGCAAAGCCTTAGACAAAGAGTCAGGATGAATGAAGTTTACTGAGGGAGTGATCTCAGAAGATATTTGAAACTGAATGAGGGATGCAGGAAAGGGAAAGAGCCCAGCAAGGATAAATCACAGGTAAGCCTAACCTTCTCCTGATCCATGATGGTGCTGGAGCAGTAAGCACTTTGCAGAACTGATCCCAACTCAGGCAAAGCAGCTGGAGTTTTGCATCCATTAGTCATTGGATGTGGGCTACCTAGAGGTAGGAAATAGGAATAACTTCCCAGGTGGGCCATCTCTTGGAGGCCTGCTGTGAGCCATGTGTATCCAACTCTGAAACTGACAGGTAGTGCACCAGTCCAGTAACAGAGTATTGAGCAGGGCGTCAACAGCATCTTCTACAGAACCAAAATCCTAATTCAAGTATCCAGACTGCTACATACCTTCTGTTCAGCATATATATGATGTTGTTCATAGCTTATTTTTTTTCTAAGCAGTATACCTTAATTCAATCTCTTATGCTTTCTTTCCTCTCATTCTAATCAGATCAGATCAGATCAGTCGCTCAGTTGTGTCCGACTCTTTGCAACCCCATGATCGCAGCACGCCAGGCCTCCCTGTCCATCACCAACTCCCGGAGTTCACTCAGACTCATGTCCATCCAGTCAATGATGCCATCCAGCCATCTCATCCTCTGTCGTCCCTTTCTCCTCGTGCCTCCAATCCCTCCCAGCATCAGAGTCTTTTCCAATGAGTCAATTCTTCGCATGAGGTGGCCAAAGTACTGGAGTTTCAGCTTTAGCATCATTCCTTCCAAAGAAATCCCAGGGCTGATCTTCAGAATGGACTGGTTGGATCTCCTTGCAGTCCAAGGGACTCTCAAGAGTCTTCTCCAACACCACAGTTCAAAAGCATCAATTCTTCAGTGCTCAGCCTTCTTCACAGTCCAACTCTCACATCCATACATGATCACAGGAAAAACCATAGCCTTGACTAGACGAACCTTTGTTGGCAAAGTAATGTCTCTGCTTTTGAATATGCTATCTAGGTTGGTCATAACTTTCCTTCTAAGGAGTAAGCGTCTTTTAATTTCATGGCTGCAGTCACCATCTGCAGTGATTTTGGAGCCCAGAAAAATAAAGTCCGACACTGTTTCCACTGTTTCCCCATCTATTTCCCATGAAGTGATGGGACATCAAGATAAGTCAAAAAATCACTAAATTTATTTCCTCCTGCCCTTTTCTTCCTTCAGCTGCTCCGAGTTGCAAGAACTGATGTGCTCAATGTCCCTGATACTGTTTTGGCATACTGCACTATGTTGTGTCCTTGAATTAGTATGGGTTTTTATATTGTGTTAATTTGTTGTTCAGCCACCCAGTCGTGTCTGGTTCCTTGCGACCCCATGGACTGCGGCACGCCAGGCTTCCCTGTCCTTTACCATCTCCCAGAGCTTGCTCAAACTTGTGTCTATTGAGTCAGTGATGCTATCCAACCATCTCATCCTCTGTTGTCCCCTTCTCCTGCCTTCAATCTTTCCCAGCATCAGGCCTTTTCATTTTTTTTTTTTTTTCAGGATCAAACATCTCCTGCATTGCAGGTGGATTCTTTACCTTCTGAAATGTTAAATTTAAATTAAATTTTACTTAAATTTATTTTTTTTATTTTATTTTTTTTATTTTTAAAAAAAAATCACATGCTCCCCATCCTGAACCCTCCTCCTCCCAACCTCCCCATACCATCCCCTGGGCCTTCCCAGCGCACCAGCCCCAAGCATCCAGCATCGTTACTGAACCTGGACTGGAATCTCAGGGCCTTTTCTAATGAGTCAGCTCTTTGCATCAGGTAGCCAAAGTATTGGAGCTTCAGCATCAGTCCTTCCAATGAGTATTCATGACTGATTTCCTTTAGGATTGACTGGTTTGATCTTGCAGTTTAAGGGATTCTCAAGAGTCTTCTCTCATACCACAGTTCTAAAGCATCAGTTCTTCAATTGATGAGGAATGGTCTCACATACACACATGACTACCAGAAAAACTTTAGCTTTGATTATACAGACCACTATCAGCAAAGTAATGTCTTTTATTTTTAATATCCTGTCTAGGTTGGTCATAGCTTTTCTTTGAAGGAGCAAGTGTTTTTTAATTTCATGGCTGCAGTCACTATCTTCAGTGATTTTGGAGACAAAGAAAATAAACTCTCACTGTTTCCATTGTTTCCCCCTCTATTTACCATGAAGAGATGGACCCAGATGTCATAATCTTTGTTTTTTTAGAGATGAAGTTTTAAGCCAGCTTTTTCACTTTCACTGTCATCAAGAGGTTCTTTAGTTCCTCTTCACTCTCTGCCATAAGGGTGGTGTCTCTGCATATCTGAGGTTATTAATATTTCTCCTAGCAATCCTGATTCCAGGTTGTGCTTCATCCAGCCAGGTATTTCAAATGACGTACTCTGCATATAAGTTAAATAAGCAGGGTGACAATATACAGCCTTGATGTACTCCATTCCCTATTTAGAACCAGTCCATTGTTTCATGTCCAGTCATAACTGTTGCTTCTTGACCTGCATACAGGTTTCTCAGAAGGCAGGTAAGGTGGTCTGTTATTCCCATCTCTTTAAGAATTTTCATAGTTTGTTGTGATACACACAGTAAAAGGCTTTACTGTAGTCAATGAAGCAGAAATAGATGTTTATCTGGAACTCTCTTGCTTTTTCTATGATCCAGTGGATGTTGGCCATATGTTCTCTGGTTTCTCTGCCTTTTCTAAATCCAGCTTGAACATCTGGAAGTTCTCAGTTCATGTACTGTTGAAGCTTAGCTTGGAGAATTTTTACCATTACCTTGCTAGATTGTGAAATGAGTACATTTGTGCAGTAGTTTGAACATTCTTGCCAAATTCAGACTTAAATGGAAGAAAGTGGGGAAAACCACTTGACCATTCAGGTATGATCTAAATCAAATCCCTTATGATTATACAGTGGAAGTGAGAAATAGACTTAAGGGACTAAATCTGATAGAGTGCCTGATGAATTATGGATGGAGGTTTGTGACATTGTACAGGAGACAGGGAGTAAGACCATCCCCAAGAAAAACAAATGCCAAAAAGCAAAATGGCTGTCTGACAAGGCCTTACAAAAAGATATGAAAAGAAGACAAGCAAAAAACCAAAGGAGAAAAGGAAAGATATACCTATTTGAATGCAGAGTTCCAAAGAATAACAAGGAGAGATAAGAAACCCTTCTTCAGTGATCACTGCAAAGAAATAGAGGAAAATAATAGAATGGGAAAGACTAGAGATCTCTTCTAGAATATTAGAGATACCAAGGGAACATTTCATGCAAAGATGGGCTCGAAAAAGGACAGAAATGGTATGGATCTAACAGAAGCAGAAGATATTAAGAATAGGTGGCAAGAATACACAGAAGAACTATACAAAAAAGATCTTCATGACCCAGATAATCACAATGGTGTGATCACTCACTTAGAGCCAGACAACCTGGAATGTGAAGTCAAGTGGGCCTTAGGAAGCATCACTACAAACAAAGCTAGTGGAGGTGAAAGGATTCTGCTGCTGATAAGTCACTTCAGTCGTGTCCGACTCTGTGCGACCCCACAGACGGCAACCCATGAGGCTACCCTGTCCCTGGGATTCTCCAGGCAAGAACACTGGAGTGGGTTGCCATCTCCTTCTCCAATGCATCAAAGTGAAAAGTGAAAGTGAAGTCTCTCAGTCATGTCTGACTCTTCGAGACCCCATGGACTGCAGCCTACCAGACTCCTCCGTCCATGGAACTTCCCAGGCAAGAGTACTGGAGTGGGTTGCCATTGCCTTCTATGATAGGATTATAGTTGAACTATTTCAAATCCTGAAAGATGATGCTGTGAAAGTGCTGCACTCAATATGCCAGCAAATTTGGAAAACTCAGCAGTGGCCACAGGACTGGAAAAGGTCAGTTTTCATTCAAATCCCAAAAAAAGGCAATGCCAAAGAATGTTCCAACTACCACACAATTGCACTCATCTCACATGCTAGCAAAGTAATGCTATGCTCCAAGCCAGGCTTCAGCAATATGTGAACTGTAAACTTCCAGATGTTCAAGCTGGTTTTAGAAAAGGCAGAGGAACCAGAGAGCAAATTGCCAACATCTGTTGGATCATGGAAAAAGCAAGAGAGTTCCAGAAAACATCTATTTCTGCTTTAATGACTATGCCAAAGCCTTTGACTGTGTGGATCACCATAAACTGTGGAAAATTCTGAAAGAGATGGGAATACCAGATCACCTGACCTGCCTCTTGAGAAACCTGTATGCAGGTCAGGAAGCAGCAGCTAGAACTGGACATGGAACAATGGACTGGTTCAGAATTGGCAAAACAGTACATCAAGGCTGTATACTTCACTCTGCTTATTTAACTTATATGCAGATTACATCATGAGAAATGCTGGGCTGCATGAAGCACAAGCTGGAATCATTTGCTGGAAGAAATATCAATAACCTCAGATATGCAGATGACACCACCCTTATGGCAGAAAGTGAAGAAGTAAAGAGCCTCTTGATGAAAGTGAAAGTGGAGAGTGAAAAAGTTGGCTTTAAGCTCAACATTCAGAAAACAAAGATCATGGCATCTGGTCCCATCACTTCATGGCAAATAGATGGGGAAACAGTGGAAACAGTGGCTGACTTTAATTGGGGGGCTCCAAAATTACAGCAGATGGTGACTGCCGCCATGAAATTAAAAGACCCTTACTCCTTGGAAGAAAAGGTATGACCAACCTAGACAGCTTATTAAAAAGCAGAGACATTACTTTGCCTACAAAGGTCTGTCTATTCAAAGCTATGGTTTTTCCAGTAGTTATATACGGATGTGAGAGTTGGACTATAAAGAAGTTTGAGTTCTGAAGAATTGATGCTTTTGAACTGTGGTATTGAGAAGACTCTTGAGAGTCCCTTGGACTGCAAGGAGATCTAACCAGTCCATCCTAAATGAGATCAGTCCTCAGTGTTCATTGGAAGGACTGATGTTGAAGCTGAAACTCCAATACTTTGGCCACCTGATGTGAAGAGCTGATTCATTTGAAAAGACCCTGATGCTGGGAAAGAATGAGGGCAGGAGGAGAAGGGGATGACAGAGGATGAGATGGTTGGATGGCATCACCGACTCAATGGACATGAGTTTGGGTAAACTCTGGGAGTTAGTGATGGACAGGGAGGCCTGGTGTGCTGCAGTCCATGGGGTCACAAAGAGTTGGACACAACTGAGCAACTGAACTGAACTGAACTGAACCATTCTTTAGCACTGCCTTTCCTTGGGATTGGAATGTAAGCTGAGCTTTTGCAGTCCCGTGGCCACTGCTGACTTTTCCAAATTTGCTGGCATGTTGAGTGCAACACTTTCACAGCATCATCTTTTCAGATTTGAAATAGCTCAACTGGAATTCCATCACCTCCACTAGCTTTGTTCATAGTGACATTTCTTAAGGCCCACTTAATTTCACACTCCAAGATGTCTTGCTCTAGGTGAGTGATCACACCATTGTGGTTACCTGGGTTATTAAGATTTTTTTGTATAGTTCTTCTGTGTATTCTTGCCACCTCTTTTTAATATCTTCTGCTTCTTTTAGGTCCATACCATTTCTGTCCTTGATTGTGCCCACATTTGTATGAAATGTTCCCTTGGTATCTCTAATTTTCTTGAAGAGATCTCTAGTCTTTCCCATTCTATTGTTTTCCTCTATTTCTTTGCATTGTTCACTTGGGTAGCCTTTCTTATCTCTCATTGCTATTCTTTGGAACTCTGCATTCATATGGGTGTATCTTTCTTTTTCTCCTTTAGTGATCACCTAAAATTCACTTTCACAGCCTAGGTACCCACTTTATTACTTCTTCCTTAAAGCTATTGAACAAAGTATTTAGAGTGAATAAATCCACTCAAAAAGGAAATACTGAAAATGTAAGGGAAAAAATACATAAAAAGCTGGACCTCAGGAGAAGAGTCAAAGAATCACACATCTTAAATACTAGAAGTGTGTGAATTCATGCTGGCACACTTAAGTAGGTCATCTAATCAGTTGTTTGCTGTGCTGTTGGATATGAAGCATGATAAAGTAAGCAAGGAAGAAAATGTGTGTGCTCCATCTCTATAATACTAGAGAACAATTAGAAGAGATCCTGACCAACCACCTCCACAAAAGCAGTTTTAACCTCAGACCAATGAGGAGTGACATAGCAAACTACTGCTGATGTCTGACTAGCACAGGGCATTGAGCCAGATAAAAACTTTCCCTTTACTGAAGATTTTGATCCTTGGACAGATCTGCTGAACCAGCTGAAACCTTGAAAGGACTAAGCTAACCACCTCAAGAATAATGTACAACAGCAGAATGAGTTTACAAACAATTTAATTGTAGTATATACTATAGTAAAGATCAGACAGCAACATACACTAGTAAATTTTAAGAGACTGGTACATTGTGAAAACTTGTCTGTATTATGAAGGATGCATTTTGTCTCAGATACGGTACTGTAAATGATAACTTGTTCTTAAGGTCTAAATAATATTTTGAAATTAGTTTTTCTTTCTTTTCTCTACCTTAGTGAATCATTAAAACTGAAATTAAACCTACAAAGCAACAACTCTATCTATAAATTCATTCTAACACTGAATTCATTCATTCCCAGCTCCTAGAACATTATTCATGTCCTTCTATTCTTTGCAACATACATAATTAAATTAATAAATTATAATTTAGGTTAGCCTATTATAAAGAGACTCAATTTAATGAAACAGTCTTTAGAAGAGATCTATTCCTAGTACCTTCTGTTGTCCTTTCGAGAGCATCAACCAGTATCTGAAGTGGGTTAGAGGAGAGCCTGTGACACTGGACTGAAAGCCCAGCCCAACTCACACCTATTAATTTGGATGAGTTCCTGAACCTCTCAAAGCACTAGCTTTCCTACCTCTGAAAGAGAGTCATGACAATAGTTACTTCAACAGGCATTAGTCAAGATCTAATGAATTAATGTGAGCAATGCCCTCTGCCCCATACCTGACAGAGTAAGTGCTCAATAAATGATTGCTTATTATCATGTTTGAAGAAGAAGTCATACAATAGTTTTACTATATACTGCTCTATTACAGAAATGTAACTGTATAATTAAAGTTGAAAGGAAATGCTCCTATTAATGAAAATTTTACATTTCCAGAATATAAAGCTGATTCTACTTCCTTGCATAAGATCCTTCAGTGATTCCCCATAATCTGGCTGACCATATGCAAATGCTTTGTCATGCTATACAAATTCTCTCATCATCTCCCTTCTTGCCCCACTACTCCCTGGCTTTACCTACTCTCTCTCTGACTTGAATAAATGCAACTATCATATTCACAGTCCCTGAATATTCCATGCTATCTGTGTCTCTGCACCTCTTTCTATACTGTGGCCTTTATGTGGAAGGCCTTCTCTTTTCCTTCCTTTAATCTCCTGCCAAATGTGCTCCTCCTTTATTACTCAACTCATGAATCTTTCCTTCTGGATAGTCTTTGCTGATGCTTCCCACTTTCTAAGCAAGAGTAATAATGCTTTCCTTTCTATTAGATTCATTTGTCTTACCAGGCATTAAAGGCAGGTGTTCACCTGTTTGCCCCTATTAAGCCATGAGTTTACTGATGGCAGGCATGGACTTTGTTCTGTTTGTTATCTCTCCAGCATGGAACATGATCTGTGACTTCTGTCACTAATATTTGCTTTAATAAATGAATTTGTGACCAAACATACGAACATTTTTTTTTTTTTACCAATTCTTACCACCTCCATTGATCCACCCTGATCCCAATCCAAATCAATCACTAAGTTTCCTGGCACACATCTATCTTTCCATAGTCTTTGCCCAGCAAAGCCATCAGATTGCTACTCAGTACCCTCCAATGATTTCCCATCCCATTTAAAGTAAAGCCTGCTGCTGCTGCTAAGTCACTTTAGTCATGTCCAACTCTGTGCGACCCCATAGATGGCAGCCCACTAGGCTCCCCCGTCCCTGGGATTCCCTAGGCAAGAACACTGGAGTGGGTTGCCATTTCATTCTCCAATGCATGAAAGTGAAAAGAGAAAGTGAAGTCGCTCAGTCGTGTCCAACTCTTCGCAATCCCATGGACTGCAGCCTACCAGGCTCCTCTGTCCATGGGATTTTCCAGGCAAGAGTACTGGAGTGGGGTGCCATCACTTTCTCTGAAGTAAAGCCTAAGTAATTACAATTACCTCAAGGTATGAGTGACCAGGACGCTATTGCTTCATGAACCTCATTTACTCTCACTTCCATTCTCCACCACATCACTCCACTCATACTGGCCTCCTTTTCATTTCTTGAACATACTAAGCATACACTTGCCTCAGAGCCTTTGCACTTTACAGCTCTCTCTAACTGGAAATCTCTTTACTCACCTACCAACACAGCTCCTTCCCTCACTTTGTTTGACCCTAGGCCCCAATATCAGTTTATTTTAGAGCCCTCTCTGTCAATCCATATAAAATAACCCCAACAACAACAATCATGCCCCAATTCCATCAACTTTCTTATCCCTCTTCTGCATTTTTCTTCCTAGCACTCATCTCTATCTTATTTGTATTTAATATACTTTTGCATGTGTTTATTGCTTGTCTTTCCCATTTGTATATAAGCAATTGATAAGTGTGCATTCAGTAAGTTAGTATTTTTAATGTTATGCTCAATATAGAATAATATTCTCTTCTTTCTGGCTAATTAATAGTTTTGGTTGAACTTCTGCCACCTCCATTTCTTTTCCTTTCTTTTCTTAACAGAAAAAACATGGAATGGGACAAAACTGAGAAATGTAAGTTAAAGAGCCACATTTAGAATGTTATTCTTTTTATAGTATGAAGGCAGAGGGCTTTGGGAAACTTTATATAGTAGGGAATGAGTCTTTGAGTCTATTTTTTATTCCTACATACATCACCTTCCCCATCATACTATTTTCCTTTCTCATCAGGTAGTCATTACTTTGTATTTTTTCTCCCCAGTTTGGAATTCTCAGTGATTTCACACCACTCCCCCATTCTGATCACTGGTCACTTTCTTCTATATTAGACACTCTCAAGAAAGAGCTTCTATCTTTCTTCCTACTTTAGAGACTTCTCAGGAAGCATCAGAAACTCATGCATGCTAAATCTTGAGAGGATTTGAATTTTGCCAGAGATTAAAGTCTTAAAATAGAACACTGAAGTTCTACCGTAGATTATGAAACACCAGCAAGAATGAGCAGGAGCTAAAAAATTTTATGTTAGTCTTGTTAACCCCTAAATTACACTTCTAGGAAGTCATCTGTGCAGTGCAACGTACTAGGTAAAACAGAAAACTAATTAGCCATCTCAAGAGTTGAACTCTAGCTTTTGCTAAATATCAAGCATATAGTGGACACCATGAAGACATGTGTTATTTCTTCAATTAAAGACTTTGTGTCTTAACTTTAAAGGAGAATTTCACAAGGTCTCTGGGTCTCTACAATTATGATTTTACTGAGTTTTATTGTTTTACAGCTTCCTTGTTATTTTTCCTATACTTTCCATGTCTTCTCCTGGTCCAGAATTCCTAGCAAACTTCTAAGTATGTAGGCCATAATAAACTGACATTTTTTCCATAGGCAATGGGAACATTTTTATAGAACTTTTGAAAGTACTTACATATAACTACCAAATGGGCCCTCATATAGGGAAGTTGAGTGAGTCATCCAAGGTCACTGAACTGGCTAGTGACAAAAGATGGATGAATCATCTTTTGATTCACGTAGAATACCCATCTATGTGAGGGAGGGCTCTTGGTGCTGTATCATCCTCATATACAGGATGACATTACTGGACTATGATTGTCAGGACTCACACTTTGAGTTGCAGTTCCAATAATATTGATGGATTTGCTTTGATCCACTCACAAATTCCTAGCTTTATTCATGACCCACAGTATATGCTTTTTTTTTAAATATTCAGTTAATTATGAAAGTCTAATAATTACAGAAGATCCAGAAGTGGCCAAGTGTTTTGAAACCCTACAATAGGATTTTCTAACCAACTGATTTAAATTGAGACCTGGCATTCTGAGCAGCAATCAGCAGAGCACCAAGTAATGAGTTCCAGGAATACCTATCCAATTAGACATGCCTGGGCTTACAGTCCTAACAGGTGTTTAGTCTTTGTTTTTGTAATGCAGTTTGTTGTTGCTAAAATATTAAAATATTTTAATGTATTTTTATCACACAAAGGTTTCTTGGTGAAGGGCATGGATTTTTTAAAGCAATTAATAAATTACGAAATTGTTTTATAAATATTTTATGATGACTGAGGTGATCAAGTCAAAATTGCACTTATGCATCATGTTTTTAAAACCAACATTTTACTTCATTATTTTTGACTCCTAATCCAGTAAGGACTCTAGGAAAATAGTTAACTGTAAGGGAAATACAGAGGGCTTCCCAGGTGGTTCGGTGGTAAAGAATCCACCTGCCAATGCAGGAAACTTGGGTTCGATCCCTGAGTAGGGAAGATCTCCTGGAGGAGGGATTGGCAACCTACTCCAGGATTCTTGCCTGGATAATCCCATGGACAGAGGAGCATGATGCACTACAGTCCATGGGTTCACAAAGAGTCAGACATGACTGGGCATGCACACACGAAAAGTAAACAGAGGAACTGAGGCAGAAAAGCTAAATCAGTATTGAGACTCCAGATTGAATCACTGAACAAGCCTGTGACAAAGCAACTTTGTCCTTTCCTAATCCTCCCTTTACACTTGCCATTTGTTAGCATGGGTCACTGCTGTCACATTAACTACTATGTATTATGAATGCTATCAGCAGGTTGAACTAAATTCCTATGAAACCTTCATTTGGAGATTTGGGCCTTGTCTTCATTTCTCTGGGGTTGTGCTTAGATGTGTTGCCATGTAATTCGGGAAGGTAGGGATCAAAATGGTCCCAAATGTGTCTTTATTTCAGGCAGTGATCTGCAGATAGGATATGTTGTGTTTTCAATAAATACTTGATAACCAACACATATTTACTTAATGTTATCTTTTTCTTGCATGCGTGCATGCTAAGTCACTTCAGTTTTGTCTGATTCTGTGACACCCTATGGATTGTAGCCCACCAGGCTCCTCTGTCCATGGGATTCAGAACTAGAGAGAGTCTATATAATGAGAAAGTTTCTTGGATATTTGTTTTTTAAATTAATTTTTATTGGAGTATAGTTGCTTTATAATGCCATGTCAGTTTCTACTATACAGCAAAATGAATCAGCTCCACATAAACATATAACCCAGCCCTTTTGGACTTTCTTCCCATTCAGGTCACCACATTTCATTAAGTAGAGTTCCCTGTGCTATACAGTATGTTCTCATTAGTTTCTAATTTATATATAACATCAGTAGTGTATATGTATATCAATCCCAATCTCCCAATTCCACAACATTATCTTAATGAATTATCAAAATGCAAAAAATCACATAGACTATTTGGAAGGGTAATATTAATACTGTTGCTGCTGCTGCTACTGCTAAGTTGTGTCAGTCATGTTCGATCTGTGCGAACCCATAGACAGCAGCCCACCAGGCTCCTCTGCCCCTGGGATTCTCCAGGCAAGAATACTGGAGTGGGTTGCCATTTCCTCCTCCAATATTAATACTAATACTCCAAAAGAAAGAGATCCTTTCACTGCTACATAAACTCTACCCTGTCCCCTTATATTCAGAGATCAGGGGAAGATAAAAGCCTACAGATATAGTCTTTTCTTTTTCAAAAATTTTTATGCAATTTTAAAGGTTACTTTCCATTTATAGTTATTAGAAGAGACTGACTAAATTCTCCATGTTGTACAATACATTCTTGTAGCCTATCTTACATCCAATAGTTTGTTCCTTCTACTTCCACCCTCCTATATTGCCCACTCCACCCTGGGAACCACTAATTCTATTCTCTATATCTGTGAGTCTGCTTCTTTTTTGTTATAGTCACTCATTTGCTCTATTGTTTTAGAATCCACATGTAAGTGATATTATCTAGTATTTGTCATTTTTTGTCTGGTTTATTAAACTTAGCATAAGACCCTCCAAGTACATCCATGTGGCTGCAAATGGAAAAATTTCATTATTCTTTTTATTATTGAAACATAGTTTATTTACAACATTAGTTTCAGTTATACAGTAAAGCGATCTAGTTATACATATATAAATATATATATTCTTTTTACATTCTCTTTCATTATAGGTTATTATAAGAAATTCAGTATAGTTTCCTGTGTTATACTGTAGGTCCTTGTTGGTTGTCTGTTTTATATATAATAGTGTATATATTTTAACCTCAAACTCCTAATTTATTCCTCTCCACCCTTCCCTTTGGTAACCATAAATTTGTTTTCTATGTCTGTGAATCTATTTCTGTTTTGTAAATAAGTTCATATTTATGCTTTTTTTTTAATTTAGATTCTACATATAAGCAATATCATCTTGTATTTGTCTTTCTCTGGCTTACTTCACTTAGTTTGATAATCTCTAGGTCTATCCATGTTGTTACAAATGGCATGATCTCATTCTTTTTTATGGCTGAGTGATAGTCCATTATATGTGGTGGAGGTATACCACATCTTCTTTGTCCATCTATTGATGGACACTTAAGTTCCTTCCATATCTTTGCAATTGTAAATAATGCTGCTATGAACTTTGGGATCCATGTATCTTTTCAAACCCATGCTTCAGTTTTGTTTTTTTTTTTTTAATGTATATATACTCAGAAGTGGAATTTCTGGATCACATAGTAGTTCTATTTTTATTTTTTGAAGAAACCCCATAGTGTTTTCCAAAGCGGCTGTAGCACTTTGGATATAGTCATTTCTTGACTATTGGCAGAAGATAATTTCAAATTAAACCAATTTGTTCTTTTCTTACTCCCATGGCATTTAGTGTAGATGTCACCCGTCATATCATACATTGGAACCTCTTTAGGAAATAAAGGGAAGGAGACTTAGCACTGGACACTGTGAAACACATTTTGCCAAGTGTCTTCCACAGAGCAAAAGCATTAGAATCACTGGTTATCAAAGACTAAACAACCAGAATGAAACAACTTGAACCAGATTTTCCAAGGCTGGAACCCAGTAACCTGCATTTTAAATAAGTTCCTGAATGAGTCACATGCTAGAGAACTACTGACTTGCTGGAGGGTAATTTATAACTCTCATTCTGCTCACTGCCTTTTAAGAGAGTTTAAAAAAGGAAGATTAAAGTACAGGAATTCACTGAAGCTATTTGCAGAAGCAGTGGGTAAACAGTGTCCAATGCAGCAAAGCCTAGAACAATCTAACTATAGTACAAATATAAAGTAAGGTAACCCTTTCCATAAATATTCTTAAAGACATATGTCTCCTGGTATAAAAATATCTTTGTGAGAAATAAACAAAAATTGAGAATGGAAAAGTTGGCAAAGAAATTTTAAAAAGCAATTGATCATTGACCACATATAACAGACCACTTCCCCTTTTGTTAACTTTTGCTCAATGTAAATCAAAAGTCCACAGGAATATCACTTAAAAACTGTATATTTTAAAAGTTTGCTTCCTGACTTTCTAATCTAAATCCTAGATGTGAAAATAATTAGCTTTTAATTGGGAAAATTCATCAGGTTATATATTGAGTTAGATAACATGAATTCTTGGCCTGAGTTAAGATAAATAGAAATACAGTGTATAAACAAAAACAAACAAGGCAATGTGAGGGGGGAAGAGACAGGGGATAGAGAAATAAATGGCTAAATTTACTTGGAAATATGTATTAAATACTTCACATCTACCCATAAGAGATTTCAGAGTACTATCTTCCAAGGGATAAAGTCATCCTGAAATATTTTTCTGTAGTAGAATTATGCAAAGAAAAATAGTATATGTTTGCATTTGGGGTGGGTATGGCCAGAAAGCATTTAAGAAAATGAAACACTTCACTCACCCTAAGCACTGACTGTAATAAAATCTTGGCACTTATGGGTTTAACATTCATAGGTTTGACTACTGTAGACTGACCTGGGTCCCTTGCATGCAGTAATCTGTAATTTTGATGAGAAACAATTTGATTACATGTATTGAAAGGGCAGAATATCAGAGCGAGTCTTGCAGTCCATCAAGGCACCTGGGCAGCAGCTGAGCAATGAAAACATGACCATAATTATACATGTGGAATAATACTTATGCACCATCCCCCACTACCACATCAAAGTTAGTTTTTAAAATTGGTGATAGAAGTAAATAAAAAGTCAAAGAAACAGATAGATCTTTGCAGGAAAGAATTTTTAAAGAATAGCATATCATTGACAAGAAGAAATGTGTATGTGCTATAAACTCCTGGGCATAGCATAATTATTAACCATATAGACCTTGGAACCAGACTTCTTGAGTTTTAATCAAACTGATTTCTGGCAAATTCTCAGCAGTACCTGCTTATTTTTCTCATCTCTAAAGTGAAAATAATGATCTCTCAAAGTGTTATAATGAGGATTGAAGTTAGTTAATATTTATAAAGGGTTTACAGTAGTACTATATAAGTATTTGTTTAAATAAATTCAGATAGAATTAGCATGACTATTCCAGCTAGGACAGAGATAGCTCATTAAATGAGAGAGAAAGTCTTAGCAACATGTGAAAAGTCAACTTGCATAGCAGGCATGTGTAGCATAATGGAAATATGACTTTCAGGAAATCCAGGAGTATATAAACAATATATATATTTTTAATTTTGGGAGTTTTTATAAGGATCATCCTCTCTGAAGAGCAAACATCCACTATATTTTACATTGAACTGATAAAGACAATCAACTATTTCAATGGGGAAAAGCTTTATGTGCCAAAAAATATAAAACAACTTCACATAATACTCAACTGATAAAAAATAATGGCATGTATCTGTCTTGGGGATTCATACAAACTTTTATTCTATAGTAACATCATCTATGAAACAAGCATATTGTCTTGATCTTCTTCTTTTTTTTTTTTTTTTTTTTTTTCAAGTGTATTCCTTGGCACTTGACAAATAAATGAACCTAACCATAACTGTAATCATAACTTGACTATATATCCTCCATTTCCTCAAGAAGCTGTATGAGCATAAAACATATATTCTCCCCTTCTATTCTACAAGGCTGTCAGTGAGGCTGGCCTTTAAATAGGACTCTGGTGCACTCCAATTTACAAGCAAGCATTACTTATTGTTGGGAATGCTCTCTAAAAATGAAGAATGCAGGTTCTGTGCTATTGGGAAGAATAAAGCAGCTTTCAAAGAATGGTGACATCCACACAACAAACCTGCTGTCATTATACTGAAATAAATGGGAGAAATTCAATTAAACTCACAGTCTGAGAGGTAATTTAAAGGCCTCTTTCTTCAGCTTGGTGTGTATAAACGCTCAATTTTTATTCCTCACTTTGCTAGAATCAGTAATATCAAATACATAATAGAACCTGCAGCTAAATGCTTCTTTTGTTCAGAGCAGACTATTTCTATGATTCTACACTCATAAACTACCCAGCCCCCAGTGTCAAACTGCAATTTCCCTGTTAAGCAATTCACTTTAAGATAATTATTTCCCTGCAGTTTTGTTTAAATTCCAATTTTAACAGGTCCATGTGGCTTGTTTAAAAAAAAAATGCAACTTGAGATATAAATGATACATGGTAGTTGATCTCATTTATCTTCATCACCAAGGTATCTCATTCCTCTTTACAGGCAAGGAAAAAGTAAATGTCATATGAGATACTAGATTTCTCTCAGTAGTCATAGGGTGCACATTATTACTGCTCTTTCTCTTCTCAGGGACTGAAACACTTTTAGAAAAATATTCTGAGTGACATAAAATAGGGAAATGATTTAAACTGTGATCCATGCTAAATTCCTGTTATCATCTCTATGCAGTTAAATTATTAGCAGCAGGGCCAAATGACTACCATCTCTTTAGGCTGTTGGCTGCCTAGTTGGTTCCACTACTGCCAATGATGTGCTGCTTGAAAGACCAAAAAGGCAGCTGAGGTCATCCTGCCTTTGAGGTCTAAGTAAAATTCAATGTTAATTTTAATGTCTTTCCTCTGCTCCTGATAATTTCTAGGACCTAAAATTTCCTGGCCACTTTTGGCTTTGAATTTTTTGTTTCCAGTGGATTCAAAGACTTCTATCTTGTAGTCATTCTCTTCCTTCTGCTCTGTGAAAGCCCAGATCTGGAATTTATCCCTTTCTCCAATTTTTCCCAACCCACTCACTCAAGGTTATCATGTTGAGTACTAAAGGTTTGGAGGACCAGGACTTTAAGTTTTAGCAAATTTAAACATTTTAATACAGACTAGGCACTGACCAGCCTTCTCTCTTCTAGAAGGCTTTTTCTCCTTTCAGATCCCCTCCATTTATTATGTACATCAATTTAGCTCATCACTGCCTATTCAGTCCAAAACTTGACACTAAATGTCTTCAGATCCTGAAAGTAAGGGTCCCATTCTTTTCATTCTTCAGTAGCACCTAAGAACTAGTTGATGGTTTGAGGGTTTAGAATTTTCATTCTCGCATACCAGTCTCTACGCATACTTTCCTAACCATTCCCTGCTCCTATATATATATATATATTCCAGTACTCTTGCTTGGAAAATCCCATGGACAGAGGAGCCTGGTAGGCTGCAGTCCATGGGGTCGCTAAGAGTCGGGCACGACTGAGCGACTTCACTTTCATGCACTGGAGAAGGAAATGGCAACCCACGCCAGTGTTCTTGCCTGGAGAATCCCAGGGACAGCGGAGCCTGGTGGGCTGCAGTCTCTGGGGTCGCACAGAGTCGGACACGATTGAAGCGATTTAGCAGCAGTAGCAGCAGTATGTATATATATATGGAAATTCCCGCTCCTATATATATATATATATATATATATATATATATATGCAAACTCTACCATTCACATGAGGGATATTAAGTCCATCTGGGACCATTAGGACCAACAAAGTGGTTTTACTCCTTTGACTTAACCTGTCATGTCTGTTGAAAATATTTGAGGTGGTCCAAAACTAATTGAGCACCTCAAACAAACAACTAAGTAAACAACTAACTTGGTCCTCCTTCCTTTCTCTCCCTCCCTCCTTTTCTTTCCTTCTTGCCAGAACAGCTAAAACCAAAGTTTTACCAGAAACTCATGCTCATTTGTGAGAATGAAGGAAATCTGGGTCAATAAATTTATACTCATAATCAAGAAACTTGCAGGTCCCTTCCAGAATACTACTGTTAATATTTTTTTCTCTAAATGCATAAAGCCTAGATTCAGGTACTGTGTTATATATCTTTGTGAATTGAATTTAAATCTCTGACTCCAAAGAGGTAAAATAAAATTTGCATTGTTTATGAATGCAAATATTTAAAACCGCACATCAGTTAAATGTCTTATGCTCTTTGTGTGTCCAGGCCATGAAATATAAAACAGACCCAGAATAACACTGGCAAAAATAATATTTCTCTAGTCCTGCTCCTCTTTGCCTAATTAAGAAAAAAAAGTAGGCTTCTCAAATCCCTTCTAAGTAATTCTAGAAGCCACCTCTCACTCTGTTCTCAAGAGCAACCAGACAGGAATTCTCATCCCTTTTCCTCAGGCCCTACTTCATGGAGCAACGTCTGCTACTGAAGATTCTGAAGCCAAAGCCAAAGGTATCATGATTTGTGCCTGGGCTCCCTGCTGTTCTACTGTCCCTTGATTCCAAATGTAGATGAGCATGGCTTCCTGTTCAGACATCTATCGTGTGCTCAAACAGTACCCCTTCTCCCATGTTGAAGTAAACATTTGTGACATAATCAAGTAAGGTTTATTGCCTTATACTTTATCTATCTTGCTGTGATTTTAGTAAAGTATCTCTTCTTTTTAAATTCTCAAATATAATTTCCTCTCTGTAAGACATATAGTGTGTTAGGCTGGAATCCAAGCATAGATGCTACTCCCACCTCCAACTGGCTCACTGCTTATCTTTCTCTTTATTTAGGTAAGGTAAGGCCTATACCTTTCAGAGGTCCCTAGACATCCTTCCTCTCCGTGGAACTCTGAAAATACGCAGACCTTAAATTAGTAAAACAAAGACTCAAGCTGTGAGCCTACCTGCCATAGATTTGTCAACAGGTAAACACAGGATAGGGCAGAAATAGAAGCTGGAGATCAAGTCTTTCACTTGTTCTAAGACCCTAAATTTCCAGTTCTTGGAAAGAAGGATGATATTTTTAATGCTTCCCCTCTCTTCCTCCCTTCTCATTTTTGTCTTTCTTTCTGATTGTCTATGCTAAAGAGTACTGGCTTTTAAATTTTTCCTACAAAAGGTAGAGATAGGTCCAAAAATAAACTTGATCAGGAGGAATGGGTACTAAGTCAGGATTAACACTCTAAACCTGAGTAACAGAGGATCTTCAAAAACAACTTTAGTTTCAGTTCACGGTTAACAGCTGCACAGTTTAAAGAGAGCCTTCCAATAAGAAATCTGTGTGCTTAAAACCATCTGCTAGTGACTAATAACTAATGACTATTTTTGTAATTTTCTCATTAGTATCAGTATCTATTAAGAAAGTAGGTGATGGTAAGAGAATAAATAAAATAAAATATCTGTACAGAATATTTTTATCCTCTTAAAATTACTCCAGAAACATAAGATGGCATCTGACTTACACTATTGCTGGGAACATAGATAATAAGCTAGAGGGGCTCATTGCCCTCACTCTTTTGCCTCTCACAGTGGGACTACCTTCTGAGAACAGTGAGCATTTGGCATGCTGCCCTTCTCAAGAATAAAGTGCATCCTCAACTGTCAATTGCTGACTGGTAGGCTTTGAAGCTAGGTGAGATCTTTGGACACATGAAAAGGTAATTTGCTGATGCACACTTTTCTCATAGTTTTTAAATTACTTTCTTTTATTCTTTTTCATTTTTCCCCAGTCATATGTTTCCTTTGATCTACTTTGAGGAAAGTTTATCTTCCTAATGTTGCTTAACTGTCAACAAGTCCCCCTCAAATGAGCCCAGAGATTAAGCCTTGATTATCTTTAGCATTGTAAGCTTAGAAAAAAGTGGTGGGAAAAGGAAGTAGCCTAAAATCAAAGCTTTCAAAATGCTTCACATTACCCTGGCATCACTGTGAAACTGTTTAAACAGTAGAAGTTATAAAGAAAGTTATCTTTGTGTCACTGTAATATATCTATATTTCTTCTTTAATGTCAAACACACTAAAAATGTTTTTATTTTTTAAATGATTTATTTATTTTAATTGGAGGCTAATTACTTTAAAATATTGTAGTGGTTTTGCCATACATTTACATGAATGAGCCATTGGTGTACATATGTCCCCATGCTGAAACCCCCTCCAACCTCCCTCCCCATCCCATCCCTCAGGGTTATCCCGGTGCACCGGCCATGAGCGCCCTGTCTCAGGCATCAAATCTGGACTGGCTATTTACTTCACATATGGTAATATACATGTTTCAATGCTATTCTCTCAAATAATCCCACCCTCACCTTCTCCCAGAGTCCAAAAGTCTGTTCTTTATCTCTGTGTCTCTTTTGCTGTCTCACATATAGGGTCATCATTACCATCTTTCTAAATTCCATACATATGCATTATTATACTGTATTGGTGTTTTTCTTTCTGACTTACTTCACTCTGTATAATAGGCTCCAGTTTCATCCACCTCAGTAGAAATGATTCAAATGCATTCTTTTTAATAGCTGAGTAATATTCCATTGTGTATATGTACCACAGCTTTCTTGTCCATTCGTCTGCCAATGGGGATCTACATTGCTTCCATGTCCTAGCTATTCTAAACAGTACTGTGATGAACACTGGGGTACACATGTCTCTTTCAATTCTGGTTTCCTCAGTGTGTATGCCCAGCAGTGGGATTGCTGGGTCGTATGGCAGTTCTATTTCCAGTTTTTTAAGGAATCTCCACACTGTTCTCCATAGTAGCTGGCCTAGTTTGCATTCCCACCAACAGTGTAAGATGGTTGCCTTTTCACCACACCCTCTCCAGCATTTATTGTTTTTGACTTTTGGATAGCAGCCATTCTGACTGACATGAAATGGTACCTCATTGTGGTTTGATTTGCATTTCTCTGATAATGAAAGATGTTGAGCATCTTTTCATGTGTTTGTTACCCATGTGTATGCCTTCTTTGGAGAAATGTCTATTTAGTTCTTTGGCCCATTTTTTGACTGGGTCATTTATTTTTCTGGAATTGAGCTGCATGGGCTGCTTGAATATTTTTGAGATTAATTCTTTGTCAGTTGCTTTGTTTGCTATTATTTTCTCCCATTCTGAAGGCTGTCTTTTCACCTTCTTAGAGTATCCTTCATTGTGCAAAAGCTTTTAAGTTTAATTAGGTCCCACTTGTTTATTTTGCTTTTATTTCCATTACTCTGGGAGGTGGGTCATAGAGGATCCTGCTGTGATTTATGACGAATGTTTTGCCTATGTTTTCCTCTAGGAGTTTTATAGTTTCTGGTCTTACATTTAGATCTTTAATCCATTTTGAGTTTATTTTTGTGTATGGTATTAGAAAGTGTTCTAGTTTCATTCTTTTACAAGTGGTTGACCAGTTTTCCCAGCACCACCTGGTAAAGAGATTGTCTTTTCTCCATTGTATATTCTTGCCTCCTTTGTCAAAGATAAGGTGTCCATAGGTGCATGGGCTTATCTCTGGGCTTTCTATTTTGTTCCATTGACCTACATTTCTGTCTTTGTGCCAGTATCATACTGTCTTGATGACTGTTGCTTTGTAGTACAGTCTGAAGTCAGGCAGGTTGATTCCTCCAATTCCATTCTTCTTTCTCAAGATCGTTTTGGCTATTTGAGGTTTTTTGTATTTCCATACAAATTGTGAAATTATTTGTTCTAGTTCTCTGAAAAATACCGTTGGTAGCTTGATAGGGATTGCATTGAATCTATAGATTGCTTTGGGTTGTATACTCATTTTCACTATATTGATTCTTCTGATCCACAAACATGGTATATTTCTCCATCTATTTGTGTCATCTTTGATTTCTTTCATCAGTGTTTTATAGTTTTCTATATAGTTTTCTATATAGTTTCCCACCACTTCATGGGAAATAGATGGGGAAACAGTGGAAACAGTGTCAGACTTTATTTTTCTGGGCTCCAAAATCACTACAGATGGTGACTGCAGCCATGAAATTAAGACACTTACTCCTTGGAAGGAAAGTTATGACCAACCTAGATAGCATATTCAAAAGCAGAGACATTACTTTGCCAACAAAGGTTCGTCTAGTCAAGGCTATGGTTTTTCCTGTGGTCATGTATGGATGTGAGAGTTGGACTGTGAAGAAGGCTGAGTGCCGAAGAATTGATGCTTTTGAACTGTGGTGTTGGAGAAGACTCTTGAGAGTCTCTTGGACTGCAAGGAGATCCAACCAGTCCATTCTGAAGGAGATCAGCCCTGGGATTTCTTTGGAAGGAATGATGCTGAAGCTGAAACTCCAGTACTTTGGCCACCTTATGCGAAGAGTTGATTCATTGGAAAAGACCCTGATGCTGGGAGGGATTGGGGGCAGGAGGAGAAGGGGACTACAGAGGATGAGATAGCTGGATGGCATCACTGACTCGATGGACATGAGTCTGAGTGAACTCTGGGAGTTGGTGATGGACAGGGAGGCCTGGCGTGCTGCGATTCATGGAGTCGCAAACAGTCGGATACGACTGAGCGACTGATCTCTGATCTGATATATAGGTCTTCTGTTTCTTTGTGTAGATTTATTCCTAAGTATTTTGTTCTTTTCATTGCAATGGTAAATGGAATTTTTTCTTAATTTCTCTTTCTGTTTTCTCATTGTTAGTGTATAGGAATGCAAGGGATTTCTCTGTGCTGATTAATAACTAAATGTTAGAATTACAGGAGTGTTTATACATTTTCCCTTCAGTTCTATTTTTATCTTGGCAGTCCGACTGGTATGCCTTTGCATGTTTACAATATTTTTGCTTTTTTCTTTGTAGTCTCAAGAAACTGTAATAAGAGCCTGTGTCTATATACACCAAAACAAGTGATAAATTAAAAGACTAATGTTATCAGTTTTTTGGACAGCATTTTACCTATGACAAAATGAACTGATTAAATAGCTGTGTTTAAAAACAGAAAAAATAGAGCCAAAGTTTAAAAAATTAAGAATAATAAAGGACTCATTTTCTATTTCCTAATATGTTGGATCATGGGAAAAGGAAGAGAGTTCCAGAAAAACATCTATTCCTGTTTATTGACTATGCCAAAGCCTTTGACTGTGTGGATCACAATAAACCGTGGAAAATTCTGAAAGAGATGGGAATACCAGACCACCTGACCTTCCTCTTGAGCAACCTGTATGCAGGTCAGGAAGCAACAGTTAGAACTGGACATGGAACAATGGAATGGTTCAGAACTGGGAAAGGAGTACATCAAGGCTGTATACTGTCACCCTGCTTATTTAACTTCTATGCAGAGTACATCATGAGAAACACTGGGCTGGAAGAAGCACAAGCTGGAATCAAGATTGCTGAGAGAAATATCAATAACCTCAGATGTTCACATGACACCACCCTTATGGCAGAAAGTGAAGAAGAACTAAAAGGCCTCTTGATGAAAGTGAAAGAGGAGAGTGAAAAAGTTGGCTTAGAGCTCAACATTCAGAGAACGATGATCATGGCATCTGGTCCCATCACTTCATGGGAAATAAATGGGGAAACAGTAGAAATAGTGTCAGAGTTTATTTTGGGGGGCTCCAAAATCACTGCAGATGGTGACTGCAGCCATGAAATTAAAAGACGCTTACTCCTTGGAAGGAACGTTATGACCAACCTAAATAGCATATTGAAAAGCAGAGACATTACTTTGCCAACAAAGGTCCATCTAGTCAAAGCTATGGTTTTTCCAGTGGTCATGTATGGATGTGAGTTTTGGACTGTGAAGAAACCTGAGTGCCAAATAATTGATGCTTTTGAACTGTGGTGTTGGAGAAGACTCTTGAGAGTCCCTTGGACTGCAGGGAGATCCAACCAGTCCATTCTAAAGGAGATCAGTCCTGCATGTTCTTTTGAAGGACTGATGCTAAAGCTGAAACTCCAATACTTTGGCCACCTCGTATGAAGAGTTGACTAATTAGAAAAACTCTGATGCTGGGAGGGATTCGGGGCAGGAGGAGAAGGGGATGGCAAAGCATGAGATGGCTGGATGGCATCACTGACTCGATGGGCATGAGTTTTGGTGAACTCCAGGAGTTGGTGATGGGACAGGGAGGCCTGGCGTGCTGCGATTCATGGAGTCCCAAAGAGTTGGACACGACTAAGCGACTGAACTGAATTGAATATTGCTGTAAATAAGTAGGCAATATTGAATGTGTCAAAATTATTATTTCTGTGAAACAACTTCAAAATGCTAATCTAGGGATTATGCATATTCTACTGTTTGTATGTTCAAAATGCAAAGGATATATTCTCCACACTTTGTGCTTTTGTGAATGTCACTGAAACTAATCTCTTCATATTCACCTAACATGACTAACAGTTAAAGTTAGCTCAATACTACCTGGGCCTTCCCTGGTGGTTCAGTGGTAAATAATCTGCCTGCAATGCAGGCAGCCACAGGAGATGCAGGTTCAATCCCTGGATCAGGAAGAATCACTGGAGGAGGGCATAGCAAGGCACTCCAGTATTCTTGCCTGGAGAATCCCATGGACAGA
Source organism: Bos mutus (assembly GCF_027580195.1). Taxonomy (NCBI): domain Eukaryota; kingdom Metazoa; phylum Chordata; class Mammalia; order Artiodactyla; family Bovidae; genus Bos; species Bos mutus. Next base: position 64,040,911 of record NC_091620.1, on the reverse strand, counting down.
GAAGCATTGGGACCCACAGTACATAGGGTTGCAAAGAGTCTGACATGATTGAAACAACTTAGCATACATGCATGCAATAACTACTTTCACCAGGCTTACCTGGTGGCTCAGTGGTAAAGAATCCGCCTGCCAGTGCAGGAGACTCGGGTTAGATCTTCGGGTTGAAAAGAACCCCTGGAGGAGAAAATGGCAACCCACTCCAGTACTCTTGCCTGGGATAATCCTGTGGACAAAGAAGCCTGGTGGGTTACAGTACCTGAGGTTGCAAAAGAGTCAGACACGACTTAGCAGCTAAACAATAACAACTATTGTATCTTACATGCAACACTTTCATAAAAGATACAGAGATTTTAAAGTAGATGTAATAGTAATTTCAGGCTTCCCTGGTAGCTCATCTGGTAGAGAATTCACCTGCAATGCAGGAAACCCAGGTTCAGTTCCTGGGTTGGGAATATCCACTGGAGAAGGTATAGGCTACCCACTCCAGTACTCTTGGGCTTCCCTGATGGCTCAGACAGTAAAGAATTCACCTGCAATGTAAGAGACCTGGGATTGATCCCTAGGTTGGTTGGATCCCCTGGAGAAGAAAATGGCTACCCACTCTAGTATTCTGGCGTGGAGAATTTCATGGACAGAGAAGCCTGGCAGGCTACAGTTCATGGTGTCCCAAAGAGTCAGACATGACTGAATGACTTTCACTTTCAATAGTAACTTCAAGTGGAGAAACCTGGCATATATCCACTTAACAAACTAATAAGTCACTTTGACAGCACACATCCTCAGTATGGTATGACAAGAGCACATCACCTCTGTGGTATTCTCCAAACTCTACAATCTATCCATGAGAAAACATCAGGCAAACCAAAACTGAGGGTCAAAATACTTGACCAGTACTCTTCAAAGCTATCAAAACCATGAATGATAAGGGAAAGACCAAGAAATAACCACAGGTCAGAAGAGACTAAGGAGACACAATGCCTAAATGTAATGTGGTATTTTGGGTATCTCCCCAAAAAATGTTAGAACAACAATGGAAATTTGAATGAAGACTAGTCTAGTTAATAGTATTGTCAGTTCAGCTCAGTTGCAGTTGTGTCCAACTCTTTGCAACCCCATGGACTGCTGCATGACAGGCTTCCCTGTCTGTCACCAACTCCCAGAGCTTGGTCAAATTCATGTCCCTATGGACATGATGCCATCATCATTGGTGATGCCATCCAATCATCTCATCCTCTGTTGTCCGCTTCTCCTCCTGCCTTCAATCTTTCCCAGCATCAGGATCTTTTCCAATGAGACAGTTCTTCACATCAATGGCCAGAGCCTCAGCTTCAGCATCAGTCCTTCCAATGAATATTAAGGACTGATTTCTTTTAGGATTGATTGGTTGGATCTCCTTACAGTCTAAGGGATCTCAAGAGTCTTCTCCAACACCACAGTTCAAAAGCATCCATTCTTCGACATTCTTCTTTCTTTATGGTCCAACTCTCACATCCATACATGACTACTGGAAAAACCATAGCTTTGATTAGACAGACCTTTGTTGGCAAAGAAATGCTCTTTAATATGCTGTCTAGGTTGGTCATAGCTTTTCTTCCAAGGAGCAAGTGTCTCTTAATTTCATGGCTGCAGTCACCATCTGCAGTAACTTTGGAGCCCAAGAAAATAAAGTCTGTCACTGTTTCCATTGTTTCCCCTACTATTTGCCATGAAGTGATGGGACCAGATGCCATGATCTTAGTTTTTTAAATGTTGAGTTTAAAGCCAGCTTTTTCACTCTCCTCTTTCACTTTCATCAAGAGGCTCTCTAGTTCCTTTTCACTCTCTGCCATAAGGGTAGTATAATCTGCATATCTGAGCTTATTGATATTTCTCCCAGCAATCTTGATTCCAGCTTGTTCTTCATCCAACCAGGCATTTTGCATGATGTATTCTGCACATAAGTTAAATAAGCAGGGTGACAATATACAGCTTTGACGTATTCCTTTCCCAATTTCAAACCAGTCCTTTGTTCCATGTCCGGTTCTAACTGTCGCTTCTTGACTGCATACAGAGATCTCAGGAGGTAGGTAAGACCAGAGATCTCAGGTCTGTTATTCCCATCTCTTTAAGAATTTTCAGTTTATTGTGATCCACACAGTCAAAGGCTTTGACATAGTCAATAAAGCAGAAGTAGATGTTTTTCTGGAACTCTCTTGCTTTTTCTATGATCCAACAGATGTTGGCAATTTGATCTCTGGTTCCTCTGCCTTTTCTAAATCTAGCTTGAACATCTGAAAATTCTCAGTTCATGTACAGTTGAAGCCTGGCTTGGAGAATTTGGGGCATTACTTTGCTAGCATATGATGAGTAAAACTGTGAGGTAGTTTGAACATTCTTTGGCATTGCCTTTCTTTGGGATTGGAATGAAAACTGACCTTTTCCAGTCCTGTGGCCACTGCTGAGTTTTCCAAATTTGCTGGCATATTGAGGATAGCACTTTCACAGCATCATCTTTTAGTGTTTGAAATCGTTCAGCTGGAATTCCATCATCTCCACTAGCTTTGCTCATAGTGATGCTTCCTAAGGCCCACTTGACTTTGCATTCCAGGATGTCTGGCTCAAGGTGAGTGATCACACGATCATAGTTATCTGGGTCAAGTCTCTTTTGTATAGTTCTTCTGTGTATTCTAGGCTTCCTTGGTGGCTTAGCTGGTAAAGAAACTGCGTACTATGTGGGAAACCTGGGTTCGATCCCTGGGTTGGGAAGATCCCCTGGAGAAGGAAACGCCTACCTACCCCAGTATTCTGGCCTGGAAAATTCCATGGACTATATAGTCCATGGGGTGGCAAAGAGTTGGACAGGACTGAGCAATTTTCACTTTCTGTGTATTCTTAGCACCTCTTCTTAACATCTTTTGCTTTTGTTAAGTCCATACCGTTTCTGTCCTTTATTGTGCCTATCTTTGCATGAAATGTTCCCTTGATATCTCTAATTTTCTTGAAGAGATCTGTAGTTTCCCATTCTATTGTTTTCCTCTATTTCTTTGCACTGATCAATGAGGAAGGCTTTTTTATCTCTCCTTGCTATTCTTTGGAACTCTGCATTCAGACGGGTATATCTTCCCTTTTCTCCTTTGCTTTTAGCTTCTCTTTTCTCAGCTATTTGTAAGGCCTCCTCAGACAACCATTTTGCCTTTTTTGCATTTCTTTTTCTTGGGGATGGTCTTGATCACTGCATCTTATACAATGTTACAAACCTTCATGCATAGTTCTTCAGGCACTCTATCAGATCTAATCCCTTGAATCTATTTGTTATTTCCACTGTATAATTGTAAGGGATTTGATTTAGGTCATACCTGAATGGTTTAGTGGTTTTCTGTACTTTCTTCAATTTGTCTGGATTTTCCAATAAGGAGTTCATGATCTGAGCCACAGTCTTGTTTTTGCTGACTGTACAGAGCTTCTCTGTCTTCGGCTACAAAGAATATAATCAATCTGATTTTGGTATAATGGTATTATACCAACATTCATTCCTTAGTTGATAAATGTAATATAGAGTATATAAGAAATTGACTTTAAAGGAAGCTAGTGAATGATATACAGAAACATTCCATTCTACATGTTCGACTCTTCTATAAGACTAAAATTATTTTGAAATGAAAAGGATTAAAAATGAACTATAACTTTGAGAGCTTATATAAGTTTGTTAATTCAAGATATTTAAACAAAATATCTATAGTGATTAAAGAAGGTCAGTTTTAGTATCTATCTATCCACAGCTAGATATGTAGACAAGATATACACACATAAACATTCACAAATACACATACACACGCACACATTATCTTCCTCATTAAGCATGAGATGGCAGGGATGAGAGGTGTGTTCTGCTTTAGTGTAGACAATAAGATGCACACATATAAACTAAAAACTTCTGATGAAATCTGAGAAGTCAGTTTAATATTCATATTTCTCTTTCCTGAGCCCATTAGCTCGCTTCTCCATAATGTACTAGTTCATCTATATTAGTGACATCTATAAAGGTAGTAAACAAACTATAAACAAACTGACATCTCCAGTCAGTTTGTTCCCTCTGAAATTCTTACTCCTTATCCAATCTGGCTTTGCAAATACATAAAATAATCTGTGTTGCATCACATTATTTAAAGCAGCTTCCAATGATATTCACTGACTTTAAGCGTGGCTTAACTGTTCCAACATCTGATGCAAATGGTTTCTTTAATTCTCTTCAGATCAGGCCACCATCTTTGAGTCTAACTGTTGCTTATTATCATCTGTTTAGCAGTCTGCTCTACTTGTCTTCCGTCTGTTCAGGCTTAAGCAAGCTTATTGTTGAGCAATAGCATTCCTTACTATTTCTAAAACAGGTTTTATTTTATGTAATTTGACACAGCTGAACTACTCCCCTGGCAGTAACTACCCCACTAAACCAAGCTCATCAAGCTCACTGGTAATAGCAGAGGAGGATATTTAGCCAAGAATCTTTAAAGTGTTGACACTTTAAAGTGTCAGAACACAAAGAAGCAAATCCTCAGGATACATGTTTCTACCTGTTTACCTTCCAGGATTGAATGATCAATTCAGAAAAACTGGAGGTATTATCTCATCTTCTATGATATTTATTCAGTGGAATTTAAAATGTTATTAGGAAGGAGATTTTAACCATAAGTGACATATACTAGCCATGCACAGGGACTATAAAATTGTAATGTTTTTCATAAAGCCACAGAAATCTCTTTACAGCTCAAAGATTAAGATTAATTTGTGTCCATTTTAGGGGGCAATGGCAGGCAGAGGATGGAAGTGACTGCTCACTTTTTACATCACACTTTACAGCTTTCAAAATGATCTGGTTATATGTATGCATGCAAAGAATTTGGGAATAAAATATTTTAGGAATTCAGCAAATGACTGGCAGCTTTGAAAGAACACATTGATGTAAGGATATTCTATTATACTAATTACATTTAAAAGAAGAGTGGAACAAACTCATTCTCTTCTCTAAGGCTGGAAAAGAAACTGCATTTTTTTTTTTTATTTTAACAAGATGAGATAAGAAGTCTGAGACAAGAAAAATATAATGTTGTCATCTATGAAATACTACTCTTTCCCTCTGCCTATATCACATAAGAAAATAATGATGCTGCGAATGTCATTTGTTTCCATTTTGTCTTGCATTTTATGCTTAAATTCTCATATAAAATCACAAGATTTTATACTTAAAATTTCATTAGATTTTGGTGTAATCAGATCAGATCAGATCAGTCGCTCAGTCGTGTCCGACTCTTTGCGACCCCATGAATCGCAGCACGCCAGGCCTCCCTGTCCATCACCAACTCCCAGAGTTCACCCAGACTCACGTCCATCGAGTCAGTGATGCCATCCAGCCATCTCATCCTCTGTCGTCCCCTTCTCCTCCTGCCCCCAATCCCTCCCAGCATCAGGGTCTTTTCCAATGAGTCAACTCTTCGCATGAGGTGGCCAAAGTACTGGAGTTTCAGCTTTAGCATCAGTCTTTCCAAAGAAATCCCAGGGCTGATGTCCCTCAGAATGGACTGGTTGGATCTCCTTGCAGTCCAAGAGACTCTCAAGAGTCTTCTCCAACACCACCATTCAAAAGCATCAATTCTTCGGCGCTCAGCCTTCTTCACAGTCCAACTCTTACATCCATACATGACCACAGGAAAAGCCATAGCCTTGACTAGACAAACCTTTGTTGGCAAAGTAATGTGTCTGCTTTTGTTTGTTTGTTTTGTTTCTAAGACTATGCATTTAATTTATGAATCAATAGCTTGTTTATAATCAGCATATTGAGAATAAGCCAGTGCAGATGAAGTGTTTGGCAACCTCTTGGTGCAGCAATTTAACGATTTTTTTCTCTACATTTCTATTACTTTGTTTGCTCAGCAAACCCCTTCTGCATGGACTCTACAAAGTGGATCACTTGTGCATGTTCACAAATGCTGATTAATTTAATGGAGTCCACATGACCATTCTCTGGGTGAGAGCCATCACAGAACGCCTCCTTCAAGTGTTAATCTAGAGGGTGGAACAGTCAAGCCCTGGAATCAGGAGCGGCTTTGTAGCTACATTAGAGACTTCTTTTGCAGACTTTGAACAAGTTACTTATATCCATGGGAAGCAGTTTCCTCAGTTATAAACCAGGAAGAATAATCCTGGGAATAACACACTAATGTGAGTAAAGCTCTTAAAGTGTGTCTGCTTTTGAATATGCTATCTAGGTTGGTCATAGCTTTCCTTCCAAGGAGTAAGCGTCTTTTAATTTCATGGCTGCAGTCACCATCTGCAGTGGTTTTGGAGCCCCCAAAAATAAAGTCTGACACTGTTTCCACTGTTTCCCCATCTATTTCCCATGAAGTGATGGGACTGGATGCCATGATCTTCGTTTTCTGAATGTTGAGCTTTAAGCCAATTTTTTCACTCTCCACTTTCACTTTCATCAAGAGGCTTTTGAGTTCCTCTTCACTTTCTGCCATAAGGGTGGTGTCATCTGCATATCTGAGGTTATTGATATTTCTCCCGGCAATCTTGATTCCAGCTTGTGCTTCTTCCAGCCCAGCATTTCTCATGATGTACTCTGCATATAAGTTAAATAAACAGGGTGACAATATACAGCCTTGACGTACTCCTTTTCCTATTTGGAACCAGTCTGTTGTTCCAGGTCCAGTTCTAACTGTTGCTTCCTGACCTGCATACAGATTTCTCAAGAGGCAGATCAGGTGGTCTGGTATTCCCATCTCTTTCAGAATTTTCCACAGTTTATTGTGATCCACACAGTCAAAGGCTTTGGCATAGTCAATAAAGCAGAAATAGATGTTTTTCTGGAACTCTCTTGCTTTTTCCATGATCCAGCAGTTGTTGGCAATTTGATCTCTGGTTCCTCTGCCTTTTCTAAAACCAGCTTGAACATCTGGAAGTTCATGGTTCACATATTGCTGAAGCCTGGCTTGGAGAATTTGGAGCATTACTTTACTAGCGTGTCAGATGAGTGCAATTGTGCGGTAGTTTGAGCATTCTTTGGCATTGCCTTTCTTTGGGATTGGAATGAAAACTGACCTTTTCCAGTCCTGTGGCAACTGCTGAGTTTTCCAAATTTGCTGGCATATTGAGTGCAGCACTTTCACAGCATCATCTTTCAGGATTTGGAATAGCTCAACTGGAATTCCATCACCTCCACTAGCTTTGTTCGTAGTGATGCTTTCTAAGGCCCACTTGACTTCACATTCCAGGATGTCTGGCTCTAGGTGAGTGATCACACCATTGTGATTATCTGGGTTGTGAAGATCTTTTTTGTACAGTTCTTCTGTGTATTCTTGCCATCTCTTCTTAATATCTTCTGATTCTGTTAGGTCCATACCATTTCTGTCCTTTATTGAGCTCGTCTTTGCATGAAATGTTCCTTTGGTATATCTGAGCTATTTGGTGTCATACAAATACAATAAAAAGAATCAATACTATATATTTCATCAAAATAAGCATGTGATACTTGAATTGATTCAATAACTTTCTGGGAAAACGCAGAAAGACATAATTATTCCATGGGAGCAGATTTATATACTTAGAGTATATGCCCATATAACTGGAATACAGTGCAAAGAAACACTGCAGGGACATTCTTCCAGAAAAGAACGTCTTAATAGTGTGTGGTCTTATTACCTTGTTGGCCTATTTTACCTGGGGGAAGTAAACTAAAATGGGTCTCATGTATCCTATGCCTTATTCATTAACAGTGAGCACTTCATCTCTGTGCCAAAAGCAGAACCAACCAATCTGCCTAATATTCCTTACCATGTTGCCTTTAAAAGGGACTTATAGTCCTATAAATAAATAATATGAGAAGTAAATGGTGATTTCGTAGCCAAGTAGTGTTCAACTCTTTGCTATCCCATGGACTATAGCCCACCAGGCTCCTCTGCCCATGGAATTCTCTATGCAATAATATTGGAATGGGTTGCCTTTTCCTTCTCCAGGGGATCTTCCTGACCCAGGGATTGAACCCATGTCTCCTGCACTGCGAGCAGATTCTCCACCACCAAGCCACCAGGGATTCCAAGAAATAAATAAGACAAAGTTATTGGGGAACTGGTAATAAAATAGATTACTAACATCAAATAAAATAAATTTACTATGGGTAATTATGTTATGCAGAGATCAAACTGGAGTAAGGAAGTAAATATTTCTATCACACTTTTGGTCATTGTGGCATAAATGGCTGTGCATGTGTGTGTGCTCAGTCATATCCAACTCTTTGCAACCCCATGGACTGTAGTCCACCTGCCAGACTCCTCTGTCCATGGAAATTCCAGGTAAGAATATGGAGTGGGTTGTCATTTCCCACTCCAGGGTATCTTTCCGATTCAGGGATCAAATCCATATCTCCTCCCATTTCCTGCACTGGTAGGCAGATTTTTTACCACTGCACCACTCCAGAAGTTATAGATGGCTAATCTCCAACAAAATGTTGTATTTCCCTTGCATATGGAAGATTCAATGCTGTGAGCTATTAACTCACCCATAAACTACATTTCCCAGATTCCTCTTGCATCCAAGAACCACTGGTTTAGCTCTTACTTGTGGATGTGGGCAGATATGTTTGTCACCTTCATGGTATAGTTTTAAAAACACAAATGTTAATTATCCACTCTTTGTCTTTTCACCTAAGATCCCCATGGGATGTAAAAACCACAAGATGGAAGGAGTGTGGATCCCAGAATTACCACATGGAGGAAATTCCAGCGCACCAGGAATATTTATGCATGCGTGCATGCTAAATCGCTTCAGTCATGTTCAATTATTTGAGACCTTATGGATTGTAGCCCACAAGGCTCCTCTGTCTATGGGATTCTCCAAGCAAGAATACTGGAGTGGGTTGCCATGCTCACCTCTAGGGGATCTTCCCAACCCAAGGGTCAAACTTGCATCTCCTATGACTCCTGTATTGGAGGCAGATTCTTTACCACTGAGCCACCAGAGAAGCCCAGGAATATTCATAGAGAGCCATGAAGTTTGTGAAACATAAACCACTAAGTTGTGAGAACTAAAATGTGAGTTTCATCACATCACATTAAAACTCTAAGGTTTAGCTGTTACAGCAACTAGCATTACCCTATTTTACATAGTCAGGTACAGATGAAGATACATGAAAAGAAGTCAGCATCTTTGATAATTATGTACTACAAAGGTGTCAGAGTAAGGGAGACACAACAAATAGAAAACAAACTCTCTTGGCAGAGATTGTTTGAGTTTTTATGCCTGATATTCTGAGCAGAAGAAAAATACAAGTCCACAATTACTAGACCTGCAAAGAGCTTGAAAGAATGTTCTTTCTGAGACAGGAAAAATAACCAAACATGAAGTTTTCAAAAGGAGTAAATTAATTAAATTAGAAATAATGGCTGCCCACTCATTAGGAAAGATTCTAAACAGAGGATTAGAAAAAATTATAGAAGGGATATGTAACCCACAGTGACTTGCCTGGGTATCCATTGCTATAGATTTCATTTCCTACACATATATAGTTCCAGAGTCATGGTAGGAGTGGGCAGAGGGGACGGTCAGAGAATCACTCATATTCTTCTTAAAGGCTGAATCTTAGTCACAGAGAAGTTCCCTCTCTGTTAAAATATCAGTTAATAATGACATGTACTTAATTTCTCTATATTTCTCCATATGCTCCCTCCCTCTGTACACTTTCAGTTCCTTTTACATGCACAGAAATTTGTGTAAGCCTGTATTCAGCACTAAAGAGGTATGGGTTGGCTATTTCTGTAGGATTATTCTCTCACTCAGCAGTGATGGCTTTAATATAGGGGCTTTGTCTTACTCTTCTCTGTATCCCCAAGAGTCATTTATTCATAAAATATTCATGGAACATCTACTATGTGCCAGACCCTATGCTAGGTACAGAAAATAGGTGAACAAGACCACAAAGTCTCTAACCTTTTGGATATTACATTCAACAGGGGATTTAAAACATTTAATTATTTCAAGATAAAATAATTTCTATGATTAAAAAAAGAGCAGAAATAGGGAATAGTAGAAGAGAGGCTTCTTTAGGTAGGGTAATCAAAGTATGTCCTTCTAAGAGAAGAAATTAAAAGATGGATCTGAAGGAAGAGAAATAGCTATCTATGTAAAAAGCGTGTGTGCATTTTGTGGTGGGAAACAGCTAACAGAAGAAAGAGTATGTGCTGGGGCTCTGAATCAGGAAATGCTTGGGGTATTTACATAATTTTAAAAGGCCAGTGAGTGTGAATGCAATAAATGAAGAGAGCATGGTCTAGAATGAGGTAAGGAGGTAGATAGTTTTAGAAACTATAGTAAGAAATTTGGATTTTAAGTACAATAGAAGACCATTGCAGTGTTATACCCTAGTGCCACCTGGGAAGCCCAATGTTGCCCTGGTGGCTCAGTCAGTAAAGAATCTGCCAGCAATGCAGAAGACCAGGTTTGATCCCTGAGTCAGGAAGATCCCTTGGAGAAGGAAATGGGAACCCACTCCAGTATTCTTGCCTGGAAAATCCCATGGACAGAAGATCCTGGCGGGCTACAGTCCATGGGGTCACAAGAGTCAGACACAACTTAGCGACTAAACCACCTGACATTACCTAATTTGAATTTTGAGAAGAGCACTTGTATGTGGGTAATGGATTGGTATGTCGGAAAGATTTAGCAGGTTATTTAACTGATCCCAAATGAGAGATGTTGAAGACTTAGACCAAGATGAAGGCAACAAAGATGGAGAGAAGAAGGCAGATCCAAGATGAATTTTAGCCATTTATTTCACAGAATGTACTGAGGACCTGAACATAAACACTGACAGTGTAAGGAATCCAGGATAATCTCAGGCTTGAGAAGCTACTTATAATGAGGAGATGGGGAAGATGTGTTATTGTAGTGGGAGGAACAGATGGATACAGGTTGGGGAGGGTGGAGTAGGAAGAAGTCAAGAGTTCCATTACCATGATTTGACAAGCGACTCAGATATCCAAGAGCAGATATCAAGTAAACAGTTATAGGCTAGTCTAGAGTGGAGGAGATCTGAGTTAAGTCAGACACCTGGGACTACCAGCATTAGACATAATTGAACCTATGAGAATTATTCATAGGTAATTGAGGGGTAGAACATATGGAGAGAATTCAATATCATTTAGAGTACTTCATACACATTTGTTGAATAAGAACGAGAATCCTGACCTCGTTGCCAATGCCCATAAACAGATCCCTGATTTGCTGCACCCTGTACCTACCACTTTTCCTTTTTGTATCCCAGTTGCCTACTTTGATTTTCACATGGTGTCTGCTGTCTAACTTCCCAGATATCCCATCCATTCCTTCAACTCCCTCATATCTAAGGAGACCCTGCAGAACAAGTAGATTTACTTCCTGATGCCAGAATTCCTGTTTGTCATATTTTGATCTGATTTGTTGAGCCTTGCAAATGGTGTGATTTATATTCTGATAAGAGCAAAAACAAAAAATATGTGCCCAGATGGCTCCCAAACTAAGGGAAGGGTGAGATCTACTAGCAAAACTGTATAAAGAAAAAAGATAAAAAGAATAGAGTCTAGAATAACCAGGGTACTAGTATGTGTTTGGATATTTAAAGGAAAATATGTAAATTTAAACCTGTAAATTTTTTTTCAGGTTTAAAACATAATTGAATATACCTCATAAAATTCTGTGCCTTCCATTAGAGGTAAATCACTTTGTATATTCTTAAGCAATTATGTGACTTTAACTTCTTTTAATTGAAGCTTTTTCAGATCTTAAAGGCTGTGCTTCACTTCTCAATCAAACATAGTATATGTTTAAGGAAAAAACGATGCATAAAAGTTGTCTGGTGTAAAAGTACATATTACTCTTTACTGGCATTTTTTGTTAAAAACTTCACTTAAGTGGTCTAAATTTTTGAACATTAGCTTTACCTTATTACCATAGAATCATGATCTTTTGAAGGCAATTGAGAGTACAATTAACCTGAAGAAAAGGATGTCATCATTTTCTGATTGATTATCTCAGCTTTCAAAAGTCAGTCATCCAGAACCAGTGTTTCTAATAAAATTTTCAGAAATGAGATTTGATCTATATTTTCTTGGCTTTCTGAATACAAAACAGACTTTGTGGGATGCATGCCTAATGAGTCATCCTTGTTTTTCATGAAAAACATGATTTTCCAGTACTGTAGCATTTTGCTCTTTACTGATGCATTTGCATAAAATGAATATATTACAACTTGGATGTTGTGATTTAGTTAATTATGACAGTCACACTGATGCCTTGATGATTTCACGAATCTGGAATGAACCCAAGTTCTTTAAGGGTCTTAGCTCTAATATTAAGAATTCTTATAGAGAGAATCTTTCTTAATTGTATTTGATTATGTTAACATTCTTTGAGTCCTGGAATGGACATGTTTACCATGGATATAAAAAGTATAAGGTCTCACTTTAGCAGCAAATCTGCCATGGAAGAATATGGAGCAACACATAAAGGAATGACATGAAGTAATTAAATGTACTGTTGTATTATTGTTCCCACTCAATGTGCTTTAATACTTATTCATTGGTTTTCATTTAAGCAAATTTCAAATTAGTAGTCATTAATTCAGATTTTCAGTATTCTTGTACCATGGACATACATAAGCACATAAAGAAGTCTAGCCACTGACCCAGTTGTTAATAACATTAATATGTACAGAATATCTCTATAAGACCCCACTTGCCTCTATGCCTACACTCATTCACTTATACATTAAATAAAATTTCTTGAGTACTTACTGTGTTCTAGGCACTGTCCAAGGAATTGAGGATATAACAAAGTCCCTCCTTTCATGTATTTTTAGTGGAATAGACAGAAAATAATTCAATAATTAACTATTTTAAAATGCTATGAAGAAAATAACTGGAATGCTGTGATAAGGCATATTGGTGACCAACACTGAACATTCCCCTCTTCTTAACCAAGCTTTATACCAGTTTCCTTCTGACTATAGTCAGCTGAATTCCCTTTCCTTAGAAGATTTACTTTAGAAAACTTGCAATTGCAATTCTTTCTCAGTCCCTTTGAGATGAAAATCTTCTCGCAGCCTCTGACCAGCTTTACAACCCAAGGATGTCTTCATCAAGGACCTGGGGTATCCCTTTGAACTGCAATGATCAAGAAAAATAGATACCCTATCTTCCAGGCTCTGTTGGAGGGTAGGAGCCTAACTTCACCAGTGAACACAGCTGGCCTGACAACCCTTCTCACCAAATTTCCTCCAAAAGCTACCCATTTGCTCACCTCCGAACTTAAACACTTTCCTGCTTTTTGTTTCAATGGAGTTCAATCTGTCTCCTTTATTGTAACAGTCTTGAACAAGTCTTCTTTGTCTGTTTAATTTCACAGCACAATTTTTCTCTGAAAATAGGGAGAAGGAAATTCTGCCATCTACTTTAAGTAGAGTGAAGAAAAGGCATCCATGAAGGGAAGGCCTTTAAGCGCTGGCCTAAATAATGAAAGCAGCAGCAATGGGTGGAATCAAGGAAGAGCAAGTACTTCAGAGCAGATGAAGCCAGAAGCATTAAAGCTCAGAGGCTCAAAAGAGCTTGCTATATTCTCAGAAGACCAGGGTGACAATGACACAGGAGTGAGAGACAGTGGTGTAAGACTGATGGCAAGCAGCGACCAGGTCACACTATATCTTATAGGTCAAGGTTGAAAGGTTAGATTTTATTGCAAGAGTATTGGGAAACCATTGAAAAGTTTTAAGAAAAGGAAAAATATGACCTAGTTTGGGTCAAAAAAAAAAAGTCCAGCAGCTCCAAGGAAGATAAATTGGATGCAGTTAAGAGTGGTTCCCAGTCATGGCGTCAATCTTTCAATCTTCATTTTGGAAAATATAAGTACTTTCAAAGAGTTCAGATCTAAGAAATATAGGTCAGGCGACTTGGGAGTTTAGAGAACTGGGAATAAATGTAAGATTGATTTTTCCCTAAAGAAAATTTACTTGGCATTTGGTCTTCTGAGATAAAAGTAAAGAGAATTTAATTAAAATTAAATGTTTATTTAATATATTAAACCAAATGCAATGGTAAACTATTCCAGTTATACCAAAGAGCACTAAACATGTGTTAACTGATTTCTATGTTGATGGAGTTCTCTCAGAAGATGTGTGGACCTGACTGACTCACAATTGTGCTCTAAGAGATTCACATATCCTTCTTTGTTTCTAGTTTCCCCCTACCCCTACCACTAATCCAGTTAATGAAAAATGAAGGAGCAGGCATTGTTAGCACAACAGGCCTACATAACTGTTTCATGAATTTGGGAACTATAGACAAACTAAACCCAACCTATGGTTTATTCTGCCTAATGCTGCTTTTCACACTCCCACTTAGAACAAAGTGCAAAGAGAACATTTTCTTTTATGACACTGACCTCTAAAGTTTAAGAGTTAATTTGACCATTCAAATTTCTCTAGCTGGGAAAATAAGATGTAATTTCATGTAGTAAGTGTATAATGAATGTGGAATGATGATTAAATGAATGAATGAGTAAAATAAATAATACCCTCAAGATATTATAAATAAGAACATCCATCTTCTATAATCAGAAAATTGTGAACCAACATCTAAATGAGTTTAGCCATTCACAAGAGTAGCCCATTTCAAAAGATGCCTTGATTTGTTAAATAAATTTTAATTATCTACTGCTGGTTCAGCAAGCTTTCTCCCTAAAGGGCTGGACAGGAGACATTTGGACTTTGCCAACCAAAGTCTACAAAGTTGCTACTATTCAACTCTGCCATAAATGACTGTATTTCAATTAAACTTTATTTATGGACATATAAATTTAAACTTCATGTAATATCCATGTGTTCTGAAATATTCTTCTTTTGCGTTTCTTCAATCATTTAAAATTATAAAAGCCATTTCTGGCCCACAGGCTTTACAAAGCAGTCATGTAACCAATTTTCTGACCTCCTGATCTCCCTAATGTCAGGCACTGGAGAGACCATGGCAAGGAAGATAGCTTTGTAAAGGTGGTGATGATGGGACTAAGAAAGAAAGTGAAAGTGAAGTCGCTCAGTCGTGTCCGACTCTTTGCAACCCCATGAGCTGTAGCCTACCAGGTTCCTCCGTCCATGGGATTTTCCAGGCAAGAATACTGGAGTGGGTTGCCATTTCCTTCTCCAGGAGATCTTCCTGACCCAGGGGTTGAACCCAGGTCTCCCACATTGTAGGCAGACGCTTTACTGTCTGAGCCACCAGGGAAGTTCTGATGGGACTAAGGTATCCACCAAATCCTATTTATTTGATCAAGGATTAACTTCAGTTAGACCAGTAAAATGTAATCCTGAAAATTTTGCATTAGGTTCATTCAAGTCTAGCATGAAGTTGTGACAGTCTTGATAAGCAACAAGAAGTAAAGAATAATTTCTGAAGGAAAGTTACACAGCTCAAAATAGCCTGGAGTTAAAACTCCTCTCCGGGGCCTCCCCACCATTCTATGCAAAACAAAGAACTCTCTCACCCAAAGGGAAAAAAAAATGGACATTAAGATTGATTACAGCCAGCTCCCAGCCAGTCCAGCCTCTGGCTGATCTCCAGAATTCCTTGCCCCAGCCATTTAAGAGATAACTACTCCGAACAATCTTAGAGAACAGGCCCCCTTAAGACAGCAGATTTCCACATATATGCCTATATATCCTATATATACTCTTTTCTTGGGTTAGTGCAGCAGCCCACTAATCTGACTGCTGCCCCTTTTCACATTATTAAAGGTGATCTGTTCCTGTAAAGTGCCGGTCTCGTTCTTTTTCTGAACCTCCCCTTCTCTAACTCCCTTACTCTAGAGTTTTAACATATTTAAAAGCCTGGTAAGGGGGAAACACTTTTACAAAGGAATTCTCTCTTTAGGAAGAAATGATATAGAATGAAGCAAAAGCAAGTTTTCAGTCTGACTTATGACTGAAATATCCCTACATCTGTTAACCTCCTTTGATTCTAGCATCACTAAGAAACTTCTGATTTCCAACTCAGTTTCCCAGGTATTCTGATATTACAAAGGTAATATGCTCAGTAGCAGATGTAATTATTTCTACCACTGGAAATGAACTTCCTCAGTATGAATTAATAAACTGGTAAGCTTGGATAGTTTCAATCAAGTCCCCAGAGTTTTCTATGTAAAAATAACTTCCTGAACATGGAATACTGAGAACCAGATCCTAACTCCTCGTTGAGCCCACAAAGGTAGTGGTTTCCCTTGAGGCTCTGCCTACATAGCAGGGACATAGTTTTTAACTGCCAAGTTGTCAGTCAAGCATTATGTTTCTTTCCTGCAACATTTTCTTTTAAACACTTCTTATATTTATTTTTCATTTGTTCTGAGAATATTTCAATATGTATCTCTATAAGAGCTCTTTATAATCATAACCACAATACCATTGCATACATGAATGTGTTCAGTTGTGTCCAACTCTTTGTGACCCTGTGGACTGTAGCCTACCAGGCTTCTCTGTCCATTAAATTTTCCTGACAAGAATACTAGAGCAGATTGCCATTTCCTACATCAAAGCTATGTCTCTTGTGTCTCCTGCATTGGCAGGTGGATTCTTTACCACCACACCACAATACCACTGCTGCTGCTGCTGCTAAGTCACGTCAGTCATGTCCGACTCTGTGTGACCCCATTGACGGCAGCTCACCAGGCTCCTCCGTCCCTGGGATTCTCCAGGTAAGAACACTGGAGTGGGTTGCCATTTCCTCCTCCAATGCATGAAAATGAAAAGTGAAAGTGAAGTCGCCCAGTCGTGTCCGACTCAGCGACCCCATGGACTGCAGCCTACCAGGCTCCTCCGTCCATGGGATTTTCCAGGCAAGAGTAACAATACCACTACTATACTTAAATTCAGATTAATTCCATAATATTGATGAATATGCAGTGTTTGATTTTCAGTATCATAAATACTTTAAATTTATACTTTTCTATTTTATTTACATTAATATATACATTTTTTTCATTATTCTATATATGCATGCATTTACAGAGAAACAAATGATTACTCTCTATGGTAGAAAATAAAGTTCTGTAAAATTTGACCTAAAGCTCTTTTTTCCAGCCTCAACAACAGCCTTTCTCTGTAGTAAACAGAATGCTGGACTGAGAATCAAGAGACCAGTTTTGGGGTTTTCTCTGCCACTTAATATATGAGATTAGGAAATTAAAGGTTCTCTCTAGGACATATTTCTTCACCTCATGAAACAAGCAGGTGAGTAAGTAGATGCTCTCAAAAAGCAAAATTCTTGGGTTTTATGATTCTGTAAGAGTGCCCTGTCTGAACCCTTTATAAATATTTAAACATGTGATATCCTTCTCAAGTCTAGGATTTAGTCTAGTGAAGAGTGAAAAATGTGTCATCAATCTTTAAATGGAGGGAGTCACATTCATTTGGGGCTTCCCTTAGGGCTCAGCTGGTAAAGAATCTACCCTCAATGTGGGAGACCTGGGTTTGATCCCTGGGTTGGGAAGATCCCCTGGAGAAGGGAAATGCTATCCACTCCAGTATTCTGGCCTGGAGAATTCCATGGACTGCATGTCATGGGGTCACAAAGAGTCGGACACAATTGAGCCACTTTCACTTTCAATTTCTTTTCACATTCACTTGACTAGTCACATACTCTGTGTATCTTTTCTAATTTACTAAATAACGATCCCTCCTACTCCTTAGTTTAGACAGCACAGAAAGACCTACTTTAACCAATATATCAATGTTAATGGTTAAAATAACTGGATCTTTTCCTTAAAACTAAAGAATCTTCTAGAAGAGAAAGCAAAAACAAAATCAGTGTTAACAAAATACATATTTAAGGCCTTCCTTTTCTTTAAACTTTAGTCATCAAAATAAATACCCGCTAATTGTAAAAAACAAGAATGAGATATATGATGCATCCCCACAACTAACTTCATACTTTCTACATGTGTTTCAATATAGGAACTTGAAATTAAAGTTTCTCTTTTGCAGTTTAATATCTTTTTCTACTATCTTCTTCTTAGAAGGTAAAGACATTTCTCTTTTAAATGCAAAGATTAATTATAGTCCAAAGGTTTTAAGAAATCAACCTTCTAGTGATAATTAAAGGTTACAGTTTAGAAGAAGACTCACAACATAGCCACTTAAAGGCTAATTATGAAGATGTAAGAAGTGATCTATAATCAAAGCTAACACTTACAAACATAACTAATAAAACAACTATTTCTAAAAAATGTATTAAAGCATAAAATTTTTATCATGATTTAAAATTAGATATAAAGCCTTTAAGTATATTTGAATCATTAACTGAATTGCACAATTATTTAAAAGAGATTTCAGTCAATCGCCTATGCCTATCTCTGTGCTTCATCCAGAAATAAGGAAATGAATATCCAATATTACTCTCTGTAAAAGCTGTATTTTTTTTTTCTTCTTTTTACATAGTCCTTAAATTTAGAAGATAAGTGCTATAAAAATGACTAAAAAGTAATTTGGTGAGTTTGGTACAACCTAAGTAAAACTAAAGAAACATCCTAACATTTGTTGGGGAGGAGCTAAATATGAGATACAAGAAAAAGAGGAGCCAATAATGATATCATGGTTTTTGGTGTGAACAACTGGAAGGATGGAACTGCCACTTACTAGACAGGGAAGAGTGCCAGTGTAGCACATTTCAGGTCGACACTTAGGAGTTTAATTTTGAAGAATATGAAATACTTTTTAGATATACACATGCGAAGTACCAAGTAGGTAGCTAGAAATAAAAACCTGGGAGTCAGGGAAAAGGTCAGGGTGGAAGGTATATTTGTGGGAATTGTGACCCAATAGGTGGTATTTGAATCCATAACAGATGTGATTGCCAAGTGTAAATAAGTGTAAATACAGAAAAGGACCAAGGAGCCAACATTAGGTATTCTTCGTTTAAAAGTCAGAGGCATTGACAGTGGAGACTGAGAAGGAATCACCTGTGTGAGAGGGGTACAGCCAAGAGAGTGTGGCTGGAAGACAAATGAAGGCAATATTTGAGGGAGGAAGGCGTGCTCAGCCCTACTGACTGCTGATAAGTCAAGTAGAATAAAGACAGAATTTCGACTTTACCTTCAAAATATACCCAAAATATGACCACGTCTCACTATACCCAAGTGATCACTTTGATCCAAGTCGTCAGCATCTCAGCATTAGCTTCTGAACCAGTCTCTATGTTTCCACCCCTGCTCCCAACAATATATCATCAACACAGCAGCCAGAATATTCTTTAAAACAATGTTTGGTCATGTTACTTCTCTACTCAAAACTCTCTAAAGACTTCCTATCTTATTCAAGGTAAAGTCAAAGCCTTACAATTACCTTCAAGGTTCTATGCCCCCTGGCCCTTCCATCTCTGGCTTACTCTACTAAAGCTAGATTGCCTCTTTGCTGTTCCTTGAACACACTATTTATACTCATACCTCAAAACCTTTTTATTGGCATTTATGGTTCCTTCTACATGGAATGCTTTCCCCCAATATATCAACATGGCTTACTCCTTCACACTCTTTAAGTCTTTGCTTCAACTTAGTCATGCTGCTGCTGCTGCTATGTCGCTTCAGTTGTGTCCAACTCTGTGCGACCCCATAGATGGTAGCCCACCAGGCTCCGCTGTCCCTGGGACTCTCCAGGCGAGAACACTAGAGTGGGTTGCCATTTCCTTCTCCAGTGCATGAAAGTGAAAAGTGAAAGTGAAGTCGCTCAGTCGTGTCTGACTCTTCACGACCCCATGGACTGCAGCCTACCGGGCTCCTCCATCCATGGGATTTTCCAGGCAAGAGTACTGGAGTAGGGTGCCATTGCCTTCTCTGAAACTTAATCATGAGGTCTTTCCAAAATATTTAAAAATTTACCCCTACCATCCTACAGTCCACTGTCCTTCATCTCTGCTTTATTTTTATTTTTGGTATTATCATTTATTCATTTGTATTTGTCTGACTTCCCTCACTATGATATGAGTTCCAGAAGGCACATATTTTTTTCTCTTGCTCAAGCCATAATTTTGTACCAAGAACATGCCTAAGACATAGTACATACTCTGTAAGAAAAAATAGCTGAATGGGCTTATCCAGAGTTTTGAGGGACACTCTGTATCATGAATCCATCCTATTTTAATTTCCCATAGTCCATATTTTCCTTTGATTTATATTTATTGGTCTTTTAATTAGCTGCAGGTGTCTAAAACATAAAAACATTCAAATATTTTCCTGGCTACCAATCCATATGCTCTGTTCCTAAGGGTACAGACCAAGCATACATTGGATAGGTCTTGGCTCCAAATCTCTGCTTTGGCACTGTGCAGAAAACAGTTAACCACAGCTGACCTAAGACTGCTATTTTTAGAAAGGCCTGCTTGCAAATTTGACACTCAACTGGTATTATGGGAAGTTAGATTTTGGGAGATTTCTCACTGCCCTAACTGATAAGAATGGTGCGCTATGCCTAAATTGGCTGTGCAAACAATATGGTTTATGTAAAACACCTGCTTTCCTTCTGGAAGTTTGGAATGCCAAGAAAAAGCTAAGTGACCAATCTCTTAAGAAAAACCCTGGAAACTGAATGTCTAATGAGCTTCCTTGGTAGACAACACTTCACAATTCATCCCTGGGGCAATTAAGCTTGTCATG
This sequence comes from Bos mutus, assembly GCF_027580195.1. Classification (NCBI taxonomy): domain Eukaryota; kingdom Metazoa; phylum Chordata; class Mammalia; order Artiodactyla; family Bovidae; genus Bos; species Bos mutus. Next base: position 64,020,220 of record NC_091620.1, on the reverse strand, counting down.
TATGATACTTGAGGGGAAGAATTCTGGATTTTGCCTAGTTTTCTCTATACACCCCTCCGTGAACCATTTCCATTTGGTAATTTTGCTTTGTATTCTCTCACTGTAAAACAAATAATAGCCATCGGTATGACTATATGCAGAGTTTTGTGAGTTCTCCCAGAAAGTCATCCAAAAGGTGTGTATACACCTGGGAGAGAATTCTTTGTGTACATCAGAGTACACTCTTAGGGGTTATATTAGAATTCTGCCTACCACAAAATCCTAATGCACAAGACTCATAAACTTGGGATTTTGTAACGTTTCTAATCCTTGGGAAGGGTGCTGGAGGCTCCTTATCTGGTCATTCACTGAATTCTTACTGCCTGCCTACTATGAGCTCAACCCTAGTGAGCTGAGCTAGACAATAAAAGAGCTTGTGGGTTTTATTTATTTTGCTTCTCTCCTTTAAGGTTTTGTCATACTGAACTAGCCTACTCCATGGATCCTTCTCCAGAGGCATCCTCTTATCAGGAAGCACTTCACAGCACCAGTCACATGATAGAAATGGTGAAGAAATAAACTGTGCGAAAGAGAAGAATCCCTGGGAACCAAGAGCAGCCCAGGCTCCAGAGCCAGCTCCATTGTAACTCCTTTACAGTTTTCTAAAGTGAACAAGTGGGTGGCTCTTGACACAGATTAGGCTTTTTTTTATTTTTCTTAAGATGTAGAATGAGGAGGTATCTTTCAGGTTTCCTTGCTGGCTGTTAGAATCTGTTAATACTAGTCTTTGTATTTGAAATAATCATTCCACGGTCCGATGAAAAAAACCTACATATATAGACCATTTCCCACCAAAAGCACAATAGTAACTATAAAAAATATATGTACATGTAAAACACATGTATGTGTTTGTTAAAGGAAGTGGTATGCCATTTACCTTTTATGTATTCTCCTAAAGCCCCATTTCTTTCTTTAATTCAGAAAAACTATCCTGCCTTTGTGGGCTTCCCCAGTGCCTCGGCAGTAAAATATCCACCTGTAATGCAGGAGCTGCAGGAGACATGGGTTCAGTCCCTGGGTTGAGAAGATCCCCTGGACGAGGGCATGGTAATCCACTCGAGTATTCATGCCTGGAGAATCCCATGGACAGAGGAGCCTGGTGAGCTACAGTCCATAGGGTAGCAAAGAGTCGGACACGACTAAAGCAACTTAGCACAGACACATGTATACTGCCTTTGTACAAAATGCTGATTTGTCTATCACATGCATTCCTATTCAGGTCTAATCACTGCTCTTCAGGTAAAATAAAATTTAAGAGACAAGCACAAATAATCAAGGAGATAGGTGCACTGAAGTACACGAATGGACTAAAGTGATTAGGATTCTTGGGCCTAGAAATACAAAGTTTTAACAAATATATTAAATACTATGACAAATTCATCTACCAAATTCCTAAGTTATCAGTGGTAATCACATGAATTGAAAACAAGTGTTAACTTTTTGAGAGAATATAGCCAACATTATTTTCTGTCTTTCCTTATACACTAGTTTTTAAAAGAATCTGTGCATTTCCTCTTTCTGTCACCAGCTTGAATATGTGCTTAGTAAATAAATAAATACATTTTTAATAAACAGGTTTGGGTAAGAACTAATAAGTTCTTATCAGTGTTAGGAAAAATACAAATCCCAAAGAAAGGCAATGCCAAAGAATGCTCAAACTACTGCACAATTGCACTCATCTCACATGCTAGTAAAGTAATGCTCAAAATTCTCCAAGCCAGGCTTCAGCAATATGTGAATTGTGAACTTCCAGATGTTCAAGCTGGTTTTAGAAAAGTCAGAGGAACCAGAGATCAAATTGCCAACATCTGCTGCATCATGGAAAAAGCAAGAGAGTTCCAGAAAAACATCTATTTCTGCTTTATTGACTATGCCAAAGCCTTTGACTGTGTGGATCACAATAAACTGTGGAAAATTCTGAAAGAGATGCAAATACAAGACCACCTTATCTGCCTCTTGATAAACCTATATGCAGGTCAGGAAGCAACAGTTAGAACTGGACATGGAACAACAGACTGGTTCCAAATAGGAAAAGGAGTACATCAAGGCTGTATATTGTCACCCTGCTTATTTAACTTATATGCAGAGTACATCATGAGAAACGCTGGACTGGAAGAAACACAAGCTGGAATCAAGATTTCCGGGAGAAATATCAATAACCTCAGATATGCAGATGACACCACCCTTATGGCAGAAAGTGAAAAGGAACTCAAAAGCCTCTTGATGAAAGTAAAAGTGGAGACTGAAAAAGTTGGCTTAAAGCTGAACCTTCAGAAAACAAAGATCATGGCATCCTGTCCCATCACTTCATGGGAAATAGATGGGGAAACAGTGGAAACAGTGTCAGACTTTATTTTGGTGGGCTCCAAAATCACTGCAGATGGTGACTGCAGTCATGAAATTAAAAGCCACTTACTCCTTGGAAGGGAAGTTATGACCAACCTAGATAGCATATTCAAAAGCAGAGACATTACTTTGCCAACAAAGGTCCGTCTAGTCAAGGCTATGGTTTTTCAGTAGTCATGTATGGATATGAGAGTTGGACTGTGAAGAAAGCTGAGCGCCAAAGAATTGATGCTTTTGAACTGTGGTGTTGGAGAAGACTCTTGAGAGTCCCTTGGACTGCAAGGAGATCCAACCAGTCCATTCTGAAGGACATCAGCCCTGGGATTTCTTTGGAAAGACTGATGCTAAAGCTGAAACTCCAATACTTTGGCCACCTCATGCGAAGAGTTGACTCATTGGAAAAGACTCTGATGCTGGGAGGGATTGGGGGCAGGAGAAGAAGGGGACGACAGAGGATGAGATGGCTGGATGGCATCACCAACTTGACGGACATGCGTTTGGATTGACAGGGAGGTCCAGCGTGCTGTGATTCATGGAGTCGCAAAGAGCCAGACACAACTGAGCGACTGAACTGAACTGAACTGAACCTTGGCAGAAGGAAATAAAAGGAAGCTATGGTAAGGAAGCAGTAAGGAAGATATATACAAAGATTAAAGGGAACAAATAGTTTGCTTTGGGCAACATCATCAATAGGGTAATCATGTATCCCCCTCAGATTCAGAGAGGAGTTTTCTAGGTACAAAGTTTTGACAGAACTATGGAGTGATATTAGAGAAATACCCAAACGTTGATTTTCTTAAATCTAATTACTTTTGACTAGCATTTCAGAGTCGGAAACAACTGAGCGATTGAACTGAACTGAACTGAAGCATTTCAAAAAAGAGAAGTTTCATACTTCAAATAGATCATGACATGTGTATTTCCTATTTCTACCTGTGTCAGATGTATTTGTCCCCTTTACTATAAAGTAACACCAAAGGTAAATCAAGAGTTCAATTGGTTAGTCTCCTCAATATCATTACCTTTAAATCTTCAATAAAACCAAAAATTCACCACAGTTTGACCCACACAAAAACCTGTTCTTTTTATCTAATTTCAAATTTGTCATTCAAAAAATAGAGTAATTTGCCAAAGGTTTAACATTTGCTTTGCTATACCGTATGTTTAAAACAATGACCTATCTTGACACGTTTTGCCCTGAGTTTAATAGAAGTCAAAAAAATTATTTTATGAGTTAATTTTTAATATCTACCCTATAGAAAATCCCTCATATGCCATGCTGCTGCTGCTGCTATTAAGTCGCATCAGTCGTGTCCGACTCTGTGCAACCCCATAGACGGCAGCCCACCAGGCTCCCCCATCCCTGGGATTCTCCAGGCAAGAACACTGGAGTGCGTTGCCATTTCCTTCTCCAATGCATGAAAGCGAAAAGTGAAAGTAAAGTCACTCAGTCGTGTCCGACTCTTAGTGACCCCATGGACTGTAGCCCACCAGGCTCCTGTGTCCATGGGATTTCCCAGGCAAGAGTACTGGAGTGGGGTGCCATTGCCTTCTCCACTTCATATGCCATTGTGAGGCCTAAATAAAAAATTTTAAACTCTTTAAGGTAGCTTGATAGAATCTAGGTCATAGAGTATCTTTTTGTTCCACATCTCTTATAATTCAATGTCTACAGTACAAACTTTAAAAAGGACACTTATTCTAGAATAGGCCATGTTCTACAGAGCAAAGCAAAAATCAAGTGTTAGCAATTTTTATGCGCAAGTACAGATATTCAAAACCAGTACTGTAGTTGACCCAATTATTTTAAATATTAAGAGAAGAGGCTTGATGCCACTAATCTATTTTCTTAGAGCCTTCATAAGAAAGAACGTGGATCTTAGGGGCAGGTATTCTACCTCCACTGTGACATGGGCTGAAAGTGAAAGTGAAAGTTTCTCAGTCTTGTCCAATTCTTTGTGACCCCATCAACCACACAGTCCAAGCAATTCTCCAGGCCAGAATACTGAAGTGGGTACCCTTTCCCTTCTCCAGGGGATCTTCCCAACCCAGGGATTGAACCCAGGTCTCCCACATTGCAGGCAGATTCTTTACCAGTTGAGCCACAAGGGAAGCCCAAGAATACCAGAGTGGGTAGCCTCTCCCATCTTCAGCAGATCTTCCCAACCCAGGAATTGAACAGGGGTCTCCTGCATTGCACGTGGATTCTTTACCAACTGACCTATCAGGGAAGCTCTGGACTAGTGACATGGACTAGTTTGCTCCAATTTTATCTGTAAAATGGGAATAATTAAAAGAGTGTTACTCCTGCTACTCAACTTTCCTCACACTATTTATTCTCCCTGAAAATATCCACTAATTCCTGTATGTTTAAATTATTGTCTACATGTTGATATTGTCAATCCACAGCTACTGTCAACAAAATTTCCATGAGTTCCTGACACCTATGAAAAGTTAAAGTGTTAGTTGCTCAGTCATGTCTGACTCTTTGCAACTCCATGGACTGTAACCGGTCAGGCTCCTCTGTCCATGGAATCTTCAGGAAAAATACTGGAATGGGTAGCCATTTCCTTCTCCAGGGTATCTACCTGACCCAGGGATTGAACCTGGGTCTCCAGCATTGTAGGTGGATTGTTTACCATCTGAACCACCAGCACAACTTCTATATCCACTTTCTATTGGTCCTACACATTTTAATATCCTATAGTTTCCCAGATGACTCAATGGATAAATAATCTACCTACCAATCCAGGAGATGCAGAAGCTGTAGTTTTTATCCCTGGGTCAGGAAGATTCCCTGGAGTAGGAAATGGCAACCCACTCCAGTATCCTTGCCTGGAGAATCCCATGGACAGATAAGCCTGGTAGGCTACAGCCCATAAAGTTGCAAAGAGTCAGAAATGACTAAAGTGACTTAGCATACACAAGCAATCTCTACAAAGATGTAGAGAATTTTTCACTAGGCTCAATTTTTGTTCAGTGAAAACAATGAATTTTGCTTTCAGAGAGGCAGTATCTTTGGAGGAGTTAGATAACTCTGTGCTTTAATCATGGCCCCATTACCCTCTAACTAGCTCTGCAGACAGACATTTTAAGTCTGACCCTGGAAGAGAGTAGGCCTAAAGGTTCCTGGCAAAGGGATCTTGATATTTCTTTTTTCTGGTATTGATGGCTACAGAAGCAAGAGAAAGTCTGAATATAGACTCTGAAAGACCTTTAGAGGGCAAATTCAACAATCAGATAAAAGTGAATGAATCAGAGAACCAGCCAAAATGTTGGAAGATTCCTAGGAAGGGTCATAGAAAAACTTCTGAACTTCGTCTATGTCAACATAGCCATAGAGCACATTGTACAAGGTGGTTATTAAGGGTGAAGGGTGCAGAGGATGAAGAGAAAAGCTGTTGCCAAAAGTTCATGACCCACTAGAAGTAAACATACAATGGTTTAGCTTAGGTTGCTGGCTTAAATAAACAACATAGGTTATAGGGTCACAATGAAGAGAAACAAATGGGGCAAGGGAAAGACATAAGTTTTTTTTTGAGTTTAAAAAAGTCTCTCTATGAGTCCTCCAATGGCACCACTCCAGTACTCTTGCCTGGAAAATCCCATGGACGGAGGAGCCTGGTAGGCTGCCATCTATGGGGTCGCACAGAGTCGGACACAACTGAAGCAACTTAGCAGCAGCAGCAGCAGCATGAGTCCTCCAAAACATGCGAGTAATTACTAGGGGACAGTAACACTTTGGGAACAGGAGTAATAAATACTGAAAGAGTTGAGAGAAGTAAAACAAGTATACTAGATCTCAGCAGAGAAACCATGTAAAAAGCTTTTCACTAATATGTAGAATCTTAAAAAAGCTAAACTCATAGAAATACAGAGGGACTGGAAGGTAGAGGAATTGGACAGATGTTATTAAAGGATATAAATCTGCAACCAGAGATGAGTAATTCCTGGAAATCTAATGCACAGCAGAGTGATTATAGTTAACAATACTGTATTACATGCTTCAAAGTTACTGAGGGACTAGATGTTAAATGATCTTACCACAAAAAAGAAATGATAATTCCATGATATAAAAAAGATGTTTGCTAACACTGTGGTGGTAATAATATTGCAATACATATATGTATCAAATCAACACACTGTATACCTTAACACACACTGTTTTATATATATATATGTGTGTGTGTGTGTGTGTGTATGTGTGTGAACCATATCTCAATTAAAAAACAAAGTTTCTTCAATGCAGCAGAGAGAATTGGCAGTTTTCAGTGTAAGAGATGATGTTTGGCAAAAACCAACACAATTCTATAAAGCAATTATCTTTCAATTAAAAATAAATAAATTTAAAAAATTTTTAAAAAACATCAAATTTGTCATAAAAGCAGTGACAGGAGAGTGACTGGGGGGCAATCAATCAAACCATGGTAGGGAGCAAATGAGAAGCAAGCAATAGAGGTAATGGGTGTAGAAGGCTGGCAGGAGAGAAAAGGAAGGAGTTGCCTTGGTAGCTTGAGGCATAAACAAAATTATAAATATAAAAGTATTGAGCAGCTTTTGAAGCTGAAAAATAAAAAAGGAAAGGGAGAAACAAGAGAAATTTATGGTGCAAGAATATGATGAGATGATCTCAGAGCAATACAGAGATTGGAGGCAAGAATCCAGTGAGGTCAAAAGAATAGAAATAGCTGAGTTCCTGCTCTCAAAGACAAGATACAAAAATATACTTAAGTTTGTAGGATCAGCGTCTCTTTTCTTTAGGATGATTCAACAATAATGAAAACTACCTACAGATGTTTAATTGACTTAACTCTTTCATTTGAATTTCTATTAACTTAAGGCTGCGGTGCCTCTTGAGAAATTTGTATGCAGGTCAGGAAGCAACAGTTAGAACTGGACATGGAACAACAGACTGGTTCCAAATAGGAAGAGGAGTTCGTCAAGGCTATATACTGTCACCCTGCTTATTTAACTTATATGCAGAGTACTTCATAAGAAATGCTGGGCTGGAAGAAGCACAAGCTGGAATCAAGATTGCTGGGAGAAATATCAATAACCTCAGATATGCAGATGACACCACCCTTATGGCAGAAAGTGAAGAGGAACTCAAAAGCCTCTTGATGAAGGTGAAAGAGGAGAGTGAAAAAGTTGGCTTAAAACTCAACATTCAGAAAACCAAGATCATGGCATCTGGTCACATCACTTAATGGGAAATAGATGGGGAAACAGTGGAAACAGTGTCAGACTTTATTTTGGGAGGCTCCAAAACCACTGCAGATGGTGACTGCAGCCATGAAATTAAAAGATGCTTACTCCTTGGAAGGAAAGTTATGACCAACCTAGATAGCATATTCAAAAGCAGAGACATTACTTTGCCAACAAAGGTCCATCTAGTCAAGGCTATGGTTTTTCCTGTAGTCATGTATGGATGTGAGAGTTGGACTGTGAAGAAAGCTGAGCACTGAAGAATTGATGCTTTTGAACTGTGGTGTTGGAGAACACTCTTGAGAGTCCCTTGGACTGCAAGGGGATCCAACCAGTCCATTCTGAAGGAGATCAGTCCTGGGATTTCTTTGGAAGGAATGATGCTAAAGCTGAAATTCCAGTACTTTGGCCACCTCATGCGAACAGTTGATTCATTGGAAAAGACTCTGATGCTGGGAGAGGTTGGGGGAAGGAGGAAAAGGGGACGACAGAGGATGAGATGGCTGGATGGCATCACTACTCGATGGATGTGAGTCTGAGTGAACTCCGGGAGATGGTGATGGACAGGGTGGCCTGGCGTGCTGCGATTCATGGGGTTGCAAAGAGTTGGACGCGACTGAGCGACTGAACTGAACTGAACTGAAATGCTATTCAAGATATACTATATTTCATTTAATTTTAAACAGCAAAAATATTAATAGATTTGAATTTTATAATGCTTATCATAAGGTTAATCTTATAAGATAGATAACCTTCATGGAACCTTTGTAGTCATTTTTATCTCAATAATTCAAGGCTTATTATAAGATTTTACCAACTATCCCTTATATATAGCTGAATTTTTCTGTTAATGTAAAAATAATTAAAAGAGAAAACCACAGCTTCACTTCCATGAAGACTGGAAAATCAATTTTCTCATTATTTATTGCCATTAAAAACTTTCATTCTATTTTTTAAATTAATATTTTCCCAATAAAAATATAGATTATGAGCAACACTTTATTACACAGTATAAATCCAGGAACACAATGTAAGGCTGAACTTTACTCACTGCTATGTGAATTTATTTAGCCCTGGATAATTAACAGATGGATTTTCTATAATCAGTATTTATTATACTATAATGCTTGCTAAAATGAATAAGTATTTTATATGTTATTCCAACTAGATATATAACCAAAAGGTAAAAATTCACTCAATTGATAGTCGAATTAAAATTCCATATTAACACTCGTTTTCTTATATTTACAAGAAATGAGCATTTCAAAATCTAAATAGCTTAAGATATACATGTTCTCCATACAAGTTTTTGCACATGTGTTTCATAGATAAAGTACTATATAAATTATAGAAAATGTTTTTAGAGCTTCTATTGCCAGTACTCATTTATTAACTCATTTATTGCTCACAATGACTATCTAAAGGGGAATTTGTTATTATCTCTGAAACTGAGTGCCCCAACAAGTTTATGATTAACTACTCTGTCTAAAAATTTACTCTCATTCTTGTCTGCACCTGTTCCCCGTGAAGACTGAGAAATATCAAAGAGGGGACTGTAACTAAGCAGAACCCTGTGGGGCCTTCCTAGGACATGCCCCCTGCATCATGTCCTTTGCCTGTGTCCTGTGAATAGAAAAACTAGCCTTCTGGGTCATCCCCAAGTGCCAAAGAAAAAATTTAATAAGATAAGTGAGAAAATGCAGAAAGAAAGGAAAACAAATAAGACAAAATAATAATAGTAGAGCCATTAAACAAAGTTAAGGACCTTTAGTTCCTCTTCAAGGGTTATAGATAATTTTCTAAGCCATATCTTGGAACTATTTTGCAGATACTGAAATTGCTACCAGGTGGAAGAAGTTAAGTGTATGTTGACCACAAGCACATAGATTCCAGATTGTTAGGAACAAGATTGATGATGCTGACTCTCAATCACATCACTACCAATCAGTCAGAAGAATGTCCATAAGCTGACCACATACCCCGCAGCCCTCTCCCTCATCCTGTCTTAAAAACCTTTCCCTAAAAGCTACGGGAATTTTGGTGTTTTGAACATTATCCATCCATATTCCTTGCTTGGCCTTACGATGAACTGCACTTTCCTTAATCATAACATGGTGTCAGAGATTGGCTTTAGTGTGCACAGGCAAGCATATCCAAGTTTGGTTTGGTAACATCTCCCATTTTACAGATGAAAACAGCAGAAAGAGAGGTTAATTTTCCCAAAGTCAAATACCAAATGGATGACAAAAGAGTTCAAACACAATCTGTTTGACTGCCAAGTCTAGTACTATGTCCACTGTGCTATTCTATCTTCATTGTCTTTGACTATGGGTTAAATTTCTGGCTCAGGTTAATCCCAAGTGACCCCCCCCAAAAAAATTCAAATAATAAATCTGTTTTACCTAATTTCAAACAGGTTGTTGAAATGAGTCAAATTTTGCATCATCTGAAACCTTAGGCAAGGCCTTATCTAGGCCACAAATGGACAATAACTTGAAAAAAAAAAACAAAAAACTTCTCATTTCAATAAGCAGATATTTGGATTTGAATTCATGTTCCTATGAAGATTGCATTAAAACCTTCAAGACCTAAGGACTATCATTTAAAATGTAAATATACTGAAGAAGTAATTTACCTTACCCATCCTTGGAAGTACTTGAACAGATAATCTAATACTTGATTCATTGTGTATCTATACCATGTTAATCCCTTTCTGGAAAAAAGCTTGTGAAACTCTCAAATACCAACTTTCAATGGTAGATGTTTTCATGTACCCAAATAAGGTCCCAGCTGATTTCTGCCTTGGTAACAATGAACCCCAAAGCAATGTTTTGTGAGCATAAAAGTGAGTCTCTGTGGTATCTCCTCTACCAGCCACAAGACAGCTGAACTCTCTGTACAAGTTGATCATCCTGTACATTGAAGTTGGAGAAATATGAGCAACCAAGGTTTCTAATAGTTCCTAGCCAGCAAATCTAACTTGATCTTTATTAGTCTTGCACACATATTCTACTATTTAATTTCTAAAGAGTTCTGAAAAAAGCCATTTTCATTTTATCTTTACTCTACTTAAGGAACATTGAAAGAGCTGTCATGTGTCACAAGCTCTGAACCATTTGAACTTCCCAGACATTTTCCTTATATCTACTAGTTATAATCTAACATTGACAGCAGTATAAGCAGTTTAAGCAGTTTAAGGTATGAACCTTAAACTAATATTTAAAATAGTAGACAAAATACAGACAAAAATGTTATTTCAATCCATAAACTGCTGATAATGAGTCATTTTGTGGGGGAAAACAAATTTCATATCAATGGGAAAACAGGCTCATTTTTCTTTGTACTGATGAGTGGGGAAAAAAGAAAAAGTGAGATTTTGAGCCAAGCCACTGTTGAATAAAGCATTTCACCAAACTTTTGGGTATAAAATAGAAGCCCAAGACTGAGCTTGGAGATGGGACTAAAGGGTTCTGAAATGATCTTTAAGCTAGAAACTAAAGTTCAGTTCAGTTCAGTCGCTCAGTCATGTCTGACTCTGTGACCACATGACTCAGCATGCCAGGCCTCCCTGTCCATCACCAACTCCTAGAGTTTACTGAAACTCATGTCCATTTAGTCAGTGAAGCCATCTAACTATCTCATCCTCTGTCATCCCCTTCTCCTCCTGACCTCAATCTTTCCTAGCATTATGGTCTTTTCAAATGAGTCAGTTCTTCGCATCAGGTGATCAAGGTATTGGAGTTTCAGCTTCAGCATCAGTCCTTCGATTGAATATTCAGGACTGATATCCTTTAGGATGGACTAGTTGGATCTCCTTGCAGTCCAAGGGACTCTCAAGAGTCTTCTCCAACACCACAGTGCAAAAGCATCAATTCTTCAGTGCTCAACTTTCTTTATAGTCCAACTCTCATATCCATACATGACTACTGGAAAATCCATAGCCTTGACTAGATGGACCTTTGTTGGCAAAGTAATGTCTGCTTTTTAATATGCTATCTAGATTGGCCATAACTTTCCTTCCAAGGAGTAAGCGTCTTTTAATTTCATGGCTGCAATCATCATCTGCAGTGATTTTGGAGCCCGCCAAAATAAAGTCAGCCACTGTTTCCACTATTTCCCCATCTATTTCAAATGAAGTGATGGGACCAGATGTCATGATCTTAGGTTTCTGAATGTTGAGCTTTAAGCCAACTTTTTTACTCTCCTCTTTCACTTTGATCAAGAGGCTCTTTAGTTCTTCTTCGCTTTCTGCCCTAAGGGTGGTGTCATCTGCATATCTGAGGTTATTGATATCTCTCCCGGCAATCTTGATTTCAGCTTGTTCTTCATCCAGCCCAGTGTTTCTCATGATGTACTCTGCATATAAGTTAAATAAGCAGGGTGACAATATACAGCCTTGACGTACTCCTTTCCCTATTTGGGACCAGTCTGTTGTTCCATTTCTAGTTCTAACTGTTGTTTCCTAACCTGCATACATATTTCTCAAGAGGCAGGTCAGGAGGTCTGGTATTCCTATCTCTTTAAGAGTACCTGAAGAACTGTGGATGGAAGTTCATGACATTGTACAGGAGCCTGGGATCAAGACCATCCCCAAGGAAAAGAAATGGAAAAAGGCAAAATGGTTGTCTGAGGAGGCCTTACAAATAGTTGTGAATAGAAGAGAAGTGAAAGGCAAAGGAGAATAGGGAAGATATACCTATTTGAATGCAGAGTTCCAAAGAATAGCAAGGAGAGATAAGAAAGCCTTTGTCTGTGATCAATACAAAGAAATAGAGGAAAACAATAGAATGGGAAAGACTAGAGGTCTCTTCCAGAAAATTAGAGATACCAAGGGAACATTTCATGCAAAGATGGGCACAATACAAGACAGAAATGGTATGGACCAACCACAAGCAGAAGATATTAAGAAGCGGTGGCAACAATACACAGAAGAGCTATACAAAAAAAGATCTTCACAACCCAGATAATCACAATGGTGTGATCACCAACCTAGAGCCTGATATCCTGGAACAAGAAGTCAACTGGCCCTTAGGAAGCATCACGACAAATAAAGCTAGTGGAGGTGATGGAATTCCAGTTGAGCTATTTCAAATCCTAAAAGATGATGCTGTGAAAGTGCTGCACTCAATATGCCAGCAAATCTAGAAAACTCAGCAGTGGTCACAAGACTGGAAAAGGTCAGTTTTCATTCCAATCCCAAAGAAAGGCAATGCCAAAGAATGTTCAAACTACTGCACAATTGCACTCACATGCTAGTAAAGTCATCCTCAAAATTCTCTGAGCCAGGCTTCATTAGTACGTGAACCATGAACTTCCAGATGTTCCAGCTGGATTTAGAAAAGGCAGAGGAACCAGAGACCAAATTGCCAACATCCGTTGGGTCATCAAAAAAGGAAGACAGTTCCAGAAAAATATCTACTTCTGCTTTACTCACTATGATAAACCCTTGACTGTGTTGACCACAACAAACTATCGAAAATTCTTAAAGCGACTAAAGTTAGCAAAAAAATAACTAAAACACTTTTTTTAAGTACAGGCACATCTAATATTCAATTACAAGTTCTTCATCCTACAGTTTAAAACCCTTTAGATAGGTCCAAAAAATCAAGGCTCACTCTCTATACTTGAAAACTTGACCTAATGAGACTATGGACATGAGTGTGTGTGTCTGTGTGTCTGTGTGTGAGCTTTAAGGGAAGGAATAGAGATCTTTCTGAGCATATTATGGGGCAGAAAAAGGAAAGCAAAGTGATCCAAAACCTAGGAAAAAGCATTTGTAACCAAAGACATCTAGGAGAAAGGTATACAGCCCCCTTGGGATTCAGGCACATTTCATTTGGATTTTAAGGACAAGAGCCTCTTGACAGTCAACTGAGTGACTCTATAAAGCCCACTATCTATAGCATTATTGTGTCATCTACTACAAATTTGAATTATACAAACAACTGCATACCTAATATCAGGATGACAAGCAGATATAATTCATTTATATTCACCAGTTCTGATTGATTATGTTTTAGAAGAATATCTAACAATATTATTTGAAAATGAAAAATAAAAGTCAAACAAAATTTATTTTTAAGTCCATCATCCACTTAGCCTAATATTATCTTTCATTAATACAGAGTTAGAAATTAGAAACAAACTATTTGTCCTAAATTACATACTTTAGAGATTTAATTATTTTTAGTCAAATTAAACATGTTCATTTTCATTCTTCAGCTCAATACACTTTTTTTTTTTTGAAACTTTAAAATTAAACTTATTTTATTTTATTTTATTTATTTATTTTTTTTTTATTACAGAAGGAAAGAATGAATAATTTTCTGAGTCAGAAAATTTGACTCCTATTTCACCTATGGATAGAACCACATTCTTACTTTAGAGTATATTCAAGAGCAGATGTACATTTTCTCTAAGTCATTCTTGCTGGTATAAGGAGTATATTACCTTAAGTCTCTTTTTTTTTTTTTTTTTTAAAGAGCAGTTTTAGGTTCACAGCAAAATTGAGAGAAAGGGATAGAGATTTCTCATACACTGCCTACTCCCCCCACATGCATAACCTTCACATTATCAACATCCCATACAAGAGTAGTACATTTGTTACAATTGATGAACCTACACTGACACATCATAATAACCAAAGTTCAGTTTATATTAGGCTTCACACTTGACATTCGTTGTACCTTCTACAAGTTTAAATATTCCATTATTTTTACATATATATGTTATGTTCAAATTATGTTTTAAATGCCCTCTTAAAACCTTTCTCAAGGAATCTTTTTTTTTTTTTGACAGCTTTAATTTTTCAGCACTTTATTTTTTTTTGTTTGATAAATTTAACGCCTTTTATTGCCATACCTCATTTTACTGTGCTTTGCTTTAGTGAGCTTTATAGATACATGTTTTTTTTTTTTTTCCCTTGTTAATTTTCTGTTTAGTTGATCTATCCATAAGTGTGAGTGGGGTATTAAAGTCTCCCACTATTATTGTGTTATTGTTAATTTCTCCTTTCATACTTGTTAGGATTTGTCTTACATACTCATGTGCTCCCATGTTGGGTGGATATATATTTATAATTGTTATATCTTCTTCTTGGATTGATCTTTTGATCATTATGTAGTGACCTTCTTTGTCTCTTTTCACAGCCTTTGTTTTAAAGTCTAATTTATCTGATCGAGTATTGTGACTCCTGCTTTCTTTTGGTCCCAATTTGCATGGAAAATCTTTTTCCAGCTCTTCACTTTCAATCTGTATGTGTCCCCTGTTTTGAGGTGGGTCTCTTGTAGACAACATATGTAGGGGTCTTGTTTTTGTATCCATTCAGCCAGTCTTTGTCTTTTGGTTGGGGCATTCAACCCATTTACGTTTAAGGTAATTACTAACAAGTATGATCCCGTTGCCATTTACTTTATTGTTTTGGGTTTGAATTTATACCCCGTTTTTGTGTTTCCTGTCTAGAGAATATCCTTTAGTATTTGTTGGAGAGCTGGTTTGGTGGTGCAGAATTCTCTCAGCTTTTGCTTGTCTGAAAAGCTTTTGATTTCTCCTTCATACTTGAATGAGATCCTTGCTGGGTACAATAATCTGGGCTGTAGGTTATTTTCTTTCATCATTTTAAGTATGTCTTGCCATTCCCTCCTGGCTTGAAGAGTTGCTATTGAAAGATCAGCTGTTATCCTTATGGGAATTCCCTTGTGTGTTATTTGTTGTTTTTCCCTTGCTGCTTTTAATATTTGTTCTTTGTGTTTGATCTTTGTTAATTTGATTAATATGTGTCTTGGGGTGTTTCTCCTTGGGTTTATCCTGTTTGGGACTCTCTGGGTTTCTTGGACTTGGTGATTATTTCCTTCCCCATTTTAGGAAGTTTTCAACTATTATCTCCTCAAGTATTTTCTCATGGTCTTTCTTTTTGTCTTCTTCTTCTGGAACCCCTATGATTCAATGTTGTAGCGTTTAATATTGTCCTGGAGGTCTCTGAGATTGTCCTCATTTCTTTTAATTCGTTTTTCATTTATCCTCTCTGATTCATTTATTTCTACCATTCTATCTTCTAATTCACTAATCCTATCTTCTGCCTCTGTTATTCTACTATTTGTTGCCTCCAGATTGTTTCTAATTTCATTTATTGCATTATTCATTATATATTGACTTTTTTATTTCTTCTAGGTCCTTGTTAAACCTTTCTTGCATCTTCTCAATCCTTGTCTCCAGGCTATTTATCTGTGATTCCATTTTAATTTCAAGATTTTGGATCAATTTCACTATCATTATTTGGAATTCTTTATCAGGTAGATTCCCTATCTCTTCCTCTTTTGTTTGGTTTGGTGGGCATTTATCCTGTTCCTTTATCTGCTGGGTATTCCTCTGTCTCTTCATCTTGTTTAAATTGCTGAGTTTGGGAGTCCTTTCTGTATTCTGGCAGTTTGTGGAGTTCTCTTTATTGTGGCGTTTCCTTGCTGTGTGTGGGTATGTAGAGGTGGCTTGTCAACGTTTCCTGGTTAGGGAAGCTTGTGTCGGTGTTCTGGTGGGTGGAGCTGTATTTCTTCTCTTTGTTCAGTCGCGCTATGGGGGAGGGGAGGAGGGATGCTGCAAACAAATGACACTGGCGTGCGCCGCAGTGCCTCAGCCACACTGGGTCTGCCCGCTCACGGCGCGTGTAGCCTCCCTGCCCACACTGCTCGGGCTCTAGGTTGTTCCGCTGGGAACAATCCGAGGCTGGCCCTGGGTTGCATGCACCTCCCAGGTCCAAGCCGCTCAGGTTCAGGCACTCAGGTAGTCCTCAGAGGCGCAGACTCAATTGGGGCTGCGTTTTGTGCTCTTCCCAGGTCCGAGCAGCTCAGGTGATGAGGTGTTTGGCGAGCACCAATGCTGCGACTTATCGCCTCCACGCCACTTGGTTATCTGGGTGTAAAACCGGCGCACCTTCTCAGGCAGATGTTGACTGTCCAGACCCCCAATAAGTTTTAGTTAGCAAAGAAGCCAGTTTTATAGATAATGTCTCTCTGGGGCTGCGATTGCCCCCTTCCGGCTCTGGCTGCCTGTCACCTGAGGGGGAACGTTTGCAGCCGGCTACCTCTGTTTAGTCCTTTGTTCCGTGCGCGGCCTGGCGGTGTCTTAGGTTAGGGCTGGCTTTTCGCATGGTAGATATCCCACAGTCTGGTTTGCTAGCCCAAAGTATTTCGCTCAGATAGTGCTCAGGGTATTCAGGCCAGATTCTTACTCTCAGCGATGCAGCAGCCCGCGCCGCGCCTCCCTGCCCAGCCCCCGCTTGCTAATGGCGGATACAGGCATCTGCGCTGCTTCTCCGCTGGAGGAGTTACCGTAGGGCTCGCAATCTGGGAGTTTTAATTGTTTATTTATTTTTTCTCCCTGTTATGTTGTTCTCTGTGCTTCCAAAGCTCGGCACGGATTCGGCAGTGAGAAGGTTTCCTGGTGTTTGGAAATTTCTCTCTTTTTAAGACTCCCTTCCCGGGACGGAACTCCGTCCCTCCCTCTTTTGTCTCTTTTATCGTCTTTAATATTTTTTCCTACCTCCTTTCGAGGAGTTGGGTTGCTTTTCTGGGTGCCTGATGTCCTCTGCCGGCATTCAGAAGTTGTTTTGTGGAATGTACTCGACGTTTAAATGCTCTTTTGATGAATTTGTGGGGGAGAAAGTGTTTTCCCCGTCCTACTCCTCCGCCATCTTGGCGCCTTCCCTCTCAATACACTTTTATTTGTGAAAAATAAAATCAAGAGTGACTGAAGCACTAATAATCCTTTCCCTTAATTTTATATTCTTTCCTCCTTTTATTTTCAGAAATGTTTATTAATTGTATCTCATGTGTCAGGAACATTATATGCAGTGGAAAGTAGATTCAGGGTAGGGTGTCTCTGGAGATCATCAAGGGAAGGCTAACTCTCTCTGCCTCCAACTAAATGAAACTTACACACAATACACATCAGTCTCATGGTTTTTTCACTACGCTTATATTATCCTAAGTTTCTACAAAAATCTCTCTCAAAAGAGTAGTTCAAGTTTCTAAAATTCTTTTCTCCCTCCTCTGATCAAAAATTATAGTGAATATATGACTGGTACATTTATATTTAGTCTTTTAGAATGATGACAGGGATATGATCAAATGCTCAAAATCTGGGTTCCAAAAATCACTGGATTATTTTAGTTCATTATTTTCCAATATTACTTCAAAACTGAACAGTGACAAGAATCACTTTATATGTTTATATGAAAGAGCCATTTAAAACTCTGGACCATACTCCTTCCAAACAAAGGAAAAAAAGTAAAACTCATCATATTCTTCCAGATGCTGTTATAAGAGATGCCAAAATGAGTTGCTGTAATGGCAGAGATACTCAGTTTTTTAAAAATATCAACTACAAGATATAGTTGAATCATCTTCAAAACATTATTTGAGATATTTTTGGAGAACTGAATTGTGTTCTTATTCATATAATTACCCGAAGCAAATGTTTCCTTAGTGGTCAGTGAAGTAAACACAGTCCTTCTACGTGAAGGCAATGGTTCATATTCATATGTCTTCAAGTCAGAAAAAAAGTAATCTTTCACAAAATCCCAAATTCATACAATTTACATTTCACCTGGAAATTAGATATCCTGTAAAAATACCCTTTGCTACTAGTTCTTGTTAAAAGAAGTGACAAGTAACTCTCTTTCTAATGTTCCACACCTGGAATAAGCCATGATTATATCTCTTCTTCCCTAGTTTTGAGTCAAGACTGATTTAAGTAAAATTGTCTCAGTCTAAATTGATTACTACAGTGGTCTCACAAAAAGGACCAAAAAGAATTTTCCTTCTTAGATTTAGTGTTTTTAATATAAGCACATATGTTTATGTTACCATTGTGGTAAACAAAATATGACATCCAAAGATGTCCACATCCTAAACCCAGAAACTATGAATTTGTTACTTTACATGGCAAAAGCAATTTTGCAAATGTAATTAAAGACCTTGATGTAGGGAGATTATCCTGAATTACCCTGAAGGTTCTTATAAGAGGGAAACATAACAATAAGTCAGAGAAAGATGTGAAAAAAATAGCAGCAGAGGTTGGAGTCAATACACAGTAAGGAACGCAGGCAGCCTCTATAAGTTGTAAAAGGCAAGAACAGATTTTCTCTTAAAGCTTCCAGAGAAACACAGTCCTGTCAATTCTTTTTAGACTTCTGACCTCCAGAAATGTAAGAAAATAAATGTGTGTTCCTTTAAGCCACTAAATTTATACTAATTTGTTACAGCAGCCATAGGAAATTTATACAACCATATCAGCATTTTAAAATCTGGATATCTTTTTATTTTTATTCAGATCACATTCCCCAGAGTCCACCAACATTTTATAATAGAATGAACTCTGACATCACATTTCTAGAAAAATATTATAGTGCTTAAAATTTGTGGCAAAATAACTACAGATATCATGATTACTTTTACCTAGCTTAACTTAATAAATACTCATACCATCTGTATCAGTCATATAATTAAAAACTCAACCTGTATGTACCATTTTCCTCCATTTTAAAGATGAAATAATAGCAAAGATGTTGTCCAGCTTTCACTAGGGATACACTCCAATAAACCATTTCTCCATTTCTAATAGTAATGAAAGGTTTTCCTTTAAAATAGGGGGTAAATTTTCTTGATTCACTGGAGGGAAAAAAAAAAAAGGCATTTGTATATGACCACTTTTTTTTTTAGAATGACCATAATAGCCTCTCATAAGCAGAGTAAATGCATAAATATGTCTCAACAAAAGTAACTGACATTGGTAGTCCTTCAAAGAAGCTTGCATTCTTTGCAGTGACATTAAAATACTGTATACTCTCTTAAAGCTAAGATAACAATGTTTTAAATATATGTTAAAACCCTTTGAACATGCATAACGTAAAATGGATCACAGTTACAAGAGCATAAAGCATTCAGTGCTTAAGTGCTCTGAATTTAGTCAATGAAAAAGAGAAGAGATTTAAAATCTTGAATGACTGAGGGTATTTTTTAGGGAAGAGTTGGGAAATGTTAGAATATTGAAGAGAACAAAGATGAGATAATTTATTGCCAATGGTAAGAGGGAAAAAATGATACTCTATGAAGAGAAGCAAATGCATTTCTCAAAATGAGTTACAATTCTGAATTCAATGGTCAAATTGGTATTCATGACCAGAACTAATTACAAGGACTAAATAGAAAATCAGTAATATTTTGAAGGGCTACTGAGTTTTTCTGGTTGCTTTTTCCTCTAACTATTTTAAAATAAAGTGTACTGAACTTTTGCACAGGTTTTTATTTTGTAGTAGATTTATTGTTGCCCCACAGAGGAATGTCCTTATGTTTTTGATAGATACTCTTTGATCTTTAAGGTTCTTTCTGGGATCAAATTCTTAGGTACCAGTTATGCAAAGAGCACCTCAATTCAACTACTTTATCTTGGTCAAAAAATACAATTTGGACCTCAACATAGTAAAGGCCATATAGTAGCCTTATGCAGATAAGCCCACAGCAAACATTATTCTTAATGGAGAAAAATGAAAGCATTCCTCCTAAGATCAGGAACAAGACAAGGGTGTCCACTTTCACCACTATTATTCAACATAGTTTTGGAAGTCCTAACTACAGCAAGCAGAGAAGAAAAAGAAATAAAAGGAATCCAGATCAGAAAAGAAAAAGTAAAGCTCTCACTATTTGCAGATGGCATGATACTATACATAGAAAACCATAAAGATACTATCAGAAAATTACTAGAGCTAATCACTGAATTTAGCAAAGTTGCAGGATACAAAATCAATACAATTCCATCCCTATATACTAACAAAGAAAAATCAGAAAGAGAAATTAAGGAATCAATCCCATTCACCATTGCAAAAAAAGAATAAAACATTTAGGAATAAATCTACCTAAGTGGACAAAAGAACTGCATACAGAAAACTATAAGACACTGATGAAACATATCAAAGACAACATAAACAGATGGAGAGATATCTATGTTCCTGGGTAGGAAGAATCAGTATTGTGAAAATGACTATCACCAAATGCAATCTACAGATTCAAAGCTATCCCTATCAAATTACCAATGGCATTTTTCAAGGAACTAGAACAAAAAATTTAACAACTCATATGGAAATACAAAAGACCCCCAAATAGCCAATGCAGTCTTCAGAAAGAAGAATGGAGCTGGAGGAATCAATTTTCCTGACTTCAGATTATACTACAAAGCTAAAATCATTAAGACAGCAAGGTACTGGCACAAAAACAGAAATATAGACCAACACAACAAGATAGAAAGCCCAGAAATAAACCCACACACCTATGGGTAACTTATATTTGGACAAGGAGGCAAGAATATACAATGGGGCAAAGACAGCCTCTTCAGTAAGTGGTCTTGGGAAAACTGGACAGCAGCATGTAAAAGAATGAAAACAGAATATTTTCTAATACTATAAACAAAGATAAATGAAAATTGGATTAAAGACCTAAATGTAAGACCAGAAACTATAAAACTCTTAGAGGAAAACGTGAGCAGAACACTCGATGACATAAATCAAAGCAGGATCCTCTATGACACACTTCCTAGAGTAATGGAAATAAAAACAAAGTAAACAAGTGGGGCCTGATTAAACTTAAAAACTTTTGCACAGCAAGATCAGATCAGATCATATCAGTCACTCAGTCGTGTCCGGCTCTTTGTGACCCCATGAATCGCAGCACACCAGGCCTCCCTGTCCATTACCAACTCCCGGAGTTCACTCAGACTCACTTCCATAGAATCAGTGATGCCATCCAGCCATCTCATCCTCTGTCGTCCCCTTCTCCTCTTGCCCCCAATCCCTCCCAGCATCAGAGTGTTTTCCAATGAGTCAACTCTTCACATTAGTTGGCCAAGGTACTGGAGTTTCAGCTTTAGCATCATACCCTCCAAAGAAATCCCAGGGCTGATCTCCTTCAGAATGGACTGGTTGGATCTCCTTGCAGGCCAAGGGACTCTCAAGAGTCTTCTCCAACATCACAGTTCAAAAGTATCAATTCTTCGGCACTTAGCCTACCTCACAGTCCAACTCTCACATCCATACATGACCACAGGAAAAACCATAGCCTTGACTAGATGGACCTTTGTTGGCAAAGTAATGTCTCTGCTTTTGAATATGCTATCTAGATTGGTCATAACTTTCCTGCCAAGGAGTAAGCGTCTCTTAATTTCACGGCTGCAGTCACCCTCTGCAGTGATTTTGGAGCCCAAAAAAATAAAGTCTGACACTGTTTCCACTGTTTCCCCATCTATTTCCCATGAAGTGATGGGACTGGATGCCATGATCTTTGTTTTATGAATCTTGAGGTTTAAGCCAACTTTTTCACTCTCCTCTTTCACTTTCATCAAGAGGCTTTTTAGTTTCTCTTCACTTTCTGCCATAAGGGTGGTGTCATCTGCATATCTGAGGTTATTGATATTTCTCCCAGAAATCTTGATTCCAGCTTGTGTTTCTTCCAGTCCAGCGTTTCTCATGATGTACTCTGCATAGAAGTTAAATAAGCAGGGTGACAATATACAGCCTTGACGTACTCCTTTTCCTATTTGGAACCAGTCTGTTGTTCCATGTCCAGTTCTAACTGTTGCTTCCTCACCTGCATATAGATTTCTCAAGAGGCAGATCAGGTGGTCTGGTATTCCCATCTCTTTCAGAATTTTCCACAGTTTATTGTGATCCACACAGTCAAAGGCTTTGGCATAGTCAATAAAGCAGAAATAGATGTTTTTCTGGAACTCTCTTGCTTTTTCCATGATCCAGTGGATGTTGGCAATTTGATCTCTGGTTCCTCTGCCTTTTCTAAAACCAGCTTGAACATCAGGAAGTTCACACTTCACATATTGCTGAAGCCTGGCTTGGAGAATTTTGAGCATTACTTTACTAGCGTGTCAGATGAGTACAATTGTGCGGTAGTTTGAGCATTCTTTGGCATTGCCTTTCTTTGGGATTGGAATGAAAACTGACCTTTTCCAGTCCTGTGGCCACTGCTGAGTTTTCCAAATTTGCTGGCATATTGAGTGCAGCACTTTCACAGCATCATCTTTCAGGATTTGAAATAGCTCAACTGGAATTCCATCACCTCCACTAGCTTTGTTTGTAGTGATGTTTTCCAAGGCCCACTTGACTTCACATTCCAGGATGTCTGGCTCTAAGTCACTGATTACACCATGGTGATTATCTGGGTTGTGAAGATCTTTTTTGTACAGTTTTTCTGTGTATTCTTGCCACCTCTTCTTAATATCTTCTGCTTCTATTAGGTCCATACCATTTCTGTCCTTTATTGAGCCCGTCTTTGCATGAAATGTTCCTTTGGTATCTTTGATTTTCTGGAAGAGATCTCTGGTCTTTCGCATTCTGTTGTTTTCCTCTATTTCTTTGCATTGATTGCTGAAGAAGGCTTTCTTATCTCTTCTTGCTATTCTTTGGAACACTGTATTCAAATGTTTATATCTTTCCTTTTCTCCTTTGCTTTTCACTTCTCTTCTTTTCACAGCTATTTGTAAGGCCTCCCCAGACAGTCATTTTGCTTTTTTGCATTTCTTTTCCATGGGGATGGTCTTGATCCCTGTCTCCTGTACAATGTTTCCATAGTTCATCAGGCACTCTATCTATCTGATCTAGGCCCTTAAATCTATTTCTCACTTCCACTGTATAATCATAAGGGATTTGATTTAGGTCATACCTGAATGGTCTAGTGGTTTTCCCTACTTTCTTCAATTTAAGTCTGAATTTGGCAATAAGGAGTTCATGGTCTGAGCCACAGTCAGCTCCTGGTCTTGTTTTTGCTGACTGTATAGAGCTTCTCCATCTTTGGCTGCAAAGAAGATAATCAATCTTGTTTTGGTGTTGACCATCTGGTGATGTCCATGTATAGAGTCTTCTCTTATGTTGTTGGAAGAGGGTGTTTGCTATGACCAGTGCATTTTCTTGGCAAAACTCTATTAGTCTTTGCCCTGCTTCATTCCATATTCCAAGGCCAAATTTGCCTATTACTTCAGGTGTTTCTTGACTTCCTACTTTTGCATTCCAGTCCCCTATAATGAAAAGAACATCTTTTTTGGGTGTTAGTTCTAAAAGGTTTTGTAGGTCTTCATAGAACCGTTCAACTTCAGCTTCTTCAGCGTTACTGGTTGGGGCATAGACTTGAATTACTGTGATATTGAATGGTTTGCCTTGGAAACGAACAGAGATCATTCTGTCATTTTTGAGATTGCATCCAAGTACTGCATTTCGGACTCTTTTGTTGACCATGATGGCTACTCCATTTCTTCTGAGGGATTCCTGCCCACAGTAGTAGATATAATGGTCATCGGAGTTAAATTCACCCATTCCAAAGGAACCTCTAAACAAGGTGAAGAGACAACCCTCATAAAGGGAGAACATAATAGCAAATGAAACAACTGACAAAGGATTAATTTCCAAAATATACAAGCAGCTCATACAACTCAATGCCAGAAAAGCAAACAACCCAATCAAAGAGCGGGAAAAAGATCTAAACATTTCTCCAAAGAAGACAGACAGATGGCTAGCAAACACATGAGAAGATGCTCAACATTGCTCAGTATTAGAGAAATGAAAATCAAAACAACAATGAGATATCACCTCACACCAGTCAGAATGACCATCAACAAAAAGTCTACAAACAATAAATGCTGGAGTGAGTGTGGAGAAAAAGGAACCCTCTTGCACTGTTGGTGGGAATGCAAATTGATATAACTACTATGGAAGATGGTGCGGAGATTCCTTAAAAACCTAGGAATAAAACCACCATATGATCAGCAATCCCACTCCTAGGCATACACCGTGAGGAAACCAAAACTGAAAAGACACATATACCCCAGTGTTTATTGCAGCACTATTTACAATAGCTTTAACATGGAAGCAACCTAGATGTCCATCGACAGATGAGCGAATAAATAAGTAGTGGTACATACACACAATGGAATATTACTCCACCATAAAAAGGAATGCATTTGAGTAAGTTCTAATGAGGTGGATAAACCTAGAGCTATTATACAGACAGAAGTTAAGTCAAAAAGAAAAAGATAAATATCATATACTAAAGCATATATATGTAATCTAGAAAGATGGTACTGATGAATCTATTTGCTAGGCAGCAATGGAGAAACATAGAGAACAGACTTATGAACATGGGGAGAGGGGAGGAGAGGGTGAGATGTATGGATAGAGTAAGATGGAAACTCACACTACCATATGTAAAATAGATAGCCGGTGGGGATTTGCTGTATGTCTCAGAGAACTCAAACAGGGGCTCTGTATCAACCTAGAGGGGTGGGATGGGGAGGGGAATGGGAAGGAGGTTCAAAAGGGAGGGGAGATATGTACTCCTATGGCTGATTCATGCTGAGGTTTGACAGAAAACAACAAAATCCTGTAAAGCAATTATCCTTCAATCAAATAGTAAATAAATTAAAAATATATATTATTTGGGAGTGGAAGTTTAATATAGGATTAGCTATGTGTACTCTTGTTTTATTTATCCTAGAAAATGACCCCTGCTTTTGTTCCTAATCCTTACCAGAAGTAAACATAGAGATCTAAATGTCTTGATGAGGACATTTAGAACAAACGTGGAAGTCACATGGAAACCAATTTTCAGAGAAAGGGGGAAAAAATTCCAAAATCTAAATCAGTATGTCACCATTAGAACAACTGTTCGCAACTATCACAAAAGTATAAATCAGTTATTGAGAATTCTCTCAATTTACCTTGGATGAGCATATGCAGGTGAAATGAAGAGAGTTAACCAAGCTGTTAAAGATAATTCTTTACAAAGCACTTTCACATTATTTTAACTGATTCTCAAAACCACCTTCTTAAATTTATATTACTAAACCTAAATAAACTGATGCCCAAAGAACCTAATCCAAAGTCACATATACAATAATTATAAGTATCCAGAGGGAAACTCATTCAAATTTCAGTTATTATTCATTTACTAGTAGGTTGTTTTGATCTTGTGGGATATAGCTAATGCTGCCAATTCAAATGCCAAGAATAACCACACAATAACCAATAACCACACAAGGTTGTTAACCCTTAGAGAAATATTGTGAGAAATTAAAGAAAAAAGGTGAAAATGCTTTGAAAATAGCACTCCCTAATATAATAGCCCAACTGTTAGATGGACTCAAGCTTAAGACCAGAAAATTAGATTGAACAATAAAGACAGGTTGCCTTTTCAGAGGTGACCTGAGATGAATGCTTCATTCTGATATCACAAATAGTTCTGCTGTGTAGCCATAAGCCCCATCGATGACATTGATAATGACATTGAAAAGTGATAAACAACAAAAAAGTTTATTTTATGGAAGGACATACTTTCCAGAGTTGGCTTTATGCTCTGTTATTAATATTTCATCCAAAGATGGATGGATCAGTTGTGGAAAATTTTGTTGTGGGCCAGTGACAAATCTTCCAGGTGATGTTTAAGGGTCAGGGACCTTCACAGAAGGAATAGAAACTGTGACCAGGGTTAAGGAGAAGACTAGATTTTTTAGAAATACAGTTCCTTAATCCATTTGTCTCCATTCATTGTCAGAAACAATAAAAATGAATGTCACAACCAGTTTGACTCAACCAGTTTTAAAATAAACACTAGATTCTAAAAATACAGAAAGACTGACAATTAGTATTTAAAGGGGAAGGAGAGAAATTAAAAGGATCATTTGATAAGAAAGCATTGCAATAATTATAACAATGCATATTATTATCTTTTTTATTTCTAATCACTGTTCATTCTGACTGGTTCATTTAACTGGTTATTTTTAATCACAACACTTTTTCAAATTTAATTTAATAAAATGCAGTGATATCAATTAAAAGCAGTGAATCAGGGAGAAACTAATGATTATAGATAATGCAATTGTCCTGGTTAGGTGATCTAGGAGAATGTGCTAAATTGGTATGAATAGGAATGCATGAAGACTTTAAAAAGACAGTGAACATGAGTACAATACTATCATTTTTTCTTTCAGGTATACAAATTAAGTACCCAAAGTACATTATCTTCTGGTCAGAACATGCAAAATTCACCAGTAAGGACACTGGATAACAGTCATAAAGTACTTAAATCATAGGTAGCTCTTGGTCCTGAGATATCATTTCTAAAAGTATTTTAAAATGTCAATTGGGTATGGTCACTATTAGCATAAGGACATACTTACCATTAGCATGAGAGTATAAAATATTACTAATTAAAAAGGGGATCTATTTAAGCTTACATTTTTCTTGTTAAAAAGAATTTAGACACTGACCATAGTCATCATGAAGATTCTCTATCCTTCTACTTCAATAACTCGCCTCAAATCTCAGTGTGACTGCATGCTAAATTGCTTCAGTGATGTCTGACTCTGCGACCCTATAGACTATAGCCCACCAGGCTCCTCTGTTCATGGGATTCTCCAGGCAAGAATACTGGAGTGGGTTGCCATGCCCTCCTCCAGGGGATCTTCCTGACCCAGGGATTGAACCCAGGTCTCCTGCATTGCGGCCAGTTTCTCTACCATCTGAGCCACCAGGGAAGCCCAAAATCTCAATATAATTGTTTAATAAATGGGGAAATCCCTGCTTCCTGGAATTCACCCCCTGTTTTGCCAGAACTAGGAGTAAGGCTAGCTGAGAGTCCTCCCACTTAGATAATGCATATATGTTGGCTCCAGTAGAGCCCCCTCAGTTTAGGTCATTAATAATATCGTGTCTTCTATATACACAGCTGAAGTTCTGATTATATATCAGTGGAACATGCCCTCTAAACTTATTTTTTCTAGTAGAGGCAATACATTTATATTAACCTCAACTGTACTTTCTCCCCCAAGCAAGATAGCTGACCAGGGTTGGAAATGTAATTTGTGGTTCACATCAAGCCAACAAATATGTCTTGACTCAAGTGCCAACTGACATGTCTCAGTATTGTAGCCCAGGTAAAAAAATATTCCATAACTGATAATCATTGTCTGCCAGGATCTCAGAAGGGAAAAGTAATAGTAAATGCACAACACAACTTATTTATCATTCTTACTGACCCCCCAAATCAACTCATCATACTGATTTTATTTTTATATTGTTTTAGTCAGCTGAACCTATCAGTCAGTTCATGAAATAACATTGATAACTATCCAGCAAAGATAAGACAGG
Source organism: Bos mutus (assembly GCF_027580195.1). Classification (NCBI taxonomy): domain Eukaryota; kingdom Metazoa; phylum Chordata; class Mammalia; order Artiodactyla; family Bovidae; genus Bos; species Bos mutus. The sequence continues at coordinate 63,992,439 of NC_091620.1, read as the reverse complement.
TCACTAAAACACTGAGAAACTAATCATGGAATTTTTGAGATGTTGATTTAACATTAAAAAAAAAAAAAACTAGAGATATACAGCCTTAATTTTCTCTTAGAAATATTAGGGAAGAATGACAGTTAATTTTAATCCAATAGAAAGAACAATCATGTTGATGTATGGCAAAACCAATACAATATTGTAAAGTAATTAGCCTCCAATTAAAACAAATAAATTTATATTAAAAAAGTTTAGTTCTAAAGGTTACTACTTCATCAACAATACTAGCATTACTAAATTTTTATTCCCATTTGTTTGTGTGTATGTTTTCTTTTTCAAAGTTTCAGATCATCACAAGGCACACAAAGCACAAAGTAGCTTAATCTAATTCTAAATAAAGATTTAGAATTCTTAGGAATAAGAAACTATCAGTAAGCATTAATATGCCTTATAAAATTATACAATCTGAATTGGAGGAATATAATAGCCACCTGAGGGTAGTTTTTCAAATATAGAATTATTTTCATACCAAAATACAGTTAATAAAAATACATTTTCATGCTTATTTTATTTAAATTTGGAAAGAGGAATAAAAATGGTGTTTTATTTAAAAATAAATGAGAATATTGGGATTTAAAGCCTTCTCTGCTTTCTCCCTCTGTTGCAATCTATATATGGAGTTGCTCTGTTTTATTTTCCAGTCATCCATTTCATTTTTTCAGGCTCCATACCTCCATAAAGTTGCTCAAGGGAAACAAGATCTTTATACATCCAAACAAATCTCACTCTCAGATTTTACCCCTAAGGCTATCATACTTAAAATCTGCAATCTGAAGACCAAAAGAATTTGCCAGTACCACAGTTCATTTACAAGAATGATTACATCAAAAGTATAACCTAAAAATTTCTATCTTGCCTCTGATGACAAGAAAGCAATAAAAGCATATTCAATAACAAAAGCCAGAAGAAAATACACAACTAATGCTAGTTGCATTATGGTTCCTGTTTTCTTTATATTCTATTTTTTAACATGACTATATTACATTTAAAATGAAAATTTTATGTCTCTAACAATATTTTTTGAAACATTGAAAATGCTGTTTCTAAAAATTAGTCTTAAAAATATGTCATTGGATATAGTTTTATTCTTTTTAAATCATTCTTTCAAAAAGATAAGCTAGTTCTAGCCTACCACTCCTAAACTGAAGTATGTAAAATACCTTAAGGATTTCAAGAAGAAGAGCATGTCAAAATCCACCTGGTAAGCCAGAAATATTCATTAGAAGTAGCAAGGTTCGTTCCTTCTTAAAGGCCACATTTTTAATAACTTTTTACTAAATGTATCTTATAATTTTATAACAAGAAAGTTATACATTGAGGTTGAATATGACAAATTTTTTTCTTTTTGTCAATCCTATGATGAATAATATAAATATTCCTAGAATTTATTCAGGTATAGGTTCTCTCAGATCTCAGATGGTATCACACATGTCCCAGGCAAGATGGCAAACTTTTCAGATGAAAAATTTTTGAAATTAGTTGCTGGAAATTGATTGGAGAAGGAAATGGCAACCCACTCCAGTGTTCTTGCCTGGAGAATCCCAGGGACGGGGGAGCCTGGTGGGCTGCCGTCTATGGGGTCGCACAGAGTCGGACATGACTGAAGCAACTCAGCAGCAGCAGCAGCTGGAAATTGACAACTTCCCAAATGATAATCAGCTTAGAAACTGTACACCTGAAACTCATCACCAGTTTTCTCAATGTACTGAAAAATTTACTGTAAAACTTTTATAAGTAGACATTTCCTAGGTACTGGAGACATAAAGAACTATGAGACACAGACTCTTTCAGTTACTGTCCATTTGGTAGTTGCATCAGTTAGGCTATTTTCATTCGCAAGAATCAGAAAATTCAAGTAGTTTAAAAATTAAGATTTTTATTAACAATATCAATGAAAAGATTTCAATTTTGATCAAGAATCTAGGCTGGCTTAACTCTTATGCTATATTTTCTTGTAGTGGTCAAATGGCTATAGTATTCCACGTTTATATCTACATGTCACAAAAAGGAGCTCTTCTACACATTTAACCATCAAAGTCCTACTTGGATATGATTTGACCAAACCAAATAATCACCATGGCTATGAATATATCCTGTGCTGATCTGCTTAAGCGTTAGTTACTGCCAATCCCTGAACCAATTTTTAAGATTATATCAACCTGCAAATATCAATCATTGTCAATCACTGAGGCTTGACTTGAAGCTAGTATCACCTGTACCTCAGAGATACCAACCAAAGGCAGAGACTCAAAGGTATCCTGGGGAGGAAACAAGTTTTATGAGAGTGATCAATACACTCTCAATGTATTGTAACAATGAAAAGTAACAACAGAGGTCAATAGAATGATGTCACAAAAATACTATGAACAATTCTGGAGGCCAAAGTCTTACATATGTTTTGGATTTTATGACTCTGTTGGCTTATCAAGCATTGAATTTAATTCACAACTGCTGAAATAAATAATTATTTTGTAGTTTATAAAAACAAAAGTACATATGAGAGACGTATTGTTCTGGAAAGGAATCAGAAAAAGACCTTGAAAGGATTAGTGTGACGATACCTTGGCTTGCATGATTGAGGAATAAAGCACTCTAGTGGAAGAAATAGTTCAAGCAAAGAGAAGTATGCAACACAGAACTTACTCTGAAGAATAGTCTAACCTTAGATGATAAGAATCAATGCCTTAATCACATGATATCTCTTCAAAGTAACTATGAACACAGACTCCTATTCTCGCAAGATGATGCATTAATGATTAACTGAGGCTTGTAGTTTTTGCTGCAATTACACTTTCCTACCAAGATTGAATTAAATTTTAAAATTACACAGAAACTACACACACAACATATTTTTATTTTTACAATATTTTCAAAGAATATTTGACAACATATTCACATAGGCCATCCCATGTATATTGTTTTAGCCAAACAACATTGCAGCCACCTGGTGCTTAGAGCTGAATCATTGGAAAAGGCCCTGATGCTGAGAAAAAATGAGGGCAAGAGAAGGGAGTGTCGGAGGATGAGACAGTTGGATAGCAACACTGACTCAATGGACATGAGTTTGAACAAACTCCAGGAGACCGTGAAGGACAGGGAAGCCTGGCATACTGCAGTCCATGGGGTCACAAAGAATCAAATACGAATTAGCTACTGAACAACAACATAGCAGAGATACTGAATGTTATTTTATCTAAAATCCTCCACTCAAGGAAACCTGGAACTCTCTAGATCAATGACTTCCATATAGATACGACCACCTTATAGTTTATTTTTGTTGTTTTTCTAAAACAAGTTGGCTACTAAAATTGCAAAAACAAGTTGGCTACTAAAATTACTCAGCATAATAAATTGTAAACTACATTCTAGATAATATTGTCTCAGAAACTGTTATCAAGTTGAGTCTATCTGAGTTTCTTTTTTTAATTTATTCATGACCATGGAAGTCTCCAGGCAAAAATACTGAATTGGGTTACCATTTCCTTCTCCACATACATCACATGGAAATGACAAAACTGAAGCTACTTTTCTCTCATTTTACCATTTAATATTGTTTCTTCCTACCAAATCACTGTTCAAAAAGTGACCACCTGGAAAAGAATTCAGCTAATTAATTCCCCAAATATGCTCTTCTGAGAAATTAGGATATATGTATAAGTTTCAATTAACAGCAGTCGAATTATAAACAATCCTCAACTAAAGGATCTCCATTTGGTAAAGCTTATTGAGGGGAAAATTAGAACTACAAGGAAACAAATTTTCATAACTGGTCAAGAAAGCTACATCACTTTCAAAGTAATGTCCAAGATAATTTGTCCAGTCCTCCATTCATTTACATAACAAATTGCTTTTTAAAGTTCACTATGTGCCAGGCATGATGCAAGATATGAGGTGAACAACAAAACTAAAACTGATTATTGTTTCTGCTCCAACACAGGTGACACTAGTTGGAGAAACAAATAGGCGATAACAATATGCAGTTACATGAAACAGCAGGAACACACAGTACAGGTAACTAAATTGGGATTATAGAATTAAAGAAGGTTATCCTAGAAATTTTTTTAAATGTCAAAGCTGAGAAATAAACAATGATTACAGTTAGCCAATCAAAGAAAAGGGATAAATATCAGAAATAAGGAACAGAATATGCAAAGTCCTAGAAGCTAGAGAGTGTGGTATAATCAGGAAATTTGTAGAACCTAAAAGAACTTACAAAAGGGGATCAGCCAGGCTTTTATTATATTCAGTAGGTTATGTCCTACTGTATTAAAAAGGAAAAAAAAATTTTAAAGAAGAACTAGGCAACCATACCAGGAGTGTAGAGGGAAGTAGATATCATTCAATTCTTTCATATTCTACTGGCTATAACAGCTAGGGCTTTTTACTGCTAAAATTATTCTTCATTGGTTCAAGAATGAAATTAATTTCTTATAATTATTTAGGGAGAGGCTAAAGCTTTCTGTGCTGTGCTTAGTCGTTCAGTCATGTCTGACACTTTGTGACACCATGGACTGCAGCCCATCAGGTTCCTGTATCCATGGGGATTCTCCAGGCAAGAATACTGGAGTGGGTTGTGATACCCTCCTCGAGGGGATCTTCCCAACCTAGGTATCAAACCCAGATATCCTGCACTGCAGATGGATTCTTTACCATCTGAGCCACCAGGGAAGCCCAAGAATACTGGAGTGGGTAACCCATCCCTTCTCCATGGGATTTTCCTGACCCAGGAATTGAACCAGGGTCTCCTTCATTGCAGGCAGATGGTTTACCAGCTGAGCTACAAGCGAAGCCCAACTAAAGTGTGGACAAGTACTAAAAGAAGACAATAGAGCCAAATCTGCAATTACCCACTGACCAAAGAATCAAGTCCTATGGACATTTGTTCAATCTTGATACAGATATTTGAAGGTACAGACTAAATATGAACAAGTCTAAAGATAATGGACTAATTCGTTTCTTTAAAATTCTGGACCCCTTAGAGAATCACTGATCCAGCCTACCACCAAACAACTAGATTAGTCTAAGGCTTGTCCCAAACCTTTTTATCTATCAAAATAGAATGACCCCTCTTTTCTTCTCTAATATTATATTTTTAACCCCCAAATTATATATAATCTGCCAAGTTACTTTAAAAGATTAAATATAAGTTCTTAAACAATTGATCTCTGTATTAAAATCATTTTTAAATAAAATTCCATTGTAAGGGAATAAACAAATGTATATTATTATCTTCATTTAACAAAAAAACAATGATAGACTGAGACACAATTTAGTCTTTACCTAGAGTTCCAGATCTCATTTTAAAGATCTCACAATACTTCAAATTTAGTTTTGATATATAAACATATAGTCATTAAAACTAAATTACTAAATAAGTTGTCTTCATAGATTTATATCACCTCATGGAAGTAAACAAGTTACACTTAGTGTTGTGCTTAGCTTCTGAGAGCTGACTGATAAAATTTCAGAACTTTTGGAAACATGTCAACAGCAGCCATGGATTAAGTATTTATACCATATAAATTCACAAATTTTACAAATCAAAGTTGCCCCTCCCCCAAGAACCAGATAGTAAACATTTACCAAAACATGACTGGTTACATGCATTGGGAAGCATAATAGAAAGCCAATCGCAATCCGTATTATACAACTGTTTATAAATCACATATGCTAATGAAATGCAGCTTAAAAAAAAAAGCATTCTCAGTACCTTCCCAAGGTCACTTTATAAGATTGAATTAAATTATATTCTTATTGTCTAAGGCTCCCCTCACCCCAACTGCTATCCAATATGCAATGCAAATGACAATATTAAAAAGCTTTATTTCCAGATTTGCCTTTTCAGAAATTATCTAATGTGATTACTCCAGAATTTTGTGGTTTCAACGTATGTTTATCTATAATTTTTATTTAGGCCACTCAACTATCTGTCAAGTATATCAACCTGGGAAAGAACATTGACCTTTTCTGCTAAAATTAAGAAAAAAAAAAAAATATATATATATATATAAATCTTCTAAAGCTATAAAATTCAAACTTGGCAGGTTTTTAGATCTTAGTGAATAAGGAAAATCAAGCCAACTCTTGGTAAAGCAGTTAGTAATTCTTAAGCAACCGTCTTGAAATGACATGTAAAAGTTTTTCTCTAAGTTTTAAGGTCAGGTGAGAAGATAAGGCTACTGCCGTTGAGTTATACATTATTTAATATGCTGTAACCCAAAGCATAGAAAGCCAGCTATGCAGCTCACTTGGGCTCAGGTCAGATAGAAATGCAACAAATGGATGATTAAAAAAACTTAAAATTTCACTGTTTTACTTGCATTCATTCTTCATAAACTCAGAGCACAGTATTGAAATAAAGTAAGCAAGATTCAATCCAACAGAAGTGCACCAATTCTGAGAATTATCAACTTTAGAAATTCTCTGGAAAATGGATTACCCCTAGAGTACATAAAAAAAATTAAGTGTCTTGCTGATCATGATTTAAAAAGTTCTTTTCCTACATGAAGGACTTTAAAGAACAACTTTTAAAAGCATAATATATTTAAATAGCCACCCTACAATGCAGTCCTGATACTGTATGGAAAGGTCACCTTAACAAACACTAGCATTGAAGGATAAATCCCTTTGAGACATGTTGGCATGCACTACCTCATTCCGCTGGTACATCTGGTCAACAAGGAAATGTCCAGGTCTTTATAAAAACCACATACACGTAGGAGTAACCCAGTCTACCAGAGAAGGCAATGGCAACCCACTCCAGTACTCTTGCCTGGAAAATCCCATGAATGGAGAAGGCTGGTAGGCTGCAGTCCATGAGGTCGCGAAGAGTTGGACACAACTGAGAGACTTCACTTTCACTTTTCATTTTCATACATTGGAGAAGGAAATGGCAACCCACTCCAGTGTTCTTGCCTGGAGAATCCCAGGGATGGCGGAGCCTGGTGGGTTGCCGTCTATGGGGTCGCACAGAGTCAAACACGACTGAAGTGACTTAGCAGCAGCAGCAGCAACCCAGTCTACTAATAAACCCGTTAAAGGTATCCTTTATTACTGTCACAGTGCTTTTGACCTCTAACATTTCTTTTTAGACTTTTCTTAGGATTTCATTTTCTGCTCAAATCACCCATCTCTTCTTGTATGCTGTCTACTTTATCCACTAAAGTCCTTAGCATATTAGTCAGTTGTTGTTGTTCAGCCACTAAGTTGTGTCCGACTCTTTGCAACTCCATGAACTGCAGCATGCCAGGCTTCCCTGTCCTTCACCAACTCCCGTAGCTTGCTTAAACTCATGTCCACTGAAGCAGTGATGCCATTCAACCATCTCATTCTCTGCCTCCACCTTATCCTCTTACCCTCAATCTTTCTTAGAATCAGGGTCTTTTCCAATGAGTCAACTCTTCACATCAGGTGGCCAAAGTATCATAGCTTCAGCTTCAGCATCACTCCTTCCAATGACTATTCAGAGTTGATTTTCCTTAATATTGATTGGTTTGATCTCCTTGCTGTCCAAGAGACTCTCAAGAGTCTTCTCCAGCACCACAGTTCAAAAGCATCAATTCTTTGGTTCTCATCCTTCTTCACAGTCCAAGTCTCACTTCCACACATAACTACTGGAAAAATTATAGCTTTGACTATATGGACCTTTGTCTGCAAAATAATGTCTTTGCTTTTAAATATACTCTCTAGGTTTGTCATAGATTTTCTTCCAAGGAGCTAGATTTTCTTTAAATTTTATGGCTTCAGTCACTGTCTGCTGTGATTTTGTGCATGCATGCATGTGTGCTAAGTTGCTTCAGTCATGTCTGACTCTGTGTGATGCTATAGACTGTAGCCTGCCAGTCTCCTCTGTCCATGAGATTTACCAGGCAATACTGGAGTGGGTTGCCAGGCCCTACTCCAGGTGATCTTCCCAACCCAGGGATTGAACCCACATCTTTTATATCCCCTGCCTTAGCAGGTGAGTTCTTTACCACTAGAACCATCCGGGAAGCCCCAGTGATTTTGAAGCCCAGCAAAATAAAATCTGTCACTATTTCCACTTTTCCCCATCTATTTGCCATGAAGTGATGGGACCAGATGTCATTAGTTTTTTGAATGTTGAGTCTTAAACCAGCTTTTTATCTCTTCTCTTTAACCTTCATCAATAGGCTCTTTAGTTCCTGCGGCTCGACGGAACTAGGCTAGGCAGGACACTTATTGTATCCTCTGGATTATTAATGGGAATGTTACCAGTGTTACAGGGAATGCTACAAGAGTGTTTCAGATCCATTAAACCTCCTCCATTCTCCTCCTAGACAAGGGAAGATGCTCTTACTGTATCTCTAAGATCCTAGGGTTCTCAGAGGAAAGGCCATGTGAAGACACAGCTAGGAGTCTACCATTGACAAGCTGAGAAGAGACCTCTCACAAAACCAATCCCACTGGCACCTTGATCGTGACTCTGGCCTCCAGAACTAGATCAAGTTCTGAACCTTTGAAGTGGGAACACTGACTCCAAGACCCTAGACTACTGGAGAACTAACCCTCAGTTCGGTTCAGTTCAGTTCAGTCGCTCAGTCATGTCCGACTCTTTGCAACCCCATGAATCACAGCATGCCAGGCCTCCCTGTCCATCACCAACTCCCGGAGTTTACTCAGACTCATGTCAATCAAGTTAGTGATACCATCCAGCCATGTCATCCTCTGTCGTCCCCTTCTCCTCCTGCCCACAATCCCTCCCAGCATCAGGATCTTTTCCAATGAGTCAACTCTTCGCATGAGGTGGCCAAAGTATTGGGAGTTTCAGCTTCAGCATCAATCCTTCCAATGAACACCCAGGACTGATCTCCTTTAGGATGGACTGGTTGGAGAACTAACCCTAGGGAGTATCAAATAGTGAGAACTCACACAAAGGAAACCAGTTGAATATAAGACCTGGCATCACCCAACCACCAGTAGCACCCTGTGCAGGACACTTCATCTAAACAACAAACAATACAAAAATATAAATCTAATCATCAGCAGACAGGATTACCATCTCAATCAGCCTTGCCCATCAGAGGAAAAACAAACATACAAAAACTCTGCACAAATCTCACCCTATAGGATGCTTACACAAACCACTGGGCCAATCCTAGCAGGGCAGAAACCAAAAGGAAGAAAGAATTCAACCTTGAAGCCTGGGAAAAGGAGACCTCCAAAAAATAAGTTTAAAAAAAATAATGAAAAGGCAGAGAAATACTGCACAAATGAAGGAACAAACTAGAAACACAGAAGTCCAAATAAATGAAGAGGAAATAGGCACACTACCTGAAAAAGAATTCAGAATAAAGATAATAAAGATGATCAAAAACTCTGAAAACAAAATGGAGAAAATTCAAGATGAATTAATAAAGACCTAGAAGAATTAAAGAATAAACATACAGAAAAAAACAACACAATTACTGAAATCAAAAATACTCTAGAAGGAATCAATAGCAGAATATCTTAAGCAGAAGAACGAATCAGTGAGCTGGAAGATAAAATGGTGGAAATAACTTCTGAAGAGCAGAACAAAGTAAAAACAATGAAAAGAACTCAGGATAGTCTCAGAGGCTTCTGGGACAATATCAAATGCACCAACATTCGAATTATAGGGTTCCCAGAAGAAGAAGAGAAAAAGAAAGGGTGTGAGAAAAGTTTGAAGAGGTTATAGTTGAAAATTCCCCAACATGGAAAAGGAAATAGTCAATCAAGTCCAAGAGGCACAGAGTCCCATACAGGTTAAACCCAAGGAGAAACATGCCAAGACATACAAACCAAACTAACAAAGACTAAACACAATGAAAGAATATTAAAAATCAAAAAAGGAAAAGCAAAAAGTAACATACACGGGAAACACCATACGCTTAACAGCTGACCTTTCAGTAGAAACTACAGGCCAGAGGGAATGGCAGATATATTTAAAGTACTGAAAGTGAAAAATCTACAAACAAGATTACTGTACCTAGCAAGGATCTCATTCAAAATTGATGGAGAAATAAAAAACTTTTCAGACAAGCAAAAGTTAAGAGAATTCAGTATCACCAAACCAGCTTTACAACAAATGTTAAAGGGACTGATATGGTCAAGAAATACAACAGAAGAAAAAAGATCTATAAAATCAACCCCAAACAATTAAGAAAATGGCAATAGGAACATATATAAAAATAATTACCTTAAATGTAAGTGGATTAAATGCTCCAAGCAAAAGACACAGACTGACTGAATGGATACAAAAACAAGACCCATATATATGCTGTCTACAAGAAACCCACTTCAGACCTCAAGACATCTATGGGCTGAAAGTGAGAGGATGGAAAAATATATTCCATGCAAATGGGAAGCAAAAGAAAGCTGGACTAGCAATCCTCGTATCAGACAAAATAGACCTTAAAATAAAGAAGGTTACAAGAGATAAGGAAGGACATTACATAATGATCAAGGGATCAGTCCAAGAGGAAGACATAACAATTGTAAATATCTAAGCACCCAACATAGGAGCCCCTCAATACATGAGACAAACACTAACAGACACAAAAGGAGAAATAGACAGTAACACAATAATAGTAGGAGACTTTAACACCCCACTCACACCAATGGACAGATCATCAAAATAGAAGATTAACAAGGAAACACAAGTCTTAAATGATACATTAGATGAGATGAATCTCAATATCTTCAGGACATTCCATCCAAATGCAGAATAATACACCTCATTCTCAAGTGTACATGGAACATTCTCCAGGACAGATCACATCTTGGGTCACAAATCAAACCACAGTTAATTTAAGAAAACTGAAATCATATCAAGCATCTTCTCCGACTTCAATGCTATGAGACTAGATATAAATTACAAGAAAACAAAAAACTGTAAGAAACACAAACACATAGAGATTTAAAAACATGTTTCTAAATAACCAACAGGTTACTGAAGAAATCAAAAGGGAAATCAAAAAATTTATAGAAACAAATGATAATGAAAACATGACAACTCAAAACCTATGGGATGCAGCAAAAGCAGTTCTAAGAGGGAAGTTTTATAGCAATACAATCCTACCTCAAGAAACAAGGAAAACATCGAATAGACAACCTAACGTTACACCTAAAACAACTGGAAAAAAGAAGAAAAAAAAAAAACCCAAAAATTAGTAGAAGGAAAGAAATCATAAAGATCTGAGCAGAAATAAATGAAAAAAGAAATGAAAGTAACAATAATAAAGACTAATAAAACTAAAAGCTGGTTCTTTAAAAAGATAAAGAAAATTGACAAATCTTTAGCTAGATTCATCAAGACAAAAAGAGAGAAGAATCAAATCAACAAAACTAGAAATGAAAAAGGAGAGGTTACAACAGACAATGAAGAAATACAAAGGATTATAAGAGACTATTATGAACAATTATATGGCAATAAAATGATAACCTGGAAGAAATGGACAGATTCTTAGAAAAGCTCAATCTTCTAAGACTGAATCAGGAAGAAATAGAAATTATAACCAACCCAATTACAAGCACTGAAATTGAAGCTGTGATCAAAAATCTCTCAGAAAACAAAAGCCCAGGACTAGACAGCTTCACAGGAAAATTCTATCAGAGAGGAGCTAATGCCTATCCTTCCAAAACACTTTCAAAAAAAATTGCAGAGGAAGGAACACTTTCAAACTCATTCTATGAGACCACCATTACCCTGATACCAAAACCAGACAAAGACAACACAAAAAAAGAAAACTACAAAGCAATACCACTGATGAACACAGATGCAAAAACCATCAACAAAATTTTAGCAAACAGAATTCAGCAACACATCAAGAAGCATGATCACACCATGATCAAGTTGGATTTATTCCAGGAATGCAAGAATTCTTCAATATATGCAAATCAATCAATGTGATATAACATATTAACAAATTGAAACATAAAAACCATATGATAATCTCAATAGATGCAGAAAAAGCCTTTGACAAAATTCAGCACCCATTTATGATTAAAACTCTTCAAATAATGGGCATAGAAAAAACCTACCTCAACATATTAAAGGCCATAGATGATAACCCTACAGCATACATTATTCTCAATGGTGAAAAAAAGCATTCCCCATAAGATCAGGAACAAAACAAGGGTGTCCACTTTTACCACTATTATTCAACGTAGTTTTGGACAATGTAGTTAGCTACAGCAATCAGAGAAGAAAAAGAAAGAAAAGGAATCCAGATCAGAAAAGAAGAATTAAAGGTCTCACTGTTTGTAGATGACATGATACTGTACGTAGGAAACCCTAATGATAGTACCAGAAAAAGACTAGAGCTAATCAGTGAATTTAGAAAAGTTGCAGGATACAAAATCAATACACAGAAATCACTTGCATCTCTATATACTAACAATGAAAAATCAGAAAGAGAAATTAAGGAATCAATCGCATTCACCATTGCAACAAAAAGAATTAAATATCTAGGAATAAACTTACCTAAGAAGATAAAAGAACTGTACACATAAAATTATAAGACACTAATGAAACAAGTCAAAGATGACATAAACAAATAGAGAGATATTCCATGTTCCTGGGTAGGAAGAATCAATATTGTGAAAACGACTATACTACCAAACACAATCTCCAGATTCAATGTGATCCCTATCAAATTACCAATGGCATTTTTCAAAGAATTGGAACAAAAAATTTCACAATTCATATGGAAACACAAAAGACCCCAAATAGCCAAAGCAGTTTTGAGAAAGAAGAATGGAGCTGGAATAATCAACATTCCTGACTTCAGATCACACTACAAAGCTACAGTCATCAAGAGACTATGGTATTGGCACAAAAACAGAAATATAGACCAATGGAACAATATAGAAAACCAAGAAATACGGGAGACAGCAAAAGAGACACAGATGTATAGAACAGTCTTTTCAACTCTGTGGGAGAGGGAGGGGGGAATGATTTGGGAGAATGGCATTGAAACATGTATAATATCATATAAGAAACAAATCGCCAGTCCAGGTTTGATGCAGGATACAGGAAGCTTGGGGCTGGTGCACTGGGATGACCCAGAGGGATGGTACGGGGAGGGAGGTGGGAGGGGGGTTCAGGATGGGGAACACGTGTATACCTGTTGTGGATTCATGTTGATGTATGGCAAAACCAATACAATATTGTAAAGTAATTAGCCTCTAATTAAAATAAATAAATTTAATTTAAAAAAAAGAAAACCAAGAAATAAACCCATGCACCTAGAGTTATCTTATTTTTGACAAAGGAGGCAAGAATATTACAATGGGGCAAAGACAGCCTCTTCAATAAATGACACTGGGAAAACTGGACAGTTACCCATAAAAGAATGAAATTAGAACATTTCCTAATACCTTACACAAAGATAAGCTCAAAATGGATTAAAGACATACCTGTAAGACCAGAAACTATAAAACTCTTAGAGGAAAAGGTAGGCAGAATACTGGATGATATAAATCAAAGCAGGATAGAGTAATGGAAATAAAAACAAAAGTAAACAAATGAGACCTGATTAAATGTAAAAGCTTTTGCAGAGTAAAGGAAACACTAATCAAGGTGAAAAGACAATGCTCAGAATGGGAGAAAATAATAGCAAATGAAACAACTGACAAAGGATTAATTTCCAAAATATACAAGAAGCTCATACAACTCAATGCCAGAAAAGCAAACAACCCAATCAAAAAGTGGGAAAAAGATCTAAACATTTCTCCAAAGAAGACAGACAGATGGCTAGCAAACACATGAAAAGATGCTCAACATTGCTCAGTATTAGAGAAATGTAAATTAAAACTACATGAGATATCATCTCACACCAGTCAGAATGGCCATCATCAAAAAGTCTACAAACAAAAAATGCTGGAGAGAGGCTGGAGAAAAGGAAACACTCTTGCACTGTTGGTGGGAATGTAAATTGATACAGCCACTATGGAAGATGATATGACGATTCCTTAAAAAACTAGAAATAAAACCACCATATGAGCCAGCAATCCCACTCCTAGGCATATACCCTGAGAATACCAAAATTGACAAAGACAAAAATATCAGTTTGTTCACTGCAGCACTGTTTACAATTGCTAGAACATGGAAGCAATCTAGATGTTCATCAACAGATGAATGGATAAATAAGTAGTGGTACATACACACAATGGAATATTACTCAGCCAAAAAAAGGAATGCATTTGAATCAGTTCTTATGAGGTGGATGAACCTAGAACCTATTATACAGAGTGAAGTGAGTCAGAAAAAGAAAGATAAATATCGTATTCTAATGCATATATATGGAATCTAGAAAAAGAGTACTGAAGAATTTATTTATAGGGCAGCAGTGGAGAAACAGACATAGAGAACAGACTTATGGACATGGGGGGAAGGGAGGAGAGGGGGAGATGTATGGAAAAAGTAACATGGAAACTTACATTACCATATGTAAAATAGATAGCCAATGGGAATTTGCTGCATGGTTCAGGAAACTCAAACATGGGCTCTGTATCAACCTAGCATGATGGGGTAGGGAGGGAGATGGGAGGGAGATTCAAAAGGGAGCAGATATATATATGATTCATGTTGAGGTTTGACAGAAAACAACAAAATTCTGTAAAGTAATTATCCTTCAATGAAAAAATAAATTATTAAAAGAAAAAGAGGCTCTTTAGTTCTTCTGTGATTTCTGCTGTTAAAGTGGTATCACCTGTGTATTCAAGATTGTTGATATTTCTCCTGGAAATCTTGATTCCAGCTTGCAATTCACCCAGCCTGGCATTTTGCATGATATACTATGAACAGAAGTTAAACAAGCAAGGTGACAATATATGGCCTTGACATACTCCTTTCCCAATGTGGAACCAGTCCTTTGTTCCATGTCCAGTTCTAACTGTTGCTCTTTGTCCTGCATATAAGTGTCCCAGAGGACAGGTAAGGTGGTCTGGTATTCCCATCTCTTTAAGAATTTACCAGTTTGTTGTAATCCGCACACAGTCAAAGGTTTTAGCATAGTCAATGATGCAGGAGTAGATGTTTTTTTGGAATTCCCTTACTTTTTCTATTATCCAGAGGATGTTGGCAATTTCATCTCTGGTTCCTCTTCCTAATTCCAATTTGTACATCTGGAATTTCTCAGTTCATGTACTGCTGAAGCCTAGCTTGAAGGATTTTGAGCATAATCTTGCTTTATTTTATATTCCCAATCTGATAATTCCAACATCCCTGCCATGTCTGGTTTTGATGCTTGCTGTTTCAAATTATGTTGCTTTGCCTTTGAGTATGCCTTGCAGTTTTTGTTTTTTTTTTTTTTTCTTGCAGCTGGACATGATGTACTGGGTAAAAGGAACTGTGATAAACAGGCCTTTAGAAATGTGGTAGTAAGCAGTGGCAGGAGGGCAATCATTCAATAGTCCCATAATTAGGTCTCAGTCTTTTAGAGGTACAAGTCTTTAGAGCTTGTACCCCTAGACTGTGAACTTCACAAATGCGTCTCAATTCCCCCTCCATCTACCCCTAAGGTGGGACCAGGATTGCTGAAGTGGGCTAAAATTAGATATTTCTCTTCTCTCATATGGAATCTAGGGCTGCCTGGAATTGAATCAAATCCCTCCTGCAAAGTTAGGCTCTGATAAAAACCCCAGCAAAGTAGGCTCCAGGTATTTAGTCTCTCCTGGGGCCAGGCCTTCTTAAGAACAGAGTGCTATGATATGTTTCATAACGGTTCCTTTCTGTCTTTCCCTCCTGGAAGCATAAGGAGAATTTTCTCCATTTATGGAAAACCTGATCAAGCTCCTGGAGATAATTCTCCTTATAGAAAAGAGGCCTCCTATGACCGGGTCCTCTAGAGTCTTTAAATCTTGGCGTTGTCCACATGGAGTACCCAGCAATTACAATTCAGGCTTTCCTACCCCGACACTGGTTCCCACATAGTTTCCACTCATAAGTCTATGCTCCAGGAAGCTGTAACCCTTTGTATCTGCCTATATGTCTCTTGGGTCTTGGGCACAGGATTTACTTTGTCATTCCGTGTCTTACAGATCCAAGAAGAGTTGCTGATTTTTGTCTCCTCGATTTTTTACTTTTTGTTAGGATGAAGTGGTGACTTCAAGCTTCTTATAAGCAGAATAGGAAACCAGTGGAGCAAACTAATTTAGAGGTCTTTTAGAGACAAAGGGAAAACCTATAACTTGACATAGATTTACTCTTCAGGTATGAATTGCCTTTTAGGGGGAAAAATCCACCTGGCCTTTGCCAACATAGAATCAGATGGAATTGGAAAGGGAAGGAGAAAGGATAGCATCAGAAATGAAATAATAATAACATATATAATATTATATACCTATATTATTTTATTTAATCCTTACAATAATCTGATGAAATAGGTGTTTTATCTCCATTTAATAGATGAGGAAACTGAGGCTTAATAGTTTGAGCAAGATCACAGAGATAATAAGCACAGCAGCAAAAATGGGGCTCTTTACCACTCTGTAATACTGTGGCCAAAGTTTTCAAAAGAGTGGCTAAAGTTTTCAAAAGAGTGAATAAGGAACTAAATAAAAAGAATTACTATGGTAAGATTTTTTAGTAAATTTCTCAGCTTGTTATTTTCCTTATCCTGTCTGTTTCTCTGTAATAATTAGCAGCAAAGGACATTAGAAACCGGTTACAATAAGACATATTTGTTTTGAAGTTTAGATACTACTCAAGAACCATGTTTATAGAAAGTTCTCCCAAGGTGAAAAGTAAATGATGGTCAAAATTAACAGGGTAAAAAAAATAGGCTCATTCCTTAGGAAATATAAAAAGTAGTCAGAAGAATATGGGACATTCATGTGGTCCAGGATATGTAACCTGAGCCCAGGAGTTAAAAGTCCTATGAAAGTTCCCCAACATAAACAGCCCTCTATACTGTTTCAGCATCTCAATCTACAGTTGTACTATCAATTTATTTCTTAGGTCTGTGCATTTATCCAATCCTCCAAGTCATTCATTATCTGTGTTATAGTCCTGACTAATGTGTTTGTGAGCAGGCATTCTTGCTCACTGTTGCTTACTGTTCCTTTCAGCCTTGAAGCCCTTCTTTATAAAATTACCCCTCTCCCAAGTCTGTTATGGATTCACAACTGAGATGCAAACATGGACAAACAGGGATTGACTCAGAAAGACAGCCACTGAACAAAGAACCCTAATGTTCATAGTCTTGCGGTTAAGATAACTCTAATTAGGCATACCTTCCACTTCCTCCTCCCCTTGCCATTACAACATATTGGAAGAAAGGTAGAAAGGAGGGAATGAGGGATAAAAGAATAAGAGAAATTATTAAAAGTTACCAAATACCTTCCATATTTCAGATGCTGTGTTTTGACATGTCTATGGGCTTTAAGTTCATTTAATAGTCACAAAGGACCTCAGACTTCCCTTTTGTAGTTTATTTTCCTTTGTCTTCAGAATTGACTAGAGTTACTTCAACCACATATCCCTTGCATAAAAAGTATATTTGGGTTAGCTTCTGATCAAGATAATATAACAAGTTTATGCTTTGATATTCCTCTCTGCTTTAATTACACAATGATGGGCAAAGTAGAAAAGCAGTAAAATAAGAGACATAATTGAAATCAGGTAAAATATAAGCAGCTCTGTGGTCAAGACATACAACAGAAACACTGTGTGAGACAGGATCTGAAACCTGGAGAGTTTTAGAATTCAAAAACAAGCAGTTTGCCCAAAGTTCTATTCCTATAACTGGTACAGATCAACACTCATGAAGACAGAGACTAAACCCTCCACTATCCACTGGCAACAAATAGGGGAATTTCAGTGTTCCCAAAGAGTACTGAAAACATATATCTGATGCCTTGCCACATGAACAGGTGCAAAAGGGGGAAAAAGCTGCTTTGGCCATATCTAAGACTGTGTAACAAGTGTCATCAGTCTGCACAATAGATAAAGTTACAGTCACAATGTCTAAAACACTCAGGGCCCTGGGAGATACAGTTGAATTCTGTTGGCAATAATCCACTGTAAGCCTCTAGCTTCTGTTAGCTTGTTTAAGCGGCCATATTAAGATAAACATTTCTTAATGTTGCTTTGCCTTTAAGTTCTTAATTAAGAGAGATGTTAATTAAATAATGGTTTCCCTTTGTTTTCATGGGATTCCATATCATTTCTTTTGGACTATCATCAAGGGATAGGAAGAAAGTTTAGAAAATGATTTAAGTACAGAATGCCAGCATTTTTGTGATAATTCCCTGAGCTCAAATAACCACAGGCAACTAAAGAGAAGCACATCCAGTGTATTGCATTACAGAAGAGGAACTCTAAGTTTAGGGAACCCAAATTGTTATAATATGTAGTAAACACGCCTGCTCTTCACTCTATAGGAAGACATATTATACTGGAAAGTAAGAAAACCTGTCCTTTGCACCAAAGGGAAATGGTGTCTCTAATATCCAATAATGAACATGATAAGCATCCGTTTATGTCCTAAATAAACAGCAGTCAGTGCCTCATGAAGGATGTTCAGAAACATAAAGGACCCATGGATAATTGTTTTCCAACAAATATGTAAAAAGATTATCAATATCATTAGTGAACTGTATGATATAAACCCATTGTTGTTTGTTGTTGAGAGGCTAAGTTGTGTCTTGACTCTTTTGCAACCCAATAGACAGTCGCCTTCCAGGCTTCTCTGTCCATAGGATTTCCCAAGCAAGAATACTGGAATGGGTTGCCACTTCCTTCTTTGGGTGTCTTCCCAACCCAAGGATCAAACCTGCATCTCCTGATTGACAGATCAGGTGGATTCTTTACCACTGAAGCATCTGGGAAGCCCAGTTACATTGGGTTAAAAAATTAAAGTCTCAAAACAGGACGTGTTGACTGAAGTATGTTGTTGGTGCTTAGTTACTAAGACATATCTGACTCTTTTGTGACCCCATGGACTGTAGCCCACCAGGCTCCTCTGTCCATGGGATTTCCCAGGTAAGAATACTGGAACGGGTTGCCATGCCCTCTTTCAGGGGATCTTCCCAACTCAGGAATCGAACCCATATGTCTTACATCTCCTGCCTTAACAGGCAGGTTCTTTACCACTAGCACCACCTGGGAAGCCTGTGTTAATCTCTATATCTAACCATTTAACTAACATTTTTAAGCTTCAGTCTATATGTAAATCTAGGAAAATAGTAAATGTTACATTCAACATCTCACTGCTCCCCAATCCACTCAGTTTAGTTTATGAGACTGTGATCATCCTCTTTACTCTGCCTTTAATATCATTCCATTCTCCATGGCTTATCTGTTATTTTCCTTTGAAGCCTGGATCAAGACCTATTTCCATAATGAGATTTTCCTAAATCTTACCAATACACTTTGCTCTAAAAAGCTTAGTCTGAATAAAAACATATTACTATAAATGACCAATAGTAATTTCGGTGTTTTATATTTTATGGCACTCTATAGTTTAAAACCATTTACACATTATGTCACTCATATGACATTCAGATGAAGATGAGCTACTGTGCAGAACTAATTTTATATCTGCTGACTCTAATATTTTGCATCTCCTCACACACTCAGCACTAAGATCTTTCAAAAAGTTCACATTTAAAGGTATACCTCAATATTGTTTTTTGTAAGTATTTTCCTGGTAGAAGGCTTTTTGTAAGAATGAAAACCAAAAGATGTTTTATTTGCAAGCATAAACTCATCAGTGATAATAAAAATGAAACATCTGTTAAGTCTTTCCTGTGCAGCATGTTCAGAGGCCCTGTTCTGTCCAGATACAACATAATCTGGTTGCCTAATAATGGGTAGATATGTAACAGTCCATAGAAAAACTCTGAGAGGGTAGAAATGGTCAGTTACAACCTTATCTATACTACACAATTCTTCTGACATACAGAAATGAGCATTCTAACAGAAAGACCCTATGCAAGATGATAGGAGGATCCCATGTAGAAGGATCCCAATTAGAAGGATTCTATACACAAGCCTCTCACTTGCCAAGGGAGACCCATTCTGGCTCAAATCTAAATTTCTCTATACAAGTTTCCCCACAAGTTGGATTCACACGCTTAAAAGCCATGATCTTGAGGAGTCCTAATGGCCAAGGATTAGAGACTACGCAGGACAGGGGAAGATGAGAAGAGCAAAACTGCTCTCTTCCTTTTTCACTACAGAAATCCTGTTACATATAAGCTCTATTTTTAAGGCCTAAATGTTAAGACTGCTTAATTTAATCAGTTCCATGTAGGGGAAGACATATATTAGAAATTTCAGCAAATGAAGAGAACTACAAATTTCTATTATCAAAAAAGACCTATTCAATAGCCACTTATTAATAATATTAATTCTTTATTCTGCTTTATGTTACTGTTTGTCTATCAGTGTGCATGATTCCTTATATTTCTGGTCTTTGAGATCCCATGGACTATACAGGAATTCTTCAGGCCAGAATACTAGAGTGGGTAGCTTTTCTCCAGGGGATCTTCCCAACCCAGGGATCGAACCCAGGTCTCCCACATTGCAGGTGGTTTCTTTATCTGCTGAGCCACAAGGGAAGCCCAAGAATACTGGAGTGGGTAGCCTATCCCTTTTTCAGAGGATCTTCCCAACCCAGGAATCAAACCAGGGTCTCCTGCATTGCAGGCGGATTCTTTACCAACTGAACTCCCTGGGAAGCCCCATATTTCTGCTTACTTTGCAAATTACTTATGATAAATCATGTACTTTATATTTCTTCAAAACACTAATACAGCTATTTTAAAATTAGTTTAAAATACATGAATTTTTTAAAATCTTTATTTTCTCCATACAATTTTGGCTGTAGGAAGGCTTGATAATATTTAATGTCAAAAACCTGTTTCTAATTGTTAACTTTTATAAATAAGAGGGTGATTGGGGAAAAGAGAAAATAAGTGGATACCAGGTTGAATCTGGAGAAGGCAATGGCACCCCACTCCAGTACTTTTGCCTGGAAGATCCCATGGATGGAGAAGCCTGGTAGGCTGCAGTCCATGAGGTCGCTAGAGTCAGACACACTGAGCGACTTCACTTTCACTTTTCACTTTCATGCATTTGGAGAAAGAAATGGCAACCCACTCCAGTGTTCTTGCCTGGAGAATCCCAGGGACGGGGAAGCCTGGTGGGCTGCCATCTATGGGGTTGCACAGAGTCGGACACGACTGAAGCGACTTAGCAGCAGGAGCAGCAGCAGGTTGAATCCAAGTTCCAGTGAAAAAGATAAGGCAGCAAAAGACAAAAAAGAACAGATGGGAGGAATCAAATTTAAAAAATCAAATAAAAAAAAAAGAGCTGTTAGCCAACCAAAACTGACTATAAAAATGAACGCAGCCAGGTTAGATATAAATACAAATGGAACTAAGATATACTCTGTAGGTAAATTCTTCATCTTATAACAGGAAAAAATGGATACAGTTATGTGCAACATACCATATGTAATTGGATTTCCCCAATAAATTAATAAAGTTTTATAAACTATAGATCTCTGTTAAAAATAACAGAGATTATAATGGAGATAAGGAAATTATATGTGTAAAAGGGACACATTACTAACAGGACTACTTAGAATGCAAACAGCAAGCAAAATTGGACTTCTGTGACATTCATGGATCAAACTCTAGGTAAAGAGAAGAAAATAAATTGGACTTTTGGCATTCACGAAAATTCTGAACTGATATTTCTTAGCCTTGGATAGCTGAACAGAATCATCCAGAAATTTTTTAAACTCTAAAACTTACTTCAGAATTATACAAAGTTGAATTAGATGAATATGCAGTTTTACAGACCTTTCCATGGATTTTTAGTTTGTGACTTATGATTCTGCTTTCTCTGTAATGCTGGTTATGATGATATTTACAACTGTTTACTATGGAAAAAGCAAATAGAAGTGGTAAATGATTAGAGTTCCAAGTTCTTAAAGAAGTTGTATTCACTTCCACCCTCACCTCATTTTGAGCCTCTAGTTTAGGCATAAGAATGATGAAAAACTATTAAATTAGCATGATGAAGAAAGTCACTTCTAAAAATTAAGGGATTTGAATTCTAATGTATGTCAACACCTATTTATTGGGGTACAATAAAGTCCAAAAGCTCAGAGAAGAATACTTCAATGAATGGGAACTCAAGACACCATAGAATAGACTCATATCCTTCTCAAGAAAGTTAACATTATCTACATTCAATGAAAACAACCATGAGCATCTCTTATGCTCAGATTTTGAAAGGCTCAGCTTTTGAAAGGCTGTAAAGGTAAGACTGACTTTTCATTATTTATTAAGTCATTATTAATAATTATTAGTAATTATAATATTAATATTAATTAATATAATAGATTAATTATAATTAATATAATAATTAATTATAATAATTATTATTAATTATTAATCATTATTAATAATAATGACTATTCATTATTTATTCTTCATTTATTAAGACTGACTTTTCATCAAAGGAGGCCAATGATTTCAGTAGTACAAAACTATCCATGATGTTGAAGTTCCAGTCTCTACACTTGATTGCACTAAGGATGATGAATTGGAGAACAAGGAATGAAGAGACTGAATGTTTGGAAGTTAATAACAAATATGACTACTTGTGATAATTTATGTAGGAACATGGTCAAAGTTTAAATGAAAAGACGGGTTGAAACATATGGTAAAATAAATTCCTTCAATACAGGGCAATAATTTTGCTGCAGAATCTTGGGGGTTAGCAATTGTGTTTCTGACCAGAGGTATAATATGATAAAAGTAATATATAGTACAAATTGTGGGGATTCTTTTCAATTCACAGAATCCATAAGAACATAACCTGTTTCCATTAGGACTTTTGTATACATCAATCTTTGTCCCCAACGAATCAGAAATAACCAAAAGGAATCATAAATGGTAAAATTTATATATAATACTTTTCAAGTTTCCATATAGCAGAATTAGTATAAACTGAGCCATCCCTGAAATTTGTCTACAAATGTTAAGTTTCCAAATAATCCATTTAATGATATTATCAACTATGAGTTCCCAGATTACATATGACCAAAGATACTGTGCTTAAAGCTATAGAAATTATTAACATTGCTTTTATGAGATTATTACAAAATATTCAAGGGTGTATTGACTAACACAAAGATTAATAAGGATAAAGACAAATAAACAGATACAAATTCAGATGCTTATATAGAATTATTCCTATAAAAGAAAGAAGTCAACTATCTATTAATTTGTTTTTTATCTTTGCTCATCTAAATTTGGACAAAAATCAAGAGACTTTTTGGTAAGGTTAAGAAATAATGATCATGAATATCTCTTTCTCTGAAAAAAAATTATATTTGTCATCTAACGACATTTTCCCCTTAGCTTTGGAAGATTTTATAACTAGTCTTTGGGAGAAAACTCTCAATTTTAAGAAAATTTCCTTTTTTCATTTAAAATTAAACAGTAAGTCAACCAATCCAAGCACTATAGGAATGATGTGAGGCCCTTAGAGTTTGCATATAATGATATGTATGTGTGGTAAGAAATTCATCTTTGCTAAATCTCAAGTTTTGTTTCAGAAGATAACAGTCTGATTTGGGCATTGTTCCCAGAAGTTCCTTTGGGGGAAATGACACATTTAAAAACTGCAGAGTTCCTGTTGTATTTGGTTAAAATAATGATTTTAGAATAGAGGTTTTCTGTGTCTGTTTAAAGAATTGTTCTGTGTGTCTGAGTTCGCATTTGAGAGATATTAAATTATGTGAACTCCAGGCTGTATATAGTTATAGCTAATAATAAACACAAAGTGTGTGAGTTGTAATATCAACTAAATGTATTCACATATCCTTATTTGAGTTTAGGACAGTACTTTCCTCACCAAAAATAATTAAAACCAGATAGCTAGGTAGCACAGCTGGATTTAGGACAAATATGTCACTAAAAAATATCTACTTCTACCCTGAAGCAGAAAGTAGTGTCTCCTTAAAAATAAAATTATCTTATGGCAGCAGAATGTACAATTATACCGTAGTCTCTGTTGCAGTATCCAATTTTACAAGTGAATTAAGGGAAATAGAAGAGAAAAACAAAAACAAAAACAAAAACACCCAGAAGAAAAACAAGGACTGAGTCCAGTAAGGCTGAAAGATGTAATTGTCCTTCTACATGACACCAGCATTTTTCACAGCAAAGACAGTATTGAAATATCTGTCATGATAAACACTATTAGTTTAAGTTCAGCACTTGACCCAATATTGTTTTAAGTTGCATACAGAGTCAAGCACTTTGTAGTTAAAGTGGAAGTAGAATGTTAGGAACACCCTTAAAAGACTTTAATTTTCAGATATAAAGTCACTTAGAATGTATTATAAAACTTCAAACTCTTTACAGGTTCTAAATAAAATAAAAATGGCAAGGTATTAGACAGACTCATTTCTATACCCACTTAATCAAAAATCTGGTTAAAATTCTATTCTCCATTGCCAAGAGAAAAATGTTGAGGATAAAATGAGTGTATAAGTCATGTTTTAATAAGCCACTAGCTTCTAGAAGACAGTTTTTTTGTTTATTTTTAAAGGCAGCTCAGAAAAAGAGACTGAACTTAATGGTGCTAACATTGTTAGGAAGGCTGGTCCAACATTACTGGTGTTGTTCTCACTGTAAAATAAATGTATTATTATATTTAAAAAAGAAAAATAAAAAGTTCAGCTTTTCTGTTTGAAATAATGGCCAAAATAATTACATTCTATATATTTTTCTCTATTGTATACAAGTAAAATCACTGCAGATAGTGACTGCAGCCATGAAATTAAAAGATGCTTACTCCTCGGAAGGAAAGTTATGGCCAACCTAGATAGCATATTAAAAAGCACAGACATTACTTTGCCAACAAAGGTCCATCTAGTCCAGGCTATGGTTTTTCCAGGGGTGATGTATGTATGTGAGAGTTGGACTGTGAAGAAGGCTGAGCGCCAAAGAATTGATGCTTTTGAATTGTAGTGTTGGAGAAGACTCTTGAGAGTCCCTTGGACTGCAAGATCCAACCAGTCCATTCTAAAGGAGATCAGTCCTGAGTGTTCATTGGAAGGACTGATGCTAAAGCTGAAACTCCAATGCTTTGGCCACCTCATGCGAAGAGTTGACTCATTGGAAAAGACTCTGATGCTGGGAGGGATTGGGGGCAGGAGGAGAAGGGGACGACAGAGGATGAGATGGCTGGATGGCATCACTGACTCGATGGACGTAAGTCTGAGTGAACTCCGGGAGTAGGTGATGGACAGGGAGGCCTGGCGTGCTGTGATTCATGGGGTTGCGAAGAGTCGGACACGACTGAGCGACTGATCTGATCTGATCTGAATAACTAGTATATCTGCAAAAAGTCAATAAATAGTTTAGAAGCCTTGTCAGTACAGGCTAAAAATATTCTGTCCTTTCATCTTCCCACTAAGCCCTAATTGTGACAGAAAATCTACTTAATAGTGAAATTCAAAATGGAAATATTGATGACTACATTAGCCTCTAATTAGAACACATCCTAGGTAGAGAAATAAAACCTAGTATAAGTGAAATACATTATGAACATTATCATGGTTAAACAAACTTGTATGTGCCTTATCCTGAAAGAAATAAAAAATGAGAAAAATATAGTCACTGCTCTCAAGATGTTTAAAACATATCTTGATCTAAAGATATGAGAAGTACAAATAATTTAAAAAATAACAATGTTAATTTCATTATAGAATATTTTCAACTATAATGTCCATTTTAGACATGACAATAGCAAGATTTCTGTGTTCCTATGAATATTCAGATACATTTCCAAACATTCCTAGGAGTGGAATAAAATAGCTGCCATCATTTTTTCATTTTGACATCATTTTCGTATTGGAAAAACCAAGGAGAATTTTCATTCAACTTTATTCTGTTCTCTTCACCACCTCTCTTCTCAAATAAGACATTAATTTTAATGGGAGCATTTCACTAAACAGCAGTTCACTTATTATATTATTGCTTCTACTCTTTTTTTTAAGCTTCTACTCTTTTATTAGCACTTTAGTTTATAAACATAAGCTTTGATTTTGAAACATTTCTTGAACTACTTATGTTCAACCATGCTAAGACATTTTGGTCTTCAAACAAGATATTTGTGACCAGTCAAACAGTAATACTAATAAAAACTAACAATGTGCCAACTAGATAAATCTTTTAATAATGAATACCATATGAATACTACGTTATCCATATATCCACATTGTGAAACCTGGGTCATTGAAAGCTTTTTAATGAAACTTCTTAAAATTGATAAAGATTAGTTTAATTTTCCCCCTCCTTTTCATCATCAGTGACCTTGTAATTGTATGCAAATTTTTGACTTTATTCAGAACAAAATAAGTCCAAATTTTCCAACTTTACTTTTGATTTTTGCCAGTAAATTATTTTTCTTTAGGGAGACTGTGTGCATAGTTTTTGCTAAATAATCATAAATTAAAACACTGAGCAATTAACATATGGCGGAGACTGTAGTTTATCTTATTGAACTCTTACAAACAGCCTATGAATTTGCAGCATTTCTCTCCCTAATCTAAATGTGAAGAAACTAGACTTAACAAGATTAGGTAACTTGCCTAAAGTTCAAGCTAACAAATAGCACATGGAGGACTGGAACCCATTCCTTCTGAGACCTGAGTCATCACTCTTAGTCACTTAAACATGACAGTTCCCCTCAAAAATAAACATCCCTTTAATCTGATAAACTAATAAAGTTTCAACAACTGGACAATATACCATACAGGAGCAGACCTTGGTAAGATAAGAGGTGTTGCTTAGGTAAGAGGTGTTGCTTACTTCATGTATGCAATTGCTGGAAAAATCTAACCAACTCAGATATATTGGTAAAAGATCACTTGGAATATTATTTAAAATTTTCTAATTGAGAACAGAACCTACATTATAAAATCCATGTTTTATATAACTTTAATAGATACACATATATACTCACATGTATAATAAAATTTTTAAAACCTACATATAATAATATAAAAAACAATAGACTGTGGTTCTGTTCTGAATCATGAATCCCCATCACTTGCCAGAGGAGCTTGTGAAATGTCTTTCCTACTCCCTAAGGGAATCACTTTATGATAGCTTTTTCTATGTTATGCCCAGACCCACCTGAGTATATCACACCAGTTCATGGCTTGTCATTACCTCTGCAAGTTCACTCAGATCAGGTTATATCTGATATATCAGGCCTGTTATACCTGATGTATATTGTGTTATATCAGGCCTCATTTGCTAACCAGTGTAGCATCTTTTTACAGCTTTGTAATTGCTCAAAATTAAATCTTTAAAATTCAGACTTCAAGTATTTCTATTCCTATACAAAGATTCATATAATGCATCAACTTCCAGAGGTGCAGCTATTTTCCAACTCAAATCTTAAGAGTTACATATTTAAAATATAGTTTTTTTTTCTTTGTACAACTGCAAAGAAAAAGATTTTATAAATCTTTCTGGATTTGGAAAGTAAGAGAACAAATTCCAGATTGAATGTTACATGAGGGTTGTTCCTTAGTGCTTTCAGCTCAAGTGCCATGACAACCTGGTTGCTGTAATCAATTGTAAGGTTTTTCATTAACAGTATTAAAAATATGTTGTTTATGGGGCTTCCCAGGTGGCACTAGTGGTAAAGAACCAGCCTGCCAATGCAGGAGACATAAGAGAAGCAGGTTCAATCCTGGGTCGAGAAGATACCCCAGAGGAAGGCATGGCAACCCACTCCAGTATTTTAGCTTGGAGAATCCCATGGACAGAGAAGCTTGGTGGGCTAGAATCCATAGTGTCACAGAGTCAGACATAACTGAGACAACTTAACACACATGCATGCATATGTTGTTTACAGTAATGAAAGCTCTCAGTCTCGTTTTCTGACTGTTCTGATAAAGCCCTTTCCTTTAACCAGTTTGTAATTTCTAAAAGGTATATATTTGCTTGAGTTTTGTACGTCTTTCCCACAAGACTATAAGTTGCCCTGGCTATCCTTTCTGAGTGAACCCCGGGAGTGGGTGATGGACAGGGAGGCCTGGTGTGCTGTAATTCATGGGGTCGCAAAGAGTCAGACATGACTGAGAGACTGAACTGAACTCAACTGAACTGAAGCAGGTTAGAATACAATAGCATATCTTTAAAGCACTGAAAGAAGAAAATCTATTGATTCTGAATTCCATTCCCAACATATTCTTTAAAACTGATAGCAAAATAGTCTTTTTTTGGATATAATAAAGATTAATTCATTAGCAATACACACCCACAGCAAGAAATGTTAAAGGAAATTCTTCAAGCAAAAGAAATGTGATACCAGAAGCAAACCTTGATGTACACAAAGAAATGAGGAGTGCCAGAAATGATCAAATAAAGGTAATCATTAAAGACTTTTTCTTATTTTTTATCACTTTAAAGATAAATTGACAGTCTAAAGCAAAAATAGTAACAAGACTGTGGGTTATAACATATGCAGAAGTAAAATGCATGACAATCACAGAACAAAAAATAAAAGAGCAAATATAATGGTAGTGGTACAAGCTGCTTAAACTTTACATGAAATGATATAGTAATATTTGGAGGTTGTGATATGTCACATATGTATACTGTAAACCCTAGAGCATTCACTATATATGTTTTCAAGTGTATCAACTAATAATCCAATAGTAGAAACAAAATAGAATCATAAAAATATTCAATTTTTAAAAAGCAAAGAACAGAGGAGAAAATAGAAAACTAGAAGGTGAGTATAAATTTTTTAAAAACAACATAAGTAACAATAACTA
Source organism: Bos mutus (assembly GCF_027580195.1). NCBI lineage: Eukaryota > Metazoa > Chordata > Mammalia > Artiodactyla > Bovidae > Bos > Bos mutus. The sequence goes on along the minus strand of NC_091620.1, from coordinate 63,963,589 downwards.
CACTACATGAAAATGATGTGAAAACCATAATTAAAAGGCAGAAATTGTTAGATTGGACAATGCAATAAGGACGAAATAAAGAAATTATGAAACACTTTAAATATAAAATAACAAAGGGGTAAAAAGTAAAAGGATGGAAAAGATATTTCATGCAAGCACTATGTAAAACAAAACTGAAGTGAATATACTGTCAGATAAAAATAGACTTCAAAACAAGGAATAGCACCATAACTTAGTTAGAAGGAAATTAATTCATCAAGAACTGATGAATTATATAGACTCATTACCATTGTATAGATCATAACAATCTTAAATGTTTATGCACCTAAAAACAAAACTTAACAATGCATCAAAGAATAACTGTCTGAACTGTGGAAAAATAGGCAAATCCATTTATATAGCTGGCAACTTCAACATTCTTCTCTTAGTAAAAAGCAGAAAAAGTAAGAAGAAATTCACAAAGATATAGTAGACCTGAAGAGCACCATCAACCAAGTTAACCTAGTTGATATTTATAGGGCACTCAAGAATGCACATTATTTTCAAATACAATGGAATGTTCACCAAGACAGACGATATTTTGGGCTAGGAAACAAACCTTAACAAATTGAAAAGAATTAAAATCATACAAAGTATGTTTTCAGACCACAATGGAATGAAACTTAAAATTAAAAAGAAAAAGAAATGTGAAAAAATTCAGAAATTAAATAACACATCGTAAATAATTCGTATATCACAGGTAATCATGAGAGAAATGATAAAAATATTCTGAATATAATGAAAATAGAAGCCTGATACAACAAAATTTGTGAGCTGCCATAAAAGCAGTAGGTTTATAGTAGTATATTCTTACATTAGAAAAACAGGAAATAGACCAAATAATTAATATAAGTTTTCATCTTGAGAAAGAAGGGCAAAACAAATTCAAAATAAGTACAAAGAAGGAAATAAAGATAAAGGCAGAAATAATGCAATACCAAGAAAAAAAATTTAGTGAACCATATTGTGTCATAAAAGTAATTTTTCAATGCCACAGGACTTAAATCAAGCTCGTGCATTACTATTAAGAGCAAAAAGATTAAATGACAGTGCTTATTAATTATAATTTCCACATATAATAGAATATGCCATTTCTACATTTATGTGCAGTATTATCTACTGACATTTTTTCCAAGCAATTATTTTAAAGAAAGAGTATATATATCCAGGTAATTTATCTTTTATCAGCTTCTTTATACCTTTTCTAAAATTGTGGTAGGAATTAGTGTTGGGAAAGGTAGTTTCATGCATGCAGTCTTTTGACATCCCACCACCCCTCAGTAACCCCCAACCACAGTCACATAAAAATGGGCCTTGGGCCTCAGACACTTCCTTGCTGCTAAGTCACTTCAGTCGTGTCCGACTCTGTGCGACCCCATAGACAGCAGCCCACTAGGCTCCCCCGTCCCTGGGATCCTCAAGGCAAGAACACTGGAGTGGGTTGCCATTTCCTTCTCCAATGCATGAAAGTGAAGTCGCTCAGTCGTGTCCGACTCTTAGCGACCCCATGGACTGCAGCCTACCAGGCTCCTCCGTCCATGGGATTTTCCAGGCAAAAGTACTGGAGTGGGGTGCCATTGCCTTCTCCGCAAACACTTCCTTACCAAGAGATAAAAAGCCCTCACAGTCTATGCTGGGCTTATCACCTTGTGTGAGAATATCTTTCCATATTACAAGCCTCACTTCATGGCAAATAGATGTGGAAATAGTGGAAATAATGGCTGACTATTTTTCTGGGCTCCAAAATCACTGCAGATGGTGATTACAGCCATGAAATTAAAAGACACTTACTCCTTGGAAGGAAAGTTATGACCAACCTAGACAACATATTACTGTCAGAGACATCACTTTGTCAACAAAGTTCTGTCTAGTCAAGGCTATGGTTTTTCCAGTGGTCATGTATGGACGTTAGAGTTGGACTATAAAGAAACCTGAGCGCCGAAGAATTGATGCTTTTGAACTGTGGTATTGGAAAAGACTCTTGAGAGTCCCTTGGACTGCAAGGAGATCCAACCAGTCCATCCTAAAGGAGATCAGTCCTCGGTGTTCATTGGAAGGACTGATTTTGAAGCTAAAACTCCAATACTTTGGCCACCTGATACAAAGAGCTGACTCATTTGAAAAGACCCTGATGCTGGGAAAGACTGAGGGCAGGAGGAGAAGGGGACGATAGAGGATGAGATGGTTGGGTGGCATCACTGACTCAATGGACATGGGTTTGGGTGGACTTCAGGAGGCTTGGCGTGCTACAGTTCATGGGGTCGCAAAGAGTCAGACCTGACTGAGCAACTGAACTGAACTGAACACATGCATGTGTGCTAAGTCACTTCAGCTGTATCCGATTCTTTGAGACACTGTGGACTATAGCTTGCCAGGCTCCTCTATCCATAGGATTCTCCAGGCAAAAAATACTGGAATGGGTTGCCACGCCCTTCTCCAGGGGATAGAACCCTCTTCTCTTATAGCTCCTGCACTGACATGCAGATTCTTTACCACTAGTGCCACCTGGGTACCCCCATAAGCCCAATACCTGCTCTTTTTTTCTCTGTAAGCACTTGGCAAACCCACTGCTATATATGTCCTCTGTGGAGAGTGCTCATGGTCCTTCCTCAAAAGGTATGAGAGGGGGACACATAGGCCAATTGCCTTTCATTTGGTGCTGGGAAATACCAAGTGACCATGGAGGAATGATACTCACTATGAAGCAACTTCTCCAAAATAAGGTTATATGTCACTTCCCAAATAACACATTCAATAATGGAGAAGTACATCTAAATCTTTGGGGAGGTAATCTGATATTTATTAAAATATATTTATTAGTAATCTAGAATATGCTATACATTTAGCAATGTCCATCCACAAACCTCATTCCAGTATATATATCCTAATTTATGGTCCTCTTCAAATAACTATCTCCATCTACCTTTATCTTCAGCTACTTTCATTATTGAATGCTCTGTGTGCTCAGTCATGTCTAACTCTTTGTGACCCTTTGGACTGTAGCCAGCCCAGCTTCTCTGTCTATGGGATTTTTAAAAATACTGGAGTGAGTTGCCATGCCCTCCTCCAGGGGATCTTCCAGACCTAGGGATCAAACCTGAGTCTCCTGTGCCTCTTGCACTGCATGTGGATTCTTTACCTCTGAGTCATCGAGAAGCCCTTCAGTCTTGAAGCATGGCTTAAACTAAGACTGGAGTTTCTGTTCACCCAAAATTCAACTTTATATTTTTCAGATTCTGATAAGAATTTAGTCTTTCAAATTCTTATGCCTAATTAAATGCTCACATTAGTGTATTTATAATTCCCTGTTTATTAATATAGAATTAAACTCTACTTTGAATTTCCAAACTCTATTGTTCATATCAGCCTTAACAATGTCTATATCATTCTTCCTTGTATCATAGTCATTTTTCAAAATGATTTTTACTTCGTGGAAAATTCTCCCCATCTACATTCAGTACTACAATCTGAATCGGCTTCATAAACTATTTTCCATCTACCTTTTAATGTAGGTGTGCCCATATGAGAAAACTCTCATAAAAGGGAGGAAAACAGAAGTGAACAATTTCTATATCATGATTTTAAAAACAGTGATATGTTAGTCCTTCCACCCCTTCTTCCAGCATTCTATTACCAGAATGTGGTACTGTTTGTGAAATACTTTATTCCTAGAGATGATAAGGCAACTAGATAGACAACTGGGTCCTTGATATCATGGATCTACCATATCAACCATAAATCACTTAGATTATAATCTGAAGAATAAGTACTACTTTTCATTGAAGCCACTGCTATTTTGCTTTGTTAAAGCACTTAAATAAATTTCCATTAAAATAAACATATCCTACAAATTCCTTGGAGGCAGGAATCATATCTTCTTTTTAAATCTTTTTTATTCATTATCTTTCTTAGCAGAATGATTTATCCATAATGAGTATTCAATAAATATTTGTTGCATTGAACATACTTCCCCAAATGTTCACTAGATAACATCTTTTATATATAAGCAGACCAGTCACCAAAGGAATAAAACTGGATCACACGGTAGAGAAATAAAGATAAGCCTTCTTCTGTAAGCCTTGCACAAATTGAAAGCTTGTTATAAGAAAGTGGGGAGGGGCAGGGGGAAGGGAAAGGAAAGGAGGGAAAGAGAAGAGGAGGGCTTGGGAGGAGAGGAAAGAAAAGGAAGGGAAGGGAAGAAAAATCACTGCTCTTTCACATGACCAAGTTTTAGGTGATTTGTTAAGCAGCACTATATAACCAGAACAATCGTAATTATACTCATCATCTTTATATTCTTATTAAAGTAACTTTTGGAAATTCCATGCCAGACTGGTAATTGGGACTCCAAGCTTCCACTGCAGGCCTGCAGGAGGCATGGATTCAATTTCTGGTCAGGGAACTAAGAACCCTTAAGACATGTATGGCAAAAAAAAAAAAGACAATCCTTGCAAATGGTACCTGTCATGTAGTAAGCGCTCACTAAATGCTAGCTATTTTTTTTAAAGTAACTTTTAAACACAAATGAGTAAGATGATTATTTGAAGTCTGTACTCTGCAGTTCAAAAATCATAAATTTGTACCAAATAGTTACTAAGTATGTGGAGAGAAGGGTTGAATAAATGAAGCTCAGGGGATTGCTATTTGATACACTATTGTGATGGATATAGGACACTGTGTATTTGTCAAAACCCATAAAACTTTGCAATATCTTAATATATGCTAATTAAAGATAATCAAACATTTAGGAGTTCTGAGGATCTTAGGATGAAGTACAGAATGTGACAAAAGATCTAACTGTACTACAAATGTATGAAGCACCCCCACTGAAAAAGATGGGGCAAAAGGTGCTAATAAGAGTTTGTCCACTCCTGTATCTCCTGTACTCAGAATAATGCCCAACACCCAAGGGACATCATTCGTATGTATTAAATTAATTAAATAATATAAAGATATACTTGGAAGGAAGGTGTGCTTCAGTCCATTTGATTGGTATGTCTAATTCTTAACTCTATCTTAACCAAGACAGCTTAAAACAATAAGTAATATGCCAAAAATATGTTTAGAATTATTACAGACCTATGTTTCAACAATTCTTGCAGATGTAGTTTGTTTTCATTTAAAAAGCATTCATTTTTAAATACAGTCAAATCTTATTAATTCAGATTACACTAATTTAAGATTTATGACAATTAAACCTGGAAACAATAACAAATGACACTGTTAATCAAATTAATAATGTAGACAAAGTTAAAGGAGATGATATTGGGTTTCTAAATAACATGATAATCATTTTTATAGATTTTTAACAAATGTTTACATAAATGGATACTCTTAATTACAAGTCATTCTCATTAATTCTTTAAATAAAGACCCATAGGTGTTCTCCTTGGAATGGTTTGAAAACAATGTGTTTAAATAACTGTGCATTCTATAGAAAAACCCAGCTGTATATCTTCAAGAGAAGTCTAATCATTCAGGCTCTTTATGAATACAAGGTAGTCCTTCTGAGAGGGTAACAGGCAGGAAGGCCAGGGGTCTCCAAATAGAGGAAATAGCCTGCGAGTGTCAGATATTTTTATCTCTCTTAAGCGGCAGGAGGAAACAAACTAGCAATATTTTTTCCTTCTCTATACAAATTTAAAGGGAGGTTTCTCTTAAAATACTGTGTTGCCATAATGACACCCGGCTTCGCCTGAAGTTAGCTATTCTCGAGTCTAGAGATAACCAATGCCTTTTTCTTATGGAAATGTTTGTCTTAAGCTATGCTAATGTACTATGCCTTTACCCCAAACTCTGTCTCCAAGTCGGTTCTGCCTCTTGGCCCAGAACCTACTTGACAAACCAGTATGGATATTGTTCCCCTAATCTATGTAAATGAAACTATTTGTATGGTGGTCTGCCCTTCTTCAAGATTCAAGTTAATCATTTTATGGCCCAGGATAAACCATTTGGTGCCAAGATTATCCCAAAATGCATCTTATGGGTGAGGGGCCAGGTGCCATTCTGAATTTTAAGACATTCCTTTCTTTCATTAACAGACTGCTAGTGACTATATAACATCCAGCTAAAGACTAGCAGGGGGGTACTCTTTCTGCCCCCTTCTGATGCCTATGTCAGAAGCTTTCTCTATCTCCTTTATACTTTAATAAAACTTTATTACACAGAAGCTCTGAGCGATCAAGCCTCGTCTCTGGCCCCGGATTGAATTCTTCTCCTCCAGGGGCCAAGAATCCCGGTGTATTCGCGTGATTCAACAACAACCTTTCACTTCCTTCCATTAACCCAAAATCTTGAGTCTTAAAACATTTAGTTTTAGCTTCTCTGTTATGTATTTTTTGCAATTTGCTTGTGTTGTAAAATAAAACTCCTTACACTACTTTCATAAATTAAGACCTTAACACTACTCAAGGTGATGTAAGTAAGAGTCTAGAACTGATGAAGAAAACTTATACCCAGCATAACAATACTTTTTTTTCATGTGCTTTAATTGCCATTTATGTCGTGTCTCCATGGAACAAAACTTGGAAACAGCTACTGCTGTAAATAAGTTCTTTAAATTATTTTCCATTATATTAAAATTATTTAGGTTACCTGAATATTAGTTCAGTCTATTCTGTTGGATGAATCTTACAAACTCTGAAGATCAAAGAAAAAATAATGGCATGCTTTCTTAATATCTACACTATTTTTAAACAGTTTTCATGTTCTATAAATCAAAATTGTTCTAGAAAATAAACTACTTAATATGGAACCATGACCCACTACCATAAAGGGTAATGGGTTTACTCTGTATGCAGTCATCCTCTCTGTTTTCATAAATGGATTTTATTGCTATACTCTACCATGTTTGATTACAAACAAATCTTCCCCTTAATTAACAATATAGAATCTGGAATGCAAATGATGAAATAGTCATTTATGGCCAGCATCCATTCAGATGGTACCATCTTTAGACTGGTATATGCCAATGGTTGTTAATTATTTTTAATATCATGCCTACATGGAAAGTATTCTTTCCAGGTTCTTGACAAGAGGTACAATTTTTAATTGTCTTACCAGAAAATCCTAATTAAAAGCCTGCATTAGAGAAACAATATTTATAAATAGCTCTCCTAAATCTAGAGCTCTCAGGATTTGGGGACACAGATCCTTTGAGAATGTAGTAAGACATTTGGACCATCTCCTTAGAGAAAACCTCACATGTAGATCTATTAAACTTTACATGTAGATCTATGAAAGTTCAAATGAAATTTCAGAAATTTTGAAGGTCCTTTGAAGTTCATATAGTTCCCAGGCTAAGAACTTCTGGACGTATACACTAAAATTGACCCTTAGAGCAGTACTCAAAGAGTTGTATACTTAGATGTCATTATTCTTACCACTTGTAGAATTTCTTTTATTGTTTAATATCATGCTATTCTTTACTTTCCACTTGTGCTCATTTCTACCACCATTTCTAGCTCAAGTCCCTGTTGTATCTTATTTCTAGGCTCTTATGATAAACCTTTTCTTCATTCTATTTTTTCTTCCTTCAAATCTATTACAAACAGCAATCAAAGTGATATTTTATAAGATTACATCACCACTCAATGTAAAATCCTTTAAATGTTTTCCATCGCATTCATAACAAAATGAATTCCTTACAAAGTTGACAAGGCCCTGAATGTCCTGATTCCCAATTTTTCTACAGGTTCACCTTTTAGTAGCTTTCCCTTTCCCAGGACACTCCAACTACACTGGTCTTATTTCAGTTCTTCAGTGGTATCATATTTTCTCCTATCTTTACGTATACTGTTCTTTCTGCCTAAGATGTTCTTTTTGACCCCTTAAGCTGATGAGTTCCTTCTTGTTGGCTTAAATATCACTTTTTGAGAAAGGGCTTTCTAACAAATCTCTCCAGTATTAAATAACTCCTTCAAAACATTCTGTAATTGTCATTTATGTGTAGGAATATTTATTTATGCTTTTCTCCCTATCTAGACAGTAACCTCTATGAGAGTGAGCATAATTCATATGAAATGGATACATACCACAGTGTCTCACACAAATGACCTCTCAATAAATTAAGCATATAAAATAGTAATAAAATTATATAATTTAAGAACAAAAAATATGCAATTCTTTATAAGATACATTATAGGGATAGGATGTTATCTACTGCAACACAAAGTTTCCTATATATGAAGAGTCTTGGAAAAGACATCTGATCAATATGTTTGATTTGCCATGTTCTAAATATATAAAAATGTTAAATAAATTGTAGTCAAAATGTTTTTAATTATGGTATAATTTGAATAAATGAAAGAAAAAAGGAAGGAAGAGAAAATTCCATGTTCCAGAAACAAAATGTATTTAAAGCAATAATTTGGAGTAAAAGCCAAATGGTTCATTAAGATCATAGAATACTGATCTTAATGCCAGGGACTGAAAGTTTAATTCTTGTACATGCATGTAGCAGACATCTCTGGGCAATAAAAAGTAGAGAGTTGTACTTTAAACCCATATATAAAGCCGAGATCTATAAAGGCAACCCTACCAATGAACAGAAACTAGAGAAATTCTGTCTCCTATTTTCTATCTGTTTACTATCTATTCCCAGCATGGATGAAAATACAGTTTTTCAAAAAAATTGAAATTCTAAGCTAAAAAGGTCAAAACATTGATGGTTGTCTGCTGCTGAAAACCAAAGAAAAGGAGTAAACATTTATTAAAATTTTTAACATAAAGTTGAATCAAACACCTTGGTGTTTACTTCTGAAGTCCAGGATATAACCAGTCCTCTACAAAAATTAACCACCACTAAAAATGAGCTCAGAGTCACAAAGTATATGAGTAGTACCCAGAAGAAGAGAGAGATAACAATACAGATGAAAAATTCTAAATTCAAAAAATGAATGAAACAAATATATATAGAATATAATTATATAATATTATATATAATATAAACAAATAATATAATCTGAAAGGTTAGTTTTAATTACTACATATAAATTTCAAAGAGGTGAAAGAACAAAAACTATACTTGTAAAGCAAGTACAGTTATATGAAAATAGCAGACTGATTTGAAAACAGAGCCAAATAGAGATTGCAAAAATTGCCCATAATATATAATTATTTAAATTTAAAAAAAATCCTACTAGATGAATTCAACGGGTAAGTTAATGACTAGAATAGACAGCTAAAGTGGAAATAAGGTAGTTGAAGTTATAGCTGAGAAAATTATATGGAATGCCATGCAATAATTTAAAGAGATAGAAAATAGGGATAATAGGATAAAATTCATGGAGAAGGCAATAGCAACCCACTCCAGTACTCTTGCCTGGAAAATCCCATGGACAGAGGAGCCTGGTAGGCTGCAGTCCATGGGGTCACTAAGAGTCAGACATGATTGAGAGACTTCACTTTCACTTTTCCCTTTCATGCATTGGAGAAGGAAATGGCAACCCACTCCAGTGTTCTTGCCTGGAGAATCCCAGGGTCGGGGGAGCCTGGTGGGCTGCCATCTATGGGGTTGCACAGAGTTGGACATGACTGAAGTGACTTAGCAGCAGCAGCAGCAGCAGCAAGATAAAATTCAAGAAGGATGAAATACGAGGAGACAATTGATTCAAATAAGGATTATGAGAAAGCAATGATACTAGGCTAAAGTTTTCCAGAATTAAATTTAAAAAATTTTAAAACATTCTCAGATTGAAGAAAACCACCACATACTTAGCAGGACTGATGAAAGCAAAAATGCAAAGAGTATTTGATGGAACTTTAAGAATATAAAGTATACGAAGACTACCAATTACAAGGGGTTATTGTTAAAATAGCGTATCTGCAGGAAAACAATAGATTCCTTCCAACAGAACTATATAACAGACAGAAGATATTTTATTAATATCAAAAGAAATTAGAAGACAGTAGAAATAGGTCTTGAAAATACAGAAGAAAAATAACTGTCAAACCTAGAATTATAAATCCAGTTAAAAAAGAAATTCATAAAACAGTCAAAATAAAAACTATTTTTGACAAACATGGACTGAGAAACTTTACACATCACAAAACATAACACTGAAAGACACACTAAAGGAAGAAAATTAATTCTAGATGGAAAGAACTGAATATAAAAATCAGTGATAAGTAAATACATTACAAGGTAGAACAGTAAATCTAAATATAAAAACAGTATAAAAACTATTAATTGGGGAGAGGTTAAAAACAAGGTGGAAAACTGGTCAACCACCTGTTAAAGAATGAAACTAGAACACTTTCTAACACCATACACAAAAATAAACTCAAAATGGATTAAAGATCTAAATGTAAGACCAGAAACTATAAAACTCCTAGAGGAAAACATAGGCAAAATACTCTCTGACATACATCACAGCAGGATCCTCTATGACCCACCTCCCAGACTAATGGAAATAAAAGCAAAAATAAACAAATGGGACCAAATTAAAAGCTTTAGCACAATGAAGGAAACTATAAACAAGGTGAAAAGACAGCCTTCAAAATGGAAGAAAATAATAGCAAACAAACCAACTTATAAAGAATTAATCTCAAAAATATTCAAGCAGCCCATGCATCTCAATTTCTGAAAAATAAATGACCCAATCAAAAAATGGGCCAAAGTACCAAACAGACATTTTTCCAAAGAAGACATACAGATGGCTAACAAACTCATGAAAAGATGCTCAACATCACTCATTTACTCTTATCAGAGAAATGCAAATCAAAACCACAATGAGGTACCATCTCACACTGGTCAGAATGGCTGCTATCAAATGTCTACAAACAATAAATGCTGGAGAGGCTGCGGAGAAAAAGGAACCCTCTTACACTGTTGCAGGGAATGCAAACTAGGACAGCCACTATGGAGAACTGTGTGGAGAGTCCTAAAAAAACTGGAAATAGAACTGCCTTATGACCCAGCAATCTCACTGCTGGGCGTACACACTGAGGAAACCAGAATTGAAAGAGACACATGTACCCCAATGTTCATCACAGCACTGTTTACAATAGCTAGGACATGGAAGCAACCTAGATGTCCATCAGCAAATGAATGGACGAGAAAGCTGTGGTACATATACACAATGGAATACTACTTAGCTATTAAAAAGAATGCATTTGAATCAGTTCTAATGAGGTGGATGAAACTGGAGCCTATGATACAGAGTGAAGTAAGTCAAAAAGAAAAACACCAATACAGTATATTAACGCATATATATGGAATTTAGAAAGATGGTAACAATGACCCTATATGCAAGACAGCAAAAGAGACACAGATATAAAGGACAGACTTTTGAACTCTGTGGGAGAAGGCGAGGGTGGGATGATTTGAGAGAATAGCATTGAAACATGTATATTACCATATGTGAAATAGATCACCAGTCCAGGTTTGACGCATGAGACAGGGCGCTCAGGGCCGGTGCACTGGGATGACCCTGAGGGATGGGGCAGGCGGGGGGATGTGGAAAGGGGGTTTAGAATGGGGGACACATGTACACCCATGGCTGATTCATGTCCATGTATGGCAAAAACCACTACAATATTGTAAAGTAATTAGCCTCCAATTAAAACAAATTAATTAATTTTTTTAAAAAGGTGGTATGACAATAGCACAAAAGGTAAGAGTAGTATAATGCAAAGAAACATGAAACATTATTGAGAAAAAATAAAGGCTTAAATAAATTGAGGATTATGTCATGTTCATAAATTGTTAAACTCAATTTTGTAAATATTTTAAGCCATCCCAAAATGCTGTATAAATTTAATGAGATTCCATTCAAAATACTAGCCTGACTTTTTTTAAATCATCATAACAATTCAAAATTTGATGGAAAAGCAAATGGGTAAAAATAACCAGACAACCTTAAATAATACATAGAACAAACTTGGACTAACTTAGTTATCAAACTTGCTTTAAACCTATAGTAATTAAAGTACTGTCATATTGGTTCAAGGATATGCAAAAAGGCCAGCAGAACAGAAGAAACAGTCCTGAAACAGGCCTACATTTATACAGGCTCTTGATTTATGTAAAATATAGCACTCCAGTACAGTGAAGAATAGGATCGTCTTTTCAGAAAATGGTACTAGATTAATTATATATCCAAACCAGAAAAGTAAAATGACCCATGTTATACACCACTTATAAAAAAAAAATCACTTCCAGGTGGACCATAGACCTAAATGTGAAAGTTAATGCAGTCTCTAGAAAATAAAAACTTTAGTGTAGGGAAAGATTTTGTAAACAAGACAAAATGATAAACTGGACTACATTAAATTAAGAACTTCTGTTATGAAAAGTCACCATAAAGAGAATGAAAAGTCAAGGAGAATATATTTGCAATATATTCAAATTTTATCTGAAAATGGACTTGTATCCAGATCATATATATTAACAGAACTTCAACAAATCAATAACTTTTTTTAAAGACCCCACAGTTTAAAAGAGTCAAAGCACTTTAAAAGGGACTTTCCTGGTAGCTCAGATCGTAAAGAATCTTCCTGTGGTACAGGAGGCCCAGGTTCAATCTCTGGATCAGGAAGATTCCCCAGGAGAAGGGAATGGCTACCCATTCCAGTATTCTTGCCTGAAGAATTCCATGGACAGAGGAGCCTGGCGAGCTACAGTCCATGGGGTTGCAAAGAGTTGGACACAACTGAGTGACTAACACTTTCAGACTAAAAAGGGTAAACAAATGGCCAATTTGAAAAGGTGTTCAATATTGCTACTGCTGCTGCGGCTGCTAAGACTCTTCAGTCGTGTCCGACTCTGTGTGACCCCATAGACGGCCTCCCACCCGGTCCCTGGGATTCTCCAGGCAAGAACACTGGAATGGGTTGCCATTTCCTTCTCCAATGCATGAAAGTGAAAAGTGAAAGTGAAGTCGTTCAGTCATGTCCAACTCTTAGCGACCCCATGAACTGCAGCCTACCAGGCTCCTCCGTCCATGGGATTTTCCAGGCAAGAGTACTAGAGTGGGGTTCCATGGCCTTCTCCAACAACTACCAACACACCATGCTAAAATAAAAAAGACTGGCAACACCAAATATTGGAAAGGATGTGAAATAACTGATACTATTGAACACTTTTTATGTAAGAGTATAAATTGAAATAATCACTTTTGGTAGACTGCTTGGCAATGTCTAGCAAACGGAACATGTACTTCCTTATGTTATAGTAATTCTACTCCAACAGAAATGCACACATATATGTGACCAAAAACATATATAAAATTTTTATAGCATTTTCACAGTATCATTGGTATCATGCTGACATAGCTATTAGTATCAGGTAAAAACTGGAAACATCACAAATACTTCCTCAATATTAAAGTAGATAAATAAAAATACATATCCATACATTGCAAAACTTTACAACAATGAAAATAAACAGTCTACTGCCACACACAAAAATATTGATAAGCCATACAAATAATATTGAGTAAAAGATGCCAAATACAAAAAATATTTTATTTACTCTATTTTTACAAAATTCAAAACCATAACTTAGTCAAAATTAATCAATGGAAAAAAAAACTAGTTACATTTTAGAGAGGTAGTGACTGGGAGAGTATACAAGGGTCTCTGGAGTGCTATAAATATTATTTATATTCATAAATACTCTATTTATGATCTGAATAGTGAATACACAGCTGTGTTCACCCTGTAAAATCTTTATAAAATTTCACTGAGCAAGTACCTTAAGACAAGTTTATTTTTCTCTATGTATATTTCAATTAAAAGTTGAAGAAAAATTATAGCACCAAAAATGCTAAATAAAAATACATGGAAGATAGTAACAGAAGACTTACAGTTATACTGATACAATGTGCTTGTGTTAGTCCAAACGAGGACAGAAAGACTAAAGCATTAAGTATGCATAATAAAATTTAAGGGTAATAGTGACAACAAAAGAATACAAATGGAATGTAAAACTTCCAAGGTAAGACTATAAAAATAGGAAAAGAAGGAAAATTCTATGTGTACAATAAAAGAAAGAAGATAATAGTACAACAACTATAAGTGAAAAAGCAACAAGAGCTTGGGCAAGATCAGTTCAGTTCAGTCACTCAGTCGTGTCCGACTCTTTCCAACCCCAAGAATTGCAGCACACCAGGCCTCCCTGTCCATCACCAACTCCCAGAGTTTACTCCGGGCAAGATAGAGCCCAGGCAAGATAGAGGCCCTCAAAGCTACAATCTCAATGAAATGATGAACTTAGAAAAATATCTACCTACAGGTAAAAGTAGCAGGAAAACTTTTCAGTCTCCTCCGGGGCTTTGGATTCTGGGATGCTAATGCAGCAGGCAAGGAAGTCACCTTTGATAATTTTGGCAATAGCTTCACCTTTGTGTGTGCGCTCAGTCACTTCAGTCATGTCGGACACTTTGCAACACTATGGACTACACCCCTCCAGGCTTCTCTTGTCCATGGGATTCTCAGAGCAAGAATACTGAAGTGGATTACCATGCCTTCTTCCATGGTATCTTCCAGACCCAAGAAATGAACCCACATCTTCTGTATTGCAGGAAGATTTTTTACCCACTGAGCCACCTGGAAAGCTCCAGTTTTACCTTTAGTTAGTGGTAATTAATTTAAAGGATCAGATATTGGGGTCTTCCAGATAACCCAGCTGAAGCAAATTCAAATCCTTTCTATAGGTATGATCTCAAGCTAGGTCACTGAAATGGGCCTAACTGAACATGCACTCCCCACTCCAGTACTCTTGCCTGGAAAATCCCATGGATGGAGGAGGCTGGTAGGCTGCAGTCCATGGGGTTGCTAAGAGCCGGGCATGACTGAGCGACTTCAATTTCACTTTTCAGTTTCATTCATTGGAGAAGGAAATGGAAAGCCACTCCAGTGTTCTTGCCTGGAGAATCCCAGGGATGGGGGAGCCTGATGGGCTGCCGTCTATCGGGTCGCACGGAGTCGGACACGACTGAAGCGACTTAGCAGCAGCAGCAGCAGAACATGCACTTACACTCCAAAATGGCCAAAGCATGAAAAAATAAGGCACCATGAGGAAGAGACAGCAAAGAAAACACATATGAAATTTCAAAAAATTCAGATATTGGAATTATAAGAAACAAAATTTTTAAGTGTACTTAAAAATGATTAAAATAAGTTAAAAATGAATTTGAAAACATGAGTAAGAGATAAGAGACTTTTTCTGGTCTGGCAGGTCTTTTTAAAAAATAGATGGAATTTCTAGAAAAACCATAATTGTCAATATCAAACACTCAATGGACAATTTAAACAGAATAATAAAAACAACTGAAAAGAGAATTAGCAAATGAGATAATGAGACAGTTCAGTTCAGTTCAGTTCAATCGCTCAGTCGTGTCTAACTCTTTGCAACCCCATGAATTGCAGCACGCCAGGCCTCCCTGTCCATCACCAACTCCTGGAGTTCACTCAGACTCACGTCCATCGAGTCAGTGATGACATCCAGCCATCTCATCCTCTGTCGTCCCCTTCTCCTCCTGCCCCCAATCCCTCCCAGCATCAGAGTCTTTTCCAATGAGTCAACTCTTCGCATGAGGTAGCCGAAGTACTGGAGTTTCAGCTTTAGCATCATTCCTTCCAAAGAAATCCCAGGGCTGATCTCCTTCAGAATGGACTGGTTGGATCTCCTTGCAGTCCAAGGGACTCTCAAGAGTCTTCTCCAACACCACAGTTCAAAGCATCAATTCTTCGGTGCTCAGCCTTCTTCACAGTCCAACTCTCACATCCATACATGACCACAGGAAAAACCATAGCCTTGACTAGACGAACCTTTGTTGGCAAAGTAATGTCTCTGCTTTTGAATATGCTATCTAGGTTGGTCATAACTTTCCTTCCCAGGAGTAAGCGTCTTTTAATTTCATGGCTGCAGTCACCATCTGCAGTGATTTTGGAGCCCCCCAAAATAAAGTCTGACACTGTTTCCCCATCTATTTCCCATGAAGTGATGGGACCAGATGCCATGATCTTCGTTTTCTGAATGTTGAGCTTTAAGCCAACTTTTTCACTCTCCTCTTTCACTTTCATCAAGAGGCTTTTGAGTTCCTCTTCACTTTCTGCCATAAGGGTGGTGTCATCTGCATATCTGAGGTTACTGATATTTCTCCCAGAAATCTTGATTCCAGCTTGTGTTTCTTCCAGTCCAGCGTTTCTCATGATATACTCTGCATAGAAGTTAAATAAGCAGGGTGACAATATACAGCCTTGATGTACACTTTTTCCTATTTGGAACCAGTCTGTTGTTCCATGTCCAGTTCTAACTGTTGCTTCCTGACCTGCATACCAATTTCTCAAGAGGCAGATCAGGTGGTCTGGTATTCCCGTCTCTTTCAGAATTTTCCACAGTTGATTGTGATCCACGCTTTGACATAGTCAATAAAGCAGAAATAGATGTTTTTCTGGAACTCTCTTGCTTTTTCCATGATCCAGTGGATATTGGCAATTTGATCTCAGAGGAAAAAGGTTCCTCTGCCTTTTCTAAAGCCAGCTTGAACAGGAAATTAAAAAGGTGGAAGAAATAGGCATTTAAATAAAATTGAAGAATATAAAAAGAAGGCCAATATATGGGGGGGGGGGTGGGCGCGGTTTGCCAATATATGTGTAATCATAGTTTCAGGGTAGAAGAAAAAATTGGAAATCATTATTCTATTGGGATTTTATTCTGCTTAAATAAATATAATTATTTTGAGAAGAGCTAGAACCCAGGGAAAGTGTTAGTCACTCAGTCATTTCCAACTCTTTGTGACCCCATAGACTATAGCCTGCCAGGCTCCTCTGTCCCTGGAATTCTCCAAGCAAGAATACTGGAATGGGTAGTCATTTCACTTTCCAGGGGATCTTCCTGGCTCAGGGACTGAATCCAGGTCTCCTTCATTGCAGACAGATTCTTTACCATCTAAGACACCAGGGAAGCCTAGAACCTAGAGAATGCCCACCAAAATATCTGTACAAGCCTTCTACCATTCCACAGAAAGCTGATAGAAGACACAAGACTTCCAGACCACAGAAAAGGACTTGACTGCAGCAAAATAATACAAGGATTATCAGTCTAGTTGCAAAGATTCAATTCTACAGAGCAGCAAGGAGAGAGTAAACCCACACATATATGAGGATGTACTACAGGAGAGGGCTTCCCTGATAGCTCAGTTGGTAAAGAATCCACCCGCAATGCAGGAGACCCCAGTTCGATTCTTGGGTGGGAAGATCCACTAGAGAAGGGATAGACTACCCACTCCAGTATTCTTGGGCTTCCCTTGTGGCTCAGCTGGTAAAGAATCTGCCTACAATGCAAGAGACCTCAGTTTGATCCCTGGGTTGGGAAGAGCCCCTGGAGAAGAGAAAGGCTACTCACTCAAGTATTCTGGCCTGGAGAATTCCATGAACTGTATAATCCATGGGGTCTCAAAGAGTCAGACATGGCTGAGCAACTTGCACTTTCACTTCACTTTCACTATAGGAGAGGAAGCCTGAACTTGAGAATCCATTGCTTTTATGACAAGAAGTAAGCACAACTTATTTGTCCAGAGGCCTACCTCATGTAGAGAAAGAACCTCACTTTTCAAGACTGTCTTCAGCATACATTAATATATATATGTGGAATCTAGAAATACGGTATTGATGAACCTATCTGCAGGGCAGGAATAGAGATGCAGACATAGAGAATGGACATTGGACATGAGATGCAGAAGGGAGGATGGAATGAATTGGGAGATTGGGATTGACATATATACACCACCATGTGTAAAATAGATAACTAGTGGGAACTTGCTGTACAGTTAAGGGAGCTTGGTTCGGTGCTCTGTGGTCACTAGATGAGCGGGTAGGGGTTGAGAGTGAGTGAGAGGTCCAAGAGGGAGGAGATATATGTATACTGATGCAATTAAAAAAAAAATTCTGAGAAGCGCTCAATCAAGAACTTTCGTTTTGGCCTAGCAAGACTTAGCAAGACATGGAGATGCACAAGAGGTTCAAAGCAGACAGATCCTCAACATCTCATCCCAACATAAAAATAATTTACTAGAAAAAAAGAAAAGACATTATTCCTCCAATGTAGCAGTCATAATGAATTTAGGAATTCCTGATTTCATTTTTATTACCTCTGTAAATTCCTAAGCTTTTTGTCAGATCATCAACTCATTTTAAAGTATTTCATGTCTGTTCAATCACATTTAAAATTTACATTTAACACTAATTTTGAATTTTCAGAAAAATTACTTACAAGCTAGCTTTAGGAATAAGGCAACAAACAAACAAGATAATTTCAAATTGAGCCAAGTGATGGCAGGAACTAAACAGAACAACATGAGAATATGATTGGGACTAGAATAAGCCCTTAGATAGGGAAGTCTGGAAATAACTTTCTGAGAAGGAAACTTTCATGAAATGTCCTAAAGGACAAAAAAAGGATCAGCCATTATAAAAAATAAAAACAAAATTCAAAAACAATAATTGAGGAAAGAGTTTTTTTGCAAGGCTACAACAACAAAACTCAAAAGCTGGAAAGACTTTACATGTCTGAGAAACAGAAACAAGGAAGAAATTACATTAACAAGGCTAATACATAACTTTGGAGTATAGCGAGCAAAAGAAAGTCACAATACGGTAAGGAGAGATAGACAGGGCCAGATGGCATGGAATGTTGGAACTCATGGCAACATTTGATTCCATTCTAAGCATAATGAAAAGAGTTTTGAGCAGGGACATTAGATGATGACCTATATTTTAAATGATCCTTGTACTGAGAACAAATTAAAGACAAGAGTAAAAGCAAAGAGACCAGTTACAAGGCTACTAAAGCAGTTCAGGCAAAAGACAATGGTTGCTTTTATGAGAATAGCAGCAGTGAAAAGAAGAAAAGTGAAGACATGTCATATATTTTTAAGATAAGATTAATGTGATTTTCTGAAAGAGAAAGATCTAAATCAAAGATGAAACAGTTTGGGGGATAGATGGTAATTGAACTGGGAAAACAATGAAAGGAGCAGGTTTGGGTGTGAGAGATGATTAGCAGCTCAGTTTTTAGACATGTTAAGTTTGAGATGCAGAGGAGAAGTCCAAATGGAAATATCAAAGATGTTGCTGAATAAATGATCCTGAAGCTCTAAAGAAATACCTGGATTATAAAGATACTTCAGAACTCTTGGCACAAAGACAATATTTAAAGTAATGGTGATTAATGTGATCACCCAGAAAGGACATGGTACACAAGACGAACCAATATGCCTGCCTGCCAGCATCTGAAGGTCAAGTACTGAGGAGCACCAGCAAAGAACATGGTGAGTCACTACAAGATGCAAAAGGAAAACCACAAGTGGTGATGTCCTTAAAACTAAGAAAAGAATGAAGAGAATCCTTTTGTATCTGATGGTACTGAGAAGTTTCTATTGAATTCCAACAAACTGGATATCACTGAGACCCTGAACATAATCAGGAGTGGAGTGGTGAGGCCAGAAGCTGTAGTGAAATTATTTAAAAAGTAGCCAGCCACAGGAAAAGAGTAACACCTCTGATATCTATTGGCAGTGAATCTTCACGTTTAGACAATGCTCCATATCTCTTTCAAAATTTCTGGTACCACCACCATGATATTAAAACTGGGAATCTATGGAAAGCTTCTTAATTTCGAAGTGATTCTTTCTGTAAGAAGTCTAATTCTTCCTTTGGCGGTGCTTGTGTGCTAAGTTACTTCAGTCACGTCCAACTATTTGCAACCCTGTGGACTGTAGCCTGCCAGGCTCCTGTCCATAGAATTCTCCAAGCAAGAAAACTGAAACTTATAACTGCAAATTAAAAGAGATGTCAATGGAGTCCACTTAAATTTGATTTCATTTTTACAAGACAGTGTATTCTAAATTATTAATAGAAATGTTATTTCTTACTGTAAGAAAAAAAGATGGAGTAAATTATTCTGAAATCTAGCCAATCTGAAATTCATAATCACTTCATTTGTATGCAATTAAAGCAAATATTTTGGTAGGTTTAAAAAAGTCATTATTACTTTTAGGAAAGAAAGAAATAAACTAATGCTGAGATTAATTAAGAACAGAAAAGAAATGAATCATCCAATAAATCTCTAGGGTTAATTATGTGAATATATTCCAAAGTTATCAAGATCATGCAAACCAAACACCAAAAAAAAAAAAAAAATCAGTCTAGCAAAATTAGAATATCATACACTTCTTTACCAGGATTTACTAATAATTTAGAAGTTTGACAGTGTTTCTTAGTCTTGCTGATGGGGCAATAATGGGGTGACTGGAGGCAGTGGCTTTCTTCCCTGTGTCTCCTGTAATCAGCAGATTCCTCATTCTGCCACTTCATCTTGTGTAAATCTGAACTCCTTACTTAATCTTTTGAGTCTCGTTTTTCTCATTTAAAATAAAGATTTATTTATTTATACAACAGACATTTGTTGAACCCCTACAATTTACCAAAATTAGTATCTAAATCATAATATCCATATCATAGTCTGAGAATAAAAATTCCTGACTCAGAGTTAGTACTCAGGCATCATATCAATTCTCATTTTTTCCTATATCAGGGTCTTTACACAAGCTGTTTACTCTGCCTTGAATACTCTTCATCTCCTTATGCCCCAATTTTACCTGACTAACTTATATGAATCCTTCTGATATCAGTCTTCCCTGCTCCTCTCATACTACATGAGGTCCCCAAGTTATAAAATATTCTACTACCCTGTGCTTTTTCATCATACCATTTATCACAATTATAATTATTTGAGGAATTATTTACTTATTGTTTGCCTCCTCATTATTTTATTTACTTTGGTTAGGACATTATCTTGAGTAAGTGAATGAGCTGGAATTTCATTAGAGAAAAGGATGAAGGGGACTAATTCAAAGATGATTTCAAGCTTTCTAGATTGAACAATGTTGTCATTAATAAAAGAAAATAAGAGATAAGGGGGAAAAGATCATGAGCTTTTGTTTTAAACCTGCTGGAACAAAAGGGCCTGAAGAGAACATGGTCAGGGGCAGGGGGCAGATACTCAGGAGACAGCTAAAAATATGGTAACAGATGAGAACTGAAGGTTTTATGTGGTAGATTAGTGTGGGAGATTGTGAAGGAAGGCTAAAAGCAGTATGTTGAAGAAAACAATGAAGCACATGTCAAGGGTTGTATAATGGTTAATTTGATGGGTCAACTTGGCTAGGTCATGATACTCAGCTACTTAGCCAAACAACAGTCTAGATATTTCTGTGAAAGTGTCTTTTCTTTTTAGATGAGAGTAACATTTAAATCAGAGTGTCTCCTATTATGTGGGTGGGCCTCATTCAATCAGGCCTTAATAGGAACAAACCCCCTCGTACTCCCCAAAATAAGGAATTCTGCCAGCAGACTGCTTTCACACTCAAACTGCAACAATTCCATTCTCCAGCATGCCAGCTAACCCAAAGATTTGGGATTTGCCAGTCTCCACAACTGTATAAGCCTATTCCTTGTTTTAAAAAAAAAAAAAAACTCTTTCTCTTTCTAGATAGAAGGATGGATGGATGGATGGATGGATGGATGGACAGACAGGCAGTCAGATATATATAGAGAGATATATAAACATTCCAATTGGTTCTGCTTCTCTGGAGAGCACTAATTAATACAGGTGATTTTGAAAAGAGTAAAAGGGATAACTGATTTAACATGGTTCCAAATCACAAAAGAGGCAGAAAGTAAAATTCAAACAAATGACAATCAATCCAGAATCTATGGTTGTGGATTTTGAATTACTGATGATCTATGCCTGTGGCAACATTAGTATATAGGGGTTTCTGTGACAGATCTTTCATGAAAATAGAAAATAAAGTAAAAGGGTAAATTTAGGTGTTAGTTTGACTGATGAAATATTTACTCATAACTCTGTAAGCCTTAGGCAAAAACAAGCAAGAATCTCTATGACCAAAATAGTGAGGACTTTGTAACAGAATTTGTAACGTGAAGTAAACTGGACAGTGAAGCCAGTGACGGAGGCAACTTCAGTTCCATTCAGCCACAAGCACATGGGAACTGCTGAGTCTGAAGTCCTTTTACTGCCTGGTGTCCTAGATTTCAAAACAAAGAACGAGTGGCACAAATGTGGCAGAACACTGTAAGACTCGAATGGATGTTAATAACCATCTACTCCAAATACTTTGTGCTCCTATAAAGTAAGTTAGTTTTCCCAAGATACTAAGTGACTATAGCCAAAGTCATCAGTTCAGTTCAGTTCAGTCACTCAGTCGTGTCCGACTCTTTGCGACCCCATGAATCGCAGCACACCAGGCCTCCCTGTCCATCACCCACTCCCGGGGTTCACTCAGACTCACATCCATTGAGTCAGTGATGCCATCCAGCCATCTCATCCTCTGTCGTCCCCTTCTCCTCCTGCCCCCAATCCCTACCAGCATCAGAGACTTTTCCAATGAGTCAACTCTTCGCATGAGGTGGCCAAAGTACTGGAGTTTCAGCTTCAGCATCATTCCTTCCAAAGAACACCCAGGGCTGATCTCCTTCAGAATGGACTGGTTGGATCTCCTTGCAGTCCAAGGGACTCCCAAGGGTCTTATCCAACACCACAGTTCCTAAGCATCAATTTTTTGGTGCTCAGCTTTCTTCACAGTCCAACTCTCACATCCATACATGACATACAGGTACAATTTTTAGAAATAAAAAAAATAAGATAGTAGCAGATCTTTTACAAAACAGTCTTAAATTGCCAAAGATGAATTTAGGTAAATCCCATACAACTGGAAGAATTCAATGAACATATACTATTGGATGTAGAGCCCCAACACTCACTATCATCCAGTAATATTCTAGATTTTTGTTGCCTTAATAATATGTAGATATATGACAAATAAAAGAATGAATATAATTTTCTAATTCACAAAAGATTGCAGTGCTCTTATTTTACTTACACCATGCTCAGGTGAAACGTAATGATTCTCTAAGGTCATTAAGTTCGAAAGACTTGAACTGGAACCCAGGTTTTCTGACCCTTATCTGCACCCTTTTTGACACATTCCTATTTAGACCTAAAGTCATATAATTAATCTGTATGACAGGATAAGACCTCAGGCTTGAGCAATGTGGACAAGTGGTTTAATTTCCTGGCTGACTTGATAAAACAAGACAGTTAAAAAAAAAAAAATAAAGCCTCTAACCAGTTTTATTATTTGGGTTTTGGAGTCTTCAACATCACCAAACTATTAAGTAAAAGGAGCCAAGCTTTTGTGTTCCTCATTTATGAGAAACTAAGACATAATTTTTTCTCAAAAGAAGTGCAATGAGTAAATGCAGAAGTAAATCTGTGTAAATGAAGCATATGTTTTTATAGCATTCAAAATCTTATTTCAGGTTATCAGAGAATATGAATCCATTCTTAAATTTTTTATTAAAAAAAAAGTTCTTCCCTTGTTTCCTAATGAAGCAATAAATCCTTCAGGAAAGGCATATCCACAGAATGTGACACTTTGCCTTCAGATTCACATGGCATTGTGATAAATCCATCAGTATGTGCAGTGATGACAGATGTGATAAAGAGATCATCATGGTTTTCACTGCCTGTATTTTATTGTTTGTTACAGCCGTCTTCTATTTCTGGAAAACATTCCCAGCTGCCTGCAGCAGAGCTAGGAGTCAGAGCTTGAAAATATGTTGTTTTTCTCACAGTTTAAAACCTATCTTGCCTACCACTAATTATGCAGTACAGATAGGCAGAAATAATACTAGAAAACATGTCTTGAACACTGGTTTCATTATAATAACCTTATTTCTGATCTTTCTTATTTCAGGGTTTTTGAAGACTCATTAAAAATGTCTTCTCTGCAGTGTTTTATAACCTTTTGACATTTTCTTCTTATACCAGTCATGTCAGTTTTTTTTTTTTTCCTTAAGCCTATAAATAGGAAGGTTGAGAAGGAAGAAATGGACACATTAACCCCTGTACATTTGGAACCTGACAATCAGATTTGAGGTAGGGAGATTATATCATTACTTTGGTTTTTGTTTTCTTTTAATGGTATATTGTAAGATGACTAAAGCATGCCACGTAAATTCTGTTATCATCTTAATCATCAGTGAAATACACATGCATTTCATATATAATATATTTACAACTGATACAAAAGTAACAGGGAACTGTGTTCTTTTGAATGATTTTTTTTCTGAGGACAACACTAGCTGCTTTTAAAATAATGAAGCATTTTCATAGTTGTTAGTATGATCTATAATTATATTTTTCCAGGGAAAAGAAGACAAACTATAAGTGACACAAAATCCTAGACCTTTTGATCACTTTTATGAGTCTAGCTTAACCCTGAAAGTGAAAGTTGCTCAGTTGCATCTGACTCTCTGTGACCCCATGGACTATACAATCCATGAAATTCTCCAGGCCAGAATACTGGAGTGGGTGGCCTTTTCCTTCTCCAGGGGATCTTTCCAACCCAGGGATTCAACCCAGGTTTCCCACATTGCAGGTGGATTCTTTACCAGTTGAGCCACCAGGGAAGCCCACTTTAACCCTAGTTTATTATTATTGTTGCTTTATATTTCTATGTTTCAGTTATATTTCCCTCTATAAAATAATAAAATGTACTATAATAATTTGCTTTCTGTATTACTTGAATTTAGTTATAAATTTACTGTATTCTCATTTATATAAGAGATAATTTTTAATAAATAACCTATAAGGTTAATGTTAATCAATAGTTAAAACCTCCAGTCATCATCCTTTACCACAACTATTAGGCTGATTAAAATTTTCTTTCTTTTAATAACCCTTCCCCACCATTTCTTACAGGTTATATCTGATCAGACAAATGCATGCAAGAGAAATAATGAAGCAAAATACTTCACACACAGAGTTAATCAGCCCTAATTAAAAAGTTACTATCATACAGAAATATACTAATTGAAAATTCATATTTATTATTAGAATAACCTCTTTCTGAGTATCACATTCTCCTCAAAGATCATCATTTTTATTCATATAAGAACAGTACATTTTTGTATAACTTATAAATAGTCCTTAAGAAATGTATTATCATGTTAAAGAAGATATTTCTTATAAATAGAGACAGTTTGACATTTACAATTAACTGAATCACACATCAAAAAAGCGGAGCTAGGGTAGGGAAGTTTACTGAGTCTATAAACCATTTAAATGGATGCCTTGACTGAAGAAATAGGCATAACCTATGTTATCAAAGCTACATCAAACATCACTGTTGGAATGAAAGAAAAAAAGGCATTTCAATTAGAAATAGTGGTCTGCAGTCATTTAAATGTCTCTAATATCAAAACTAACTAATAAATTAACTGTATGAAATACTCATCTAAAATTAAGATTAAAAAAAATTAAAACAAAGTATCAGACTGGGTAGCTTAAACAACAGAAATTTATTTTTCACAGCTATGAAAGCTGAAAGTCCAAGATCAAGGTGCTGGCAGCTTTGGTTTATTGTGAGGAGCTCTCTCCTTTTCTAGCACGATGCCTTCTTGCTATGTCCTCAAATAATCTTTTCTCTATACACATCCATCCCTGGTGTCTCTTTGTTTGTACTAATTTTTTATAAGGACATTAGTCAGATTCAATTAGGGCTCACACTTATGGCCTAGTTTTAATTTAATTACTTCTTTAAAGATATTCTTTCCAAACAAAGTCACATTCTGAGATGCTGGACTTTAATATATGAATTTTGAGGGAACACAATTCAGCCCATAAATAGAGATATACGCAATAATAAATGTTGTACTGCTTTTCCAAAATATTACTTGAACAACTTTTGCATATAATGAACTACTTTTTCAAAGACTCCGTTTGTAAAAGCATTCTGTAATTTTTTAAGTATAACTCTGTATGAACCCTTGCCTGGAAAATCCCAGGGATGGGGGAGCTTGGTGGGCTGCCGTCTATGGGGTCACACAGAGTTGGACACGACTGAAGCAACTTAGCAGCAGCAGCAGCAGCAGCTGTATGTACCCTAGAGTCAAACTGCAACATTACATAAGCACACTTGTCATCAAGTTTTTGATTTTAGTGAAAGCTGTCTCTTCTTCGTGTTCAGTTTGCCTGTTTTGCTAATTTCCATTAGAGAAGTATTCCCAAATCCTGAAATCTTCTCTAATAGTCAAACATTATGACTTCTCCTTTATTTTCTTAAAGATTCAACAGCAATCTATGCTGAGCATTCCTTTAATATATTTCAGAATGCCTTTATCTCTAACCTGTAATAATGAAGTCTTTCCAATGATATGCAGACAATATTCCTTGCCACTGTGCTTCCCATATGTGATATTTTAGTGACAATTTTTCAGATTATAATTATTTGGTCACCTTACTCATCTGGCCTTTCCAGTTTGAGCTGTTTTTTCTACTGAGTCTCATAAAATTCATAGGTTATATATTAAAATTACATTATCTAAATGAAGTGAGGATAACAGGTACAATATTAAGTTACTATATCAAAATAAGACAATTTTCACTGATAGGAAAAGTCAGATTAAATTATGCATAGCTGAAAATGCCTATACCTTTGAACTGAATTGGACTCAAAACAGCCAAAAACTGGCCTTTGTATGTCATTTACTGTGGGTTGCTCATGTATGATATATAATGCTTAATAGTACCTACATCTACTTAAAAGATACTATTTTTTATTCTTCTGAAACTGAGCAGGACCCTGCGGAGCCCTAAATACAAAAGCTCCTTTAGTTCCCCCTTTCTTTTTTGTAGAAAAAGGCTTTAGTCTCTGAGGTCTTCCCAGAGATCCAACAAGCAGTTAACTAAATAGAAAAATGAGGGAATGTAGAAACAAAAGAAAAGTAGCCAAACAAGAAAAGTACTGATATTTTAAACAAAAATTCAGGGGGAAAAAAAAAAAATAAAAACAACGAAGTCCTGGACAACTGCTCATAACAATCTGACTCATATCTGTGAGATATGCAGACACAATGACTCTCTGCAACCCAGGTGTATAATAGGGACTATGTACCAACCACAAGTACATAAACCCCAGACTGGTTGGTGCCAGAAGACTAACAATTAAGATTCCCAAAACATCACCTTGTTACCTCACTACCAACTAATCAGAAAGTAAAAGTGAAGTCGCTCAGTTGTGTCCGACTCTTTGCAACCCCATGGACTGTAGCCTACCAGGCTCCTCCGTCCATGCGATTTTCCAGGCAAGAGTGCTGGAGTGGATTGCTGTTTCCTTCTCCAGGGGATGTTCCCAAACCAGGAATAGAACCCAGGTCTCCCACATTGCAGGCAGATGCTTTACCGTCTGAGCCACCAGGGACAAAACTAATCAGAGGAAAGTCATAATTCTGTAATAATCCTCACCTCAAATGTTGCCTTTAAAAACTCTTTCTTGGGGAGTTCCCTGGTGGTTCAGTGGTTAGGACTCAGCACTTTCAGTATCATATGTGTGTCAGCTGTTCAGTTGTGTCTGACTCTTTGCAACCCCACGGACTGTAACCCACCAGGCTCCTCTGACCATGGGGATACTCCAGGCAAGAATACTGGGGTGGGTTGCCATTTCCTTCTCCAGGGTATCTTCCCTACCCAAGGATTGAAACCGGGTCTCCTGCATTACAGACAGATTCTTTACCTCTGAGCCATAGCCCAGGTTCAATTCCTGATTGAGGAACAAAGATACTGCATGCTGCACAGCACAGCAAAAATAAATAAATAAATAAATAAAAACCTTCCCTGAAAGCCATTGAGAAGTTCAGGTTTTCTGAACACAGCTGCCTGTTTTCCTTGCTTGGCACTCTGTAATAAACACTGTACTTTACCACAGCCTGGTGTCAGTGGATTGGCTTTATTATATGGCAGGTGAGAGTACCCAAGTTCACATCAATAATAATTCTTTGCATGAAACTTAAAAAATCACATCTGTTTAACTTCAAACCATATGACAGTGAAGTGCCTAAGTTATAGGAAAAGGTAGGAAAAAAATTAACTTCTGATATAGTTTGCTTTCTAATAGATTAAGGAGAGACCTATAGTTCAGGGCCACTGACTGACATTGTGTTGTGTTACAAGAGGGTGCTAAATTGTCCCATGTGTTTTTCTTGCAGCTTTTGCCAGTTGGAAAAAAAATTACTCCCTCCTCAAGTGTTGAATGACAAAGCCTCCTAACATCATAAAACAAAATATCTTTTACAAGTAAAATAATTCCTCTGAATGATTATTGTGCATGTGTGTGAAGTCACTCAATCGTGTTTGACTCTTGCAATCCCATGGACTGTGGTCTGCCAGGCTCTTCTGTTCATGGGATTATCCAGGCAAGAATATTGGAGTAGGTTACCATGTCCTCCTCCAGGAGATTTTCCCAATCCAGGAATCAAACCCATATCTCCTGAGTCTTCTGCATTGGCAGGTAGATTCTTTACCACTGAGCCACCTGAGAAGCCCCTGAATGATTACAGAAGTTTACAAATCAAAAGGGACTTCAGAAATACTGGTTGGAGGATACAGAGCCAACAAATTCTTCACACGGTAAATTTTAAACATTTCAAGTTTTAGTTTCCTTCTCTCAAGATAGTGTCACATGGTGCTCTACCAGTTCAACAGGGACACTGGGTAAGAAATTTTCAGTAAGGGGTACAGTAGAGCAGGTAATATTGGTTTCTGAAGAAATACTATAAAAAGATTCACAAGTTATAAAAATTTTGCATACAAAAGAACCCTTAGAGAATAATAAGTAGGTTATAAAAGATAGCAATAAAATGAACATTCATAAAGTCACCATCTAACTTAAGAAATGGAATATTATAAACACAATAGAAAGTGCTCCTTGATCTCATTTTCCAGCCTCCTTATCCCAAATTGTGTCTCAATTGATCCATCCTCATTGTTAGATATCTATCTTCCTTAATAAGACCTACTGCTAACTGCTAAGTCATCAGTCGTGGCTGACTCTGTGCGACCCCATAGACGGAAGCCCACCAGGCTCCCCCGTCCCTGGGATTCTCCAGGCAAGAACACTGGAGTGGGTTGCCATTTCCTTCTCCAAAGCATGAAAGTGAAAAGTGAAAGTGAAGTCGCTCAGTCCTGTCTGACTCTTCCTGACCCCATGGACTGCAGCCCACCAGGCTCCTCCATCCATGGGATTTTCCAGGCAAGAGCACTGGAGTGGGGTGCCATTGCCTTCTCCTAATAAGACCTAGTGCTGTATCTAATAAGCACTGCATTTCGAAGTAGTAGCAAATGAAAACATATTGAGATATTTACATAAGTTGTAATGTGATATGAAAACATCTCTGGTTTAAAATGGTGACAAACTCATAATTACTGCTAATACCACTGTGATCGATTATTTTCATTCATAATTAAATATTTAATTTCAGTTAGAATAAAAAAATATTTTTCCATTTAAAGATAAATTCTGTCTCCAGATGTCAGGTTAAGAAAATGTGCTCTAAATAGAGCAGAACTAGCAAAATCCCAGTTGATAAAAGAATCTAGCCCAGAGATTTGTCTTCTTTGTATATCAGAATTTACTAGATGCTGAAACGAAATACATGTTTAATATCTCTATGCAGGTTCTTCATACCCTACTAATAGACCTATCACTCTCTATTACATACAATGCCTTTTCTTAAGAAGCCCCCCAACATATTTGAGTGTGAGATTACTACTCTGGAAGAATGACGGGGAAACCTGGGGTAATACTGTCTGGTAATAGCGGGGGGCACAACTTAACAAAAGTGACTAAATATATACATGTTGATCTTAAGAGTAGAAGGCTGAGCGGCAGTTCAGAAAATTATTGATTGCACATACAACTGATATTCTCTATGTTAATTCTTTCTTAGAAATAAATTTAAAATGAAAAAGTTTAAGTGTTTTAACTTAAAATGCAAAATAAAACAAGATATTGAAAAATGTAAGTCTATTATCTTAACACTACAAATTTTGTCTATCAACTTTGCCCATATTTATTTAAATGATGGCAGTCATTATATATATAATTTTCATATTTTACTTTTATTTCCTGTATATTTCTCATTTGTACTTATCACAAACAGTTATAAATGGAAAATCAAAAAGAAAGGGAATTTCTATACATTTAGGAAAATAAAACCAATGACTGACCTCAGTTACATTTCTTGAAAGAAACCAAGCAAAGAATTAAAACCCTTCTCTCTTTATGCTCAAAGCTGAATCATCAACCATCAAAAATATTCTCTGCCATCTAGTCCATCAGTTTTCCACCATAGAGGCATTTCTTTCAAAATAAGGTTTGAGTCTAACAATGGTAATAGAAGCAAAATAATTTTTATGTGATGGAAATAAAAACATGCTTGAAATGATATTGAAGAATGTACACAACCTCACCTAGGTTGGAGGAAGGCAAATATTTATTCAGCATCTATTCTATATTAAACTATCACAAATTGATGACCTCACTTCTAAAAATTAGGAAATGCAATTTTTCTACCATATTGATCCTAAGTAGCAGAGTTGAGATTATATTTATATATTGTGTTGTAGTCCATCATCTGACTCGAAAATCAGTTAAGATTAGAATGCTTCACCTTAATTACCACATAGGCAACAAGGAAAGAAAAACAAGATAAGAGTCTCTGTACTAAGTTCATTATACAACAGATAAAGAATACATAACAACAAATCCTTTCAATGTATGCTCAAGTTGCTATGGAAACACAGAAGCTCCATATGGTTCTCCAGAGTCCTTTTTCTCTACATTATGCTGTCATTCACCAAAGAATATGCCTGCTAATGCATGCACTACAGACCACAGAGTATAAAAATAATTATGTGTCAGTCATAAGGTTCCTCCAAAAGGTGCTATTCTTCTTAAGATGATACCACTAGTGATGCAAAATCGAAGATATGTATATTTTCATTTATCTCAGGGTCATGAGTAAACTTAATCAACATTCTTATAAAGCTTGGAAAATTAAAGAAAAATTAGAATTGTAACTTACATATTTGGTAAAAATTTTCTGTATGGGAGGTATCACCTAATAGTCTGTTTTCAATCATAGCAGATATAATTTCTGAAACTACACATGATTCTATAATTACATGTCCTTTTTACAACTTTAAACAGAGATTGTCTCCAAGGTATATGCTGCATACAGAATCCCAAGCAATTTATATTCTAAGTAGTTATGTCTGATATTTATAAATGCACGTATTTCCCTCTTTAAGTTAGAGATGCTTCCACATTAGCTTTTTCCCATTACAAAGTTTTCAGATGGTTGGTCCTTTTCTTATTCCAGTATACCATATGATATTTTGATTAATTTTTCTTGGTACGTGAAATTAATAAAAAGAGAAATGTATTGGCATTGGTTACAGCTCGTCTTTATATGGGCATGGTGTCAGTTTCTTTGTTCCAGCATATTGCTAAATTACATTGAATGCCTGAGAAAGCATTAATAATAGTCTAGAAATAAATTTTCAACACCTACAAGAGGGATTGCCTAGCAAATGCATTTTTAATTAACTAAATCTATGTTTTAATTCATACTTCCTTCAGTTCAGTTCAGTTCAGTTGCTCAGTCATGTCCGACTCTTTGCGACCCCATGAATCGCAGCACGCCAGGCCTCCTTGTCCATCACCAACTCCCGGGGTTCACTCAGACTCACGTCCATCGAGTCAGTGATGCCATCCAGCCATCTCATCCTCTGTCGCCCCCTTCTCCTCCTGTCCCCAATCCCTCCCAGCATTAGAGTCTTTTCCAATGAGTCAGCTCTTCGCATGAGGTGGCCAAAGTATTGGAGTTTCAGCTTTAGCATCATTCCTTCCAAAGAAATCCCAGGGCTGATCTCCTTCAGAATGGACTAGTTGGATCTCCTTGCAGTCCAAGGGACTCAAGAGTCTTCTCCAACACCACAGTTCAAAAGCATCAATTCTTCGGCGCTTAGTTTTTACCTAATGTTCTTTTTCTGTTCCAGGACACCACACTACATTTAGTTGTCATTCCTCCTTAGGTTCCTCTTGGCTGTGACATCTTCTCAGGCATTTTTTGTTTTTAATAACCTTGTCAGTTTTGAGGAGTACTGGTCAGGTAATTTTTTAGAATTTCCCGCAATTGAGATTTTTCTAATATTTTTCTTATGTTAGAAAGAAACATAAGTCTTAGGTTATAGATTGTAGACAGGAAGATTACAGACTGAAAGCGCCATTCTCAGTACATCATATCAAGAGCATATACTGTTCAATATGACTTATCATGATTTTTAACTTTGACCACCTGGCTGAGATAGTGTTTATTATATGGAGTAGCTGCATACTTAGTTGGAATTCTTCTACACAGACTTCTCTATTTTCAACTTTTTAAAAGATTTATTCATTAATATCAGTACAGACTTAGGGATGGAGATGCAATTTTTATATCATAATTCTCATAGAAAAGAGGAATTTGAGTTTTCAAAAGTAAAAATTATCCTTAAAAAAATAAACATAATTAGAGGGAACCAGAATTGAAAGAGACACATGTACCCCAATGTTCACTGCAACACTGTTTATAATAGCCAGGACACAGAAGCAACCTAGATGTCCATCGGCAGACAAATGGATAAGAAAGCTGTGGTACATACACACAATGGAATATTACTCAGCCATTAAAAAGAATACATTTGAATCAGTTCTAATGAGGTGGATGAAACTGGAGCCTATTATACAGAGTGAAGTAAGTCAAAAAGAAAAACACCAATACAGTATACTAACACATATATATGGAATTTAGAAAGATGGTAATGATGACTCTATATGCAAGACAGCAAAAGAGACACAGATGTATAAAACGGTCTTTTGGACTCTGTGGGAGAAGGCGAGGGTGGGATGATTTGAGAGAATAGCATTGAAACATGTATATTATCATATGTGAAACAGATCACCAGTCTAGGTTCGATGCATGAGACGGTGCTCAGTGCTGGTGCACTGGGATGACCCTGAGGGATGCGATGGGGAGGGACGTAGGAGGGGGGTTCAGGATGGGGAACACATGTACACCCATGGAGGATTCATGTCAATGCAAGGCAAAAACCAAAAAAAGAAAAAAAGAAACATAAAATGACACCACTAAGGAATCCACGTTTTAAAATGCTGAGAGAAAAGTCTGAGGAAAAACTAATCTCAATTAACTCAGAAAAAATTATTTTTGCAACTTTTTAACATTCATAAGATATAATAAGAAAGCCAAGAGATGCAAGATACATCTCCAAAATGGAGATTTAAAAATTCTCTGACAAATCCAATCAGGAAGAAAAACACATGATTCAAGGTTCAGAATGCAGGTTTGAGCCTGCTTTTGCTTATTTATTGATAAAGTTCATTTAGTAATTGTAACTGTTAAGGCAATTATTTTAAAAGAGTGCAATTATCCAAAATTCTCTTTGTCTGTGTGTGTGTATGTCTTAGTCACTCAGTCATGTTCAATTCTTTGCAAAACCATGGACTATAGCCCACCAGGCTCCTTTGTCCATGGGATTTTCTAGGAAAGAATACTGGATTGGGTTGCCATTTTCTTCTCCAACGAATCTTCCCAACCTGGGTCTCCTGCACTGCAGCCAGATCTTTACCATCTGAGCCAAACTATAACTCAGATGGTAAAAAGTCTGCTTGCAGTGTGGGAGAGCCAGGTTCAATTGCTGGTTTAGGAAGATCCCCTGGCAAAGGAAATGGCAACCCACTCCAGTATTCTTGCCTGGAAAATTCCATGGACGGAGGAGCCTGTCAAGACTACAGTCCATGGGGTCACAAAGAGTCGGAGATGATTAACTTCACTTTGTTTTTCTTCCTATTAATTCTATTTAATCACATTCAATACAACAAAATTTCAATGATTCAAAAAATAATAATATACCAAACAGAACATATACATGAAAAAATCATAGAAAACTTCAAAGCATTGTGTTTTACTTATTTCAAATATAGCCTATATAAATTAAGTACAAATGCATATTACAATGTAAAGTGAGAGAAATTAATGCAAAATCACATTAATTAATGTCACTTGTTTCGAAGTACATAGTCATGTGTCCTAAAGGGAAATGTCTTAAAAGTCAAAAAATCAATTGCTTCACTCAGAATTAGAAATTACATTAAAGGAATAATTATATTGTTGACCTTTTTTAAGCTACTAATGGTAGTTTGGCTCTCCTTTATAGTTAAAATGCCAAAAATTTGAAAAGAAAGATATAATTTATATTTTTATACTACATAAAATTGTTATGTGAAAACCAAATTAATCTCTAGATGGGAAATCTCTTTGCTTTAATGAAGAGACACATGAACAGCTAAAGTGTGTCCCAAACTTATATTCATACTTCACTATACCACACATGAAGAGCTTTAGGTTGTTTACTTCTATCTTAACTAATTTAAATCAACTATTCATAGACTGGGGCTTCCCTGGTGGCTCAGATGGTAAAGAATCTGCCTGCAATGCAGGAGACCCAGGTTTGATCCCTGGGTCAGGAAGATCCCCTGGAAAAGGCAATGGCAACCTACTCCAGTATTCTTTCCTGGAGAATTCCATGGACAGAGGAGCCTGGTGGGCTATAGTCCATGGGGTCACAAAGGGTCAGACATGACTAAGTGACTAACACATTCATAGACTACTCTATAATCAGAATTACTTGAGGAAAAATATGACGGAGTAACCCTCAAAAGCAATTCTGAGGCTTTGTGAACTCTGCTGCTGCTAAGTCACTTCAGTCGTGTCCAACTCTGTGCAACTCCATAGACGGCAGCCCACCAGGCTCCCCCATCCCTGGGATTCTCCAGGCAAGAACACTGGAATGGGTTGCCATTTACTTTTCCAATGCATGAAAGTGAAAAGTGAAAATGAAGTCACTCAGTCGTCGCCGACTCTTAGCGACCCCATGGACTGCAGCCTACCAGGCTCCTCCATCCATGGAATTTTCCAGGCAAGAGTATTGGAGTGGGATGCCATTGCCTTCTCCGTGAACTCTAGATGCTAAATATTCCTACTACACTTTTTGACATTAAAGTATTTGTTCATCAAGGCCATAGTGCGAAATGGACAGCTTCTCCAGATCTTCAAAGCCACCATCAGCCTTAGTCCATGATAATGATTAGGATTTTATATACAAACATCAGAAGACACATAAGAGTCCCTTGACTGCAAGGAGATCAAAGCAGTCCATCCTAAAGGAAATCAACTCTGAATATTCATTGGAAGGACTGTTGTTGAAGCTGAACTTCCAATACTTTGGCCACCTGATGCAAAGAAGTTACTCATTGGAAAAGACACTGATGCTGGGGAAAATTGAAGGGAAAAGGAGAAGAGGGCAGCAGAGGATGAGATGGTTAGATAGCATCACTGACTCGATGGACATGATTTTGAGCAAATTCCAAGAGACAGTGAAGGACATGGGAGTCTGGTGTGCCACAGTCCATAGGGTTGCAAAGAGTCAGATATAACTTAGTGACTTAACAACAACAACCTAAAAGCTGAATTTTTACCTCACTCAAGATCTTAAACAACACCACCCATTGGCTCTTTTCTCACAAGGTCTAAACAACAATCTGGCCTAAACATCATTAGTTTTGTCCATTCTGTTGGACATCATCTTAGCTGTGACTCTCCAAAAGTGTGACTGTGCAAAACTTATCACTCAAATGGCAAGGGTAGAAAAGAGGAAATCTGTAAGAATCTTCCCTCCTTCCTAAAATACCCTAAGTCTCACACTGGATGTTTCTTTCTTCTTGGTTCTCACTTTTGTCCCACTTGATCTACAAGATAGAATTTTCTGAAATGGGAAGAACCTGTATATCCTCATTCACACTACCAAAATCATAAGTGGATAAAAATAAATAAATAAATAGCTAAATCTGATATTGTCACAGTTCATTAATCATTTCTTGAAAATTTCCAATAAAACCAAATCCCCCAATAAAATTACTAATTTCTGAGTTATTGACAAATTAATTTTGTCTTTGAATAATATCAGAACAATATCAGGGAAAGAGGATTGCAAATCTTGATCTATAGAATATGTGGCCTAGAAGATCAGCAACACTCCTGACTCAATGCTTACACAGGTTATGTAGATACGGAAATTGGGTTAAGACCAGCTCCTGACAATTCTCAGACAAAACCCAGTTATTTATTATTGTTGCTATAATTGTAGTGGTGGTAATATTTAAGAAATTATATCTAACATTCACCCCAACTACAAAAAAATAACCCAAAATGTCTAGCCTTCACCTGTGTAACTCTCTCCTGTATCCTCCAAAATAAAATTATTGCAAATAAAATTAAATAAATAAAATTAAATCAAATACCTGACAGAATAGAGTTATTAAATGTTTGTATGATATTTGTATGACATCTACCAAAAATGATTTTTTGGTTCAAGATTTATCTATGGTACTCCTCTCCACAATATAGTTAGAATTAAAGCCGCCATTACTTTATGAGGATAAATGAAATGACTTGTACACAGAATATTGCTAGTTACTTTTCCTTAAGCTAATAAAAATTTTATATTCAACAAGAAAAAACAACCAATAATTTAAAGCTAAGATTCTTTCAGCATAGCTTCAAATTCTAAATAATTTTGGATTGGACACTTTCTTATGGCTATGTGCATGCACTACTGGTCTACTAAGAATTAAAGCATTTATAATAACTTATGTAATTATGATGAAT
The DNA here is from genome assembly GCF_027580195.1 of Bos mutus. Taxonomy (NCBI): domain Eukaryota; kingdom Metazoa; phylum Chordata; class Mammalia; order Artiodactyla; family Bovidae; genus Bos; species Bos mutus. The sequence continues at coordinate 63,926,893 of NC_091620.1, read as the reverse complement.
ATATATATTCTGCATTTTGAAGAGACAATATAAAATTCTATGATGTGGTGATGAGAGAATTAATTATCTTTACAACTCATCCAAAAATGGCATCATAACTATAGATTAAAAAAAAAAGTCTTGACCATTTCCCTATTTTAATCCATTAGAAATTAATATCTGATTTCCCCAAATACTATTGTCAATGACCTTAATTGTAGTATTAAAAGGGCTTCTCAACCGGCGCTAGTGGTAAAGAACCTTCCTGCCAATGCAGAGACACAAGAAACATGGGTTTTCCCTGAGTCGGGAAGATCCCCTGGAGGGCATGACAACCCACTCCAGTATTCTTGCCTGGAGAATCCCATGAACAGAGGAATCTGGTGGGGTACAATTCAGTTTAGTCCCTCAGTCATGTCCGACTCTTTGCAACCCCGTGAACTGCAGTAGCCAGGCCTCCCTGTCCATCACCAACTCCCAGAGTCCACCCAAACCCATGTCCATTGTGTCGGTGATGCCATCCAACCATCTCATCCTTTGTCGTCCCCTTCTCCTCCTTCCCTCAATCTTTCCCAGCATCAGAGTCTTTTCCAATGAGTCAGCTCTCCACATCAGGTGGCCAAAGTATTGGAGTTTCAGATTCAACATCAGTCCCTCCAATGAACACCCAGGACTGATCTCCTTTAGGATGGACTGGTTGGATCTCCTTGCAGTCCAAGGGACTCTCAAGAGTCTTCTCCAACACCACAGTTCAAAAGCATCAATTCTTCAGCACTCAGCTTTCTTTATAGTCCAACTCTCACATCCATACATGACTACTGAAAAACCATAGCCTTGACTAGATAGACCTTTGTTGGCAAAGGAATGTCTCTGCTTTTGAATATTCTGTCTAGGTTGGTCATAACTTTCCTTCCAAGAGCACGTGTCTTTTAATTTCATGGATGCAATCACCATCTGCAGTGATTTTGTAGCCCCCAAAAATAAAGTCAGCTGCTGTTTCCACTGTTTCCCCATCTATTTGCCATGAAGGGATGGGACCGGATGCCAAGATCTTAGTTTTCTGAATGTTGAGCTTTAAGCCAATTTTTTCACACTCCTCTTTCACTTTCATCAAGAGGCTCTTTGGTTCTTCACTTTCTGCTATAAGGGTAGTGTCACCTACATATCTGAATTTATTGATATTTCTCCCAGCAATCTTGATTCCAGCTTGTGCTTCTCCCAGCCCAGCGTTTCTCATGATGTACTCTGCATAGAAGTTAAATAAGTAGGATGACAATATACAGCCTTGATGTGCTCCTTTTCCTATTTGGAACCAGTCTGTTGTTCCATGTCCAGTTCTAACTGTTGCTTCCTGACCTGCATATAGGTGTCTCAAGAGGCAGGTCAGGTGGTCTGGTATTCCCATCTCTTTCAGAATTTTCCACAGTTTATTGTGATCCACACAGTCAAAGGCTTTGGCATAGTCAATAAAGCAGAAATAGATATTTTTCTGAAACTCTCTTGCTTTTTCGATGATCCAGCGGATGTTGGCAATTTGATCTCTAGTTCTCTGCCTGTTCTAAATCCAGCTTGAACATCTGATAGTTCATGGTTCACAACTGTTTAAGCCTGGCTTGGAGAATTTTGAGCATTACTTTACTAGCATGTGAGATTACTGCACCAGTGTGGTAGTTTGAGCATTCTTTGGCATTACCTTTCTTTGGGATTGGAATGAAAACTGACCTTTTCCAGTCCTGTGGGGTACAGTCCAGAGGGTCACAAAAAGTCAGACATGACTAATGTGACTTAACACACATGCATGTAGCATTATAAAAATGCTGGCTCATCTAAGCATTATCAACACTTATATAGAGGAGGTCTGCACTGTGTTCACCACTGTATGCAATAAACAGAGTCAAAAGGAAAGGAAAAGCCATTAAACCTTACTTTATTATTAACTATGATTAGTAATTATTTTTAATCATTATGCATCCAAGCAATCATGTCTGTTTTCTTGTTTGGTAAATTAAATCTTAAATTTATGACACATCTTTACCCATTCAAATACATTCTAGAGTGAAAATTATTTCAATTATTTTTAGGTTCTTAAATGTTGCCTTTTTCTTTAAAGAACACAGAAGCTTCTTTGAGTATTAATTAAGTTAAAATATTATCCTCCCACATATTTACCAATAAAGTCCTCTGTAAGCTTCTCTCTCTTAACTAAAGCTGCATCTATACTAACAAAATGACAAGTGAGTTGGCCAGTTGGGCTGATTGGTGTGTGTGCTTTGTAACCCAACAAAAAGTTTATAATCAATGTCTATTTTAAGTAAAAATAGGAAGTCTATGCCTACATATTAGAAAGAAGAAAAGAATAGAAGTAATATGATTACAACCCAAATAATACAGATAAAATTTTGAGGAAAATCCAGAGTTGTTAAGTAGAAATCTTTTTTTTTCTTCAAAAGATATACCTAAAATGAAGTTGGTATAGCCCACTCCAGTACTCTTGCCTGGAAAATCCCATGGATGGAGGAGCCTGGTGGGCTACAGTCATGGGGTCGCTAAGAGTCAGACACGACTGAGCGACTTCACTTTCACTTTTCACTTTCATGCATTGGAGAAGGAAATGGCAACCCACTCCAGTGTTCTTGACTGGAGAATCCCAGGGACGGGGGAGCCTGGTGGGCTGCCGTCTATGGGAGTCGAACAGAGTTGGACATGACTGAAGCAACTTAGCAGCAGCAGCTTTAAGAAAGCCCTATAAACAAGGAAGATATGGAAGCAATGATTCCTATAAGGATCTGTTTTGAATATGCTTTTAAATATAATGTATATGATGAGTCAAGAGATGTTAAGATGACACAACAATCAAGGCAATAAGATTACAAATTGCCTTTTCAATACCTGTAATTTGAAACACAAAATACGAAAAAAATCTACTTCAGCCATTTTTATAGCACTTGTTATTGATAATAGCAAATTAACCTTATCCAAGCTTAACTTGAGATCAAACCAAATGGCTTTAGAGGTAAAATATGCTTTAATGTTCTATTAGTTTTAAGTCAAATAGAAGGTATATGTCAGAAATAAGAAAAAATTCTAAATGTTTAGGAACTAAAAGAACATTTTCAAATTTTGCACTGAATTAAAACTTAGATATAACATATTCAAAGGAGTTTAAATTTTTTATTTAAATTCATCAACCAGATTGAGCCCAGCCTTACTTCCTGTGTACTTTTTCTTTCTTCCCTGTGGATGTGTTGGTAAGAAGAATGCCATATCCATTCTGATTAGCCAGCAGATAAGCAATGTGGAAATTGATTTAAAGTCTCTACCACTAGAAATGTCAAAACAGATGTTACTTTCTCATAGGATGACAGCACCAGGCCTGAGATGTCAAACACAATTAAAAATTTTATTTTGAAATGTACTCCACAGTTTATACATGCTGAAAGTATGCCTTACCTTTCCAACTTGTAGAGTGCTATGCTTTGCAAAATGGGAAAAACTTTTAGTTTAGACTCCATTTGGGAGTGAAATAATTTCATCAATCAGTACCCAGAGGTTTCCTTTAGTTTTTGGCATGAAAAGACTGGCATTGCATTAAAATGTGCTGACAACTGAAAGAACAATTCTAGCAGGACCAATTTCTCTCACCCTCCTATCTACAACTCTCAAAGTTTTTTTCCCAGTGGGTTACCCAAAATAGAGAATAAATTACTGTCTTTCTTTTTATGATACCATTCATTTCACTTTCTGAAAGGGGAGAGGGTCAGAAGTTGCATGCTACTTAGTCATATTTATTAATAAATTTACTTACTAAGTTTCTCCCAAAGTCTTTTCCATGGCCATATGAGTAATAAAATGCCTGGAGAGGTAGTCTCTGCCTTTTTAGGACATGCATTCAAAACACTGAAGGCATAGAACTCACCATATACTTCAGAGAACATCACTATAGGTTTGTGACTCATAAAGGGAAAAAAAAGGAATTCCAAAAGTATGGATATTCTGAAGAAGGTCTTCTGCCTCTACATCCCCAAAGCATAATTTGAGGAGCTGTGACCTACCCATGACCACAGTTGAGCACTCTACATCCAGCCTTGAAGTATATAACCTGTGTTGTCTCTTTTGCTAGAGAATTAGTTTCCTGAGGGCAAGAAATATGTCATATTCATGTGTTTATCAGCTACAGAGTTTTATGATACCTTGTATATAGGTTGCTCTAATTTTTAAAAATCAATTTTGTTGGAAGGTTGAAAAGCCAGACATAGAACAACTGCCTTCTGAAGACCTAAGCAACACAGTAGAGTGGCTCAGAGCAGCAGCCTGGGCAGTCAGCTGCTTGATTTTATACCTCAGCCTTACTATCTGAGTGTTTAATCATGTGCCAGGAATGATCTTATATATATTATCTCACTAAATCCTCACAAGAACCATAATAACATATGAAGAAACACAGGCACAGTAATGAGATATAAATCACCCAGAGTCACACAGCTAGTCAATACTTTTTCTATTTCACCTAAGAGTTATTTTGGAAAATTTTTTTAATTTTATATTTATTCTTCTCAAGGTTTGAAGTGTTAATTTTTTAATTGTTATTTAGTTTCTTAATTGCTTAAAAATAAATTTCCTTATTTATTTCTTTTTTTGTCATGAACTTCTAATTGTTACTGCATTGTGATCAGAAAGTATAGCTGCACTCTTCCCAATCCAAAGCATCTATTAAGGTTTCTTTGTGGATTAATGTATGGTTATCTTTGTAAATGTTTTATAGCATTTAAACTATTTGGCTTCCTTTAGAAAGGCATTAAGTATGATACATTCTACTAATGAATATATTTATAAAAACTGTTCAAATTCATTTTGTCTATTTTCCAATATTCCTGTTCTGTCTGGCCCAAATAACCAATGTAATACGTAGCTCTCTACAAATGAGAACACAATTGTTATCACTATTTAAATAAAAGCTATATAATAAGATAAGGGCAAAAAGATTAATGATGCACTAATAAGAGAATTTAAAAAAAGAAAACAAAACTACACATTTGCTAATTCCTCATCTATTATAAGAAGAAATCAATATGTATCATTTTATTCCTCAAGCTGTAAGATGAGAATATTTGTATTAATGGGGATGATTACTAGTAGACATAAAAATATGCTTCAGTATATACTTTCAAGTTACTGGTATGTGACAAAGGAGTTGGGAGCGGGTACAAAGGAGACAGATATTACATATCAACAGAAAGGAAACAGAACACAGCAAGAAAGCCAAAAATAAGATACCTAAATAAACATGAATATAAGAGAATTAAGTTCAAATATCTATCATAGCAATAAAGGTAAGTGAGATAAAAACCACTTTTTAAAAGAAATTGACTCATACATTGAGAAGAGATAAAAGAAACAATAAGTCCCAAAAATATGCTGTACACAAGATGATATCTAAGACACTATAATTCATAGCATGAATATAAAAGAGTGGGCAAAGGAAAACCAGAAGTATAAAAACAAAAAGTGTTTGTTTTGTTTGACAAACCAATGTTTGCCAAAAGTGAACACAATATATAGAACATTAAACAAAAACAGAGTTGCTCTTTTTTGATGAAGGATTTTTTGTTTAGGTAAGTTTCTTAGCGAGAATATATAGATGATATATTTTAAGGTTCCTTGAATATTTAAATTTATTTTTAGGTTAATTCCATACATGAATGAAAACATGGCTAATATGAAATACTAGGGGTACATTAATTTACCCTTATCAACTCTTTATGTATTGCTCAGTTGACTACTGGTATCTAAAGTCCCCAGGAGAATACTGAAGCTAGCTTGATTTTTTATATAACACTTTTGAATGAAGTGTTTCTTCTGATTGGATATTTAATATTAACAGCATAATATATACCTGGCATACATTGCTGCCTTTAATTCTTGTAGCAACTCTGTGATATTTGAGATTCACTGAAACACATTCAAAGTTATCAGCTGGTCTTAGTGATGATGAAGAAGGCAGACACTATGATACTTTGAATAAACTGCCCCCAAACTGTTCCACTTATACAGTACTTTCTGAGACAAATTCCAAGGAATTTGCTAAAACCCTGTTGCTGATATAAAGATCTTCCTGACACTGCATTTTATCAGAGCCCATAATACTAATATCAAGCATATATCAATATATCATGATAAGACTTAGGACATACTATCTCAAAAACAAGTTTTCACCTACAAGTTAATTCTTCCACAGATTTTTTTCACACTTTAAAATACTTTTATATACTTAAACACACAGAAAATTTTAGTATAAGATAATCAATACTCACATAATCACAACCCAGAATTAATAATACGCTAATAACTGTTTACTATCTTTGCTTTATATTTCTCTTTGCTGCTACTGCTAAGTCGATTCAGTTGTATCCAACTGTTTGTGACCCCATAGATGGCAGCCCACCAGGCTCCCCTGTCCCTGGGATTCTCCAGGCAAGAACACTGGAGTGCGTTGCCATTGCCTTCTCCAATGCATGAAAGTGAAATCGCTCAGTCGTGTCGGGCTCTTAGCAACCCCATGGACTGCAGCCCACCAGGCTCCTTCGTCCATGGGATTTTCCAGGCAAGAGTACTGGAGTGGGGTGCCATTGCCTTCTCCGATATTTCTCTTTAACTATTGTTAAAAAAAAAACTACTCATTCCAGACTTTGAGTCTTTCTTCGAGTCATTCTGCTTCCTTTCATCTCAGAGAAAACTATCCAACTCATCTAGGTTTCTATACTTTCTTATATTCATTACCATATTAAATTTGCATTGCAGAAGATTGATTTATATATATATATATAATAGTCATGCTGTACTTTGTAAAGACAACACTTTATTTTTTTTTAATCTATCAGATTTGAAATATTTTAACACACTTAAAAAGCAAGTTCAGGCTTTCTCTGCATCTATTGAGACCTAGATGTCCATCAGCAGATGAATGGATAAGAAAGCTATGGTACGTATACACAATGGAGTATTACTCAGCCATTAAAAAGAATTCATTTGAATCAGTTCTAATGAGATGGATGAAACTGGAGCCTATTATACAGAGTGAAGTAAGCCAGAAAGAAAAACACCAATACAGTATACTAACACATATATATGGAATTTAGAAAGATGGTAACAATAACCCTGTATACGAGACAGCAAAAGAGACACTGATGTATAGAACAGTCTTATGGACTCTGTGGGAGAGGGAGAGGGTGGGAAGATTTGGGAGAATGGCACTGAAACATGTATACTATCATGTATGAAACGAGTCGCCAGTCCAGGTTCGATGCACGATACTGGATGCTTGGGGCTGGTGCACTGGGACGACCCAGAGGGATGGTATGGGGAGGGAGGAGGGAGGAGGGTTCAGGATGGGGAACACATGTATACCTGTGGCGGATTCATTTTGATATTTGGAAAAACTAATACAATATTGTAAAGTTTAAAAATAAAATAAAATTTTAAAAAAATAAAAGAGAAAAAGAGAAAAAAAAAAGCAAGTTCATTAATCTCTGAGTACCTGAGAAAAACATGGGTTCTCTATTTGCTGTAGTCAAGAGCCATATGTATTAGGTCTTTTATATCTATTAGATCAAGCTTGTTAATTGAATTCTTCAGACTTTCTGTACCTTGAAAATTTTTTTGTCTCCTTGATTTACTAGTTACTAAAAAGGCATGCGCAAATCTCCTGCCATAACTATGGATTAGTCAAATTCTTTTTATAATTCTGTCAATTTTTTCTTTAAATATACACTTTTAAACAATTTTTTCCCTTGTGAAAAAAACTTTTAAGACTTACTCTCTTAGCAACTTTCAAATATACAATACAGTATTGTTAACTATCATCACCATGCTGTATATTACATCCCCAGGTCTTATTTATTTTAAACTGGAAGTTTGTACCTTTTGAACACCTTCACCTTTTCAATATTTAATACTAAAATATTTAAATATGCTTCAAATATTTTGAAGCCATGATATATAAAGTTTAATTTTATTCTTTATTGATAGAAGAGTCTTTTTACTTTGTATGTGACACCCCTTTTTGTCCCTATTAATAATTCACATGTTAAAACTTTTTTATTAATCAAAATATTTATTTGGCTGTTACTTCCTGGTATGTTTTTTTCCCCAAAATGTATCTTACATATCTGGGTCACTATATAATATTTTGTGTCTAGTACAAATGGAATATATCTACAAAAGGTCTGAAAAATTTGAGTCTCCCTTTTACATATGTGAATTTAATCTATTTTTATAATGATTTATGGTATGTCTTATCCTATCTCCACCATCTTCTTTTGTGTTTTATTTTAATAATGATTTTTATTTGCTTCATTCTTTTTCTGCACTTGTACTGAATTACACGTTTCTTCTTTATTGTTCCCCTTCATTTTTATTGATTAGAAATAGATTTAGTAATATATTTGTTTTTATTTGTCCGTCTCAGACTGAGCGACTGAACTGGACTGAACTGAAACAATTCTTTCAGTCTGTTTCATAAATCTGAAATTTCATTTTATCAAACCTGTTTTCAAACATTTTTTTCTCTCCAACTCTCTATTAATTTATAACTCATATATAGGTCTTCTCACTCCATATTCCCATGTCTTTTCATTTCTTCTTCCTATTTTCCAACACTTAATTTTTCTGTGTTGTATTCTAAATATCTTCCTCTCTTCAACTATAGCTAGTCTTTTCTTTGTCATATATATTATTATTTTAATTTCAAAAATCACGCATGTTTAATTTCTGAAATTTATATTTTGGTATTTTAAATTTTCCCTATACTTTTTCCATAATGTTCTGATTTTGTCTAATAATTGATTTTTTTTTATTATTTTTAACACATGGAAAATAACCCTTTGGTTATTTCATACAGATTTTTCTTGGCATTTAAACCAAGCCATTTTGTACATATGTTATCATTTTGCACATATGCTATCATTTCTTCCTATTATATATTATTATGTTTTGTGATGTCATTCCCTGAGTGCTATTTCCTGGGATATCTATGGGGAAAAATAGTCTCCTACATTTATCTGAAAAAGACTTCATATTTAGAATGTGTAAAAAACTGTATACATCAAAATAAGACAAAAAAAGACACCAAATTTTTAAGAATTAACTATACAAAACATGATATATAAGTGGCCAATAAACAAGAAAGCATCATTACTCACAGTTGCTGCAGCTAGAGGTCTATGAGGCACATCTAATGCCTGCCACAGTTCACCACTTATGTCACTTCCACAGGCAATTCTTCCTGAGGAGAAATACAAAAAAAGAAAGTTAATGGTATGAACCACATCCCTGTAAAACCAATAATCTCAGGGCCATATTGCCATGCATGCTCTTCTTTATATGGTATTCATTCTAAATTACCTCACCTGTAGCTATCACTTCTGTTGGCCTAAGTGATGGGGTGATGCAAACTTTCAAAAAAGGTCATTAATGGAAAGAAATGACAATCCAACAGAATGGGAGGCAATATTCTCAATACATGAAACTGACAAGGCTTATATTAACAATATATAAAGAAATTTACAAACTAATAAGAAAAAGACAGATAACTCAATAATAAAGTAACATACTTCAATCAAATACTTTTTTTTAAAAAAGGCATACACCCCAAAGGCCAATCAGTCAGTTCAGCTCAGTCACTCAGTCATGTCCAATTCTTCACAACCCCATGGACTGCAGCATGCCAGGCTTCCCTGTCCATCACCAACTCCCAGAGCTTACTCAAACTCATGTCCATTGAGTCAGTGATACTATCCAGTCATCTCATTCTCTGTTGTCCCCTTCTCCTCCTGCCTTCAATCTTTCCCAGCATCACGGTCTTTTCCAATGAGTCAGTTGTTTTCATCAGGTGGCCAAAAATTTGGAGCTTCAGCTTTAGCATCAGTGCTCCCAATGAATATTCAGGACTTATTTCCTTTAGGATGGACTGGTTGAATCTCCTTGCAGTCCAAGGGACTCTCAGGAGTCCTCTCCAACACCGCAGTTCAAAAGCACCAATTCTTCGGCGCTCAGATTTCTTCATGGTTCAACTCTCACATCCATACATGACTACTGGAAAAACCATAACTTTAACTAGATGGACTTTTGTTGGCAAAGTAATGTCTCTGCTTTTTAATATGCTGTCTAGGTTGGTTATTGCTTTTCTTCCAAGGAGCAAGCATCCTTTAATTTCATAACTGCAATCACCATCTGCAGTGACTTTGGAGCCCCCAAAAACAAAGTCTCTCACAGTTTCCATTATTTCCCCGTCTATTTGCAATGAAGTGATGGGACCGGATGCCATGAACTTAGTTTCTGAATGTTGAGTTTTAAGCCAACTTTTTCACTCTCCTCTTTCACCTTCATCAAGAGGCTCTTTAGTTCTTCTTCACTTTCTGCCATAAAGGTGGTGTCATCTGAATATCCGAGGTTATTGATATATCTCCCGGCAAACTTGATTCCAGCTTGTGATTTATCCAGCCTGGTATTCTGCATGATGTACTCTGCACATAAGTTAAATAAGCAGGGTGACAATAAACAGCCTTGACCTACTCTTTTCCCAATTTGGAACCAGTCTGTTGTTCCAGGTACAATAAACATGTATTTGTTGTTCCAAAGGCCAATAAATATATGAAAAAGTAATCAACTCTTTAGTCATTAGAAGAATTAAAATTAAGTGTACTATGAGATACCACTCCCCACATACCAATAAGACTAAAATGAAAATAACAGACATTGCCAAGGATTAATGGCACTGCGGAGCAACTGGAACACTCCTACACTGCTGATGGAAGTATAAATTGGTACAGCCACTATGGGAAACTTTCTAGCAGTATCTATTAATACTGATCTTTTAAGTCTACTTTCAGGTATATATTCAACAGAAATGATACATATTTTTCCTAAAACATATCATAGTGTAACTATCTATAATAGCCCCAAACTGAAAAAAAATATCCATCATAATACAATGGATAAATAAATAAAGTCATATTTTTATATGTGCTATTTCAGTTATTCACTGTTGTTTAGCAAACTACCCTAGAACTTAGTGGCTTCAACCACGATTTATTATTTTTGAAAATTTTGTAGGTTGGCCAGGAGGTTCTTCTACTAGTCTCATCTAGATTCACTCATGTGGTTACAGTCATCTGATGTCTCACCTGAATCTGTAGGTCCCAGATGGCCTCTGGAACATGGTTCTGGTTGTCAGTGGGTAACCTCTACTCTCCCATCATGGATAGACTTTCATCTACAGTAGGCTACTTTAGGCTTCTTCACAGCATGGTAATAAAAGGACCTAAGAAGGCAAGAGAGAAATCTGCAAGTGTTCTTAGGGCTAAGCCCTAGAACTTACATAACATAATTTCCACCACAAACTATGCCAAAGCATTTATAAGACGAGCTCAGATTTAAGACACTGAAGGAATAGTCTCCTTTTTGTAAAGGAGAAGCAGCAATAACACATTGCAGAGGGGCATGAACACAGAGAGGCCTGATTTATTGGGAGCCATCGTTACAGCAATCTACCACAACCAATATACAGCAATGAAAATGAATCAATTACTGCTGTAAGCAACAACAGGGATGAACTTCACAATGTTGAGCAAATGATGCAAGTCACAAATATATATAACTTGTTACATTTATATAAAATGCAAAAATCTGCAAAACAAATACATGAAAGAGTCCAACAAATATATCTGTGGTGCTATTGATGTTTTATTCCTTGACCTATGTAGTCATCACATGTGAATTTTTACTTGTGATCATTTATTGTTTTGTTCTTTTGATTTCTGTAATTTTCTATACATTTGTTATACTTCAGGAGAAATTTTATAGACCAAAATAATAACAAAAAAAAAGCATTTTTAAAATAATGGACACAAATATTCTTTAATACCATTCAGGTAGTCCTAAAATATGAACTGATGGATTATTCATTTTACTGCAGCAAGACTGAGAAAGAGTCGAAGGCTGTGGGAGTCAGTCTTGGGGAAATTTGTCTCTATTCTCTTTCTACCTTATTTTGCTTAAGCCTCTACATTAAGGATCAGTTTCCTGGTCATCACTTCTTTTTGACATGATTATTTTCCTCTGCTCACACTCCTCCATTTACTACTGCTGATCCTGGCTAAGGTAATTATTTCTAGGAGATTATTTCTTATGTCTTCTTGTTTATCTACCTTAGATAGTGTTCTAGTCCCAGAACTTCAGTCCTGCTTATCTAAGGAAGTAAAGAATATTTTTCATATTTTTCCTGGCAAGTCAGGTCATTTAACTCTGCTAAGCCCCAGATAATCATGATGGTGTGATCACTCACCTAAGCAACAACAGTCAGACATCCTGTAGTGTGAAGTCATCTGGGCCTTAGGAAGCATCAGTACAAACAAAGCTAGTGGAGGTGATGGAATTCCAGCTGAGCTATTTCAAATCCTAAAAGAAGATGCTGTGAAAGTGCTGCAGTCAATATGCCAACAAATTTGGAAAACTCAGCAGTGGCCACAAGACTGGAAAAACGTCAGTTTTCATTCCAATCCCAAGGAAAGGTAATGCCAAAGAATATTTAAACTACCGCACAACTGTACTCATCTCACACACTAGAAAAGTAATGCTCAAAATTTGCCAAGCCAGGCTTCAACAGTATGTGAACCGAGAACTTCAGATGTTCAAGTTGAATTTAGAAAAGGCAGAGGAAAAAGAGATCAAATTGCCAACCTCCATTGGATCATAGAAAAAGCAAAAGAATTCCAGAAGAACATCTCCTTCTGTTTCATTGACTACGCTAAAGCCTTTAAATGTGTGGATCACAACAAACTGTGGAAAATTCTTCAGGAGATGGGAATATCAGACTAACCTTACCTGCCTCCTGAAAAATCTGTTTGCAGGTCAAGAAGCAACAGTTAGAATCGGACATGGAACAATTGACTGGTTTAAAATTGGGAAAAGGAGTACGACAAGACTGTATATGGTCACCCTGATTATTTAACTTATATGCAGAGTATATCATGTGAAATGCTGGGCTGGATGAAGCACAAGCTGTAATCAAGATTGCTGGGAGAAATATCAATAACCTCAGATATGCAGATGATACCACACTTATGGCAGAAAGTGAAGAGGAACTTAAGAGCCTCTTGATGAGGGTGAAAGAGGAGAATGAAAAAGCTGGCTTGAAGCTCAACATTCAAAAAAGAAGATCATGGCATCTGGTCCCACCACTTTATGGTGAATAGATGAGGAAACAACAGAAACAGTGACAGACTATTTTCTTGGGCTCCAAAATCACTGCAGATGGTTACTGCAGCCATGAAATTAAAAGACACTTGCTCCTTGGAAGACAAGCTATGACCAACCTAGACAGCATACTAAAAAGCAAAGACATTACTTTGCCAACAAAGGTCCATCTAGTCAAAGCTATGGTTTTTCCAGTAGTCACGCATGGATGTGAGAGTTGGACTATAAAGAAAGCTCAGCGCTGAAGAATTGATGCTTTTGAACTGTGGTGTTGGAGAACACTCTTGAGAGTCCCTTGGACTGCAAGGAGATCAAATCAGTCAATCCTAAAGGAAATCAGCCTTGAATATCATTGGAAGGACTAATGCTAAAGCTGAAGCTCCAATATTTTAGCCACCTGATGCAAAGAACTAACTCATTGGAAAAGCCTCTAATGTTGGGAAAGATTGAAGGCAGGAGAAGGGGATGACAGAGGATGAGATGGTTGGATGGTATCACCGACTCGATGGACATGAGTTTGAGCAATCTCTGGGAATTTTTGATGGACAGGGAAGCCTGGCGTACTGCAGTCCATGGGGTCGCAAAGAGTCAGACATGACTGAGCAACTGAAATGATTGACACTTCATGATTTCAATGAGATTTAAATGTGATTTAAATGAAATTTTCCAGAGGTTCCCCCATTTAGTTTGCTACCATATTGAGTCACTTTTCTCAGAAATGCAGCTTCTTGCAGCTTTTTCCTAAATGGGTTCAAATCATTTTGTATATAAGCAATACTGTGCAGAAGTTAACATTGTAGATTTTGGAATCTAAGTGTCTGGCCTTGACCTTAGACAGATTACTCTCCTATTATCGGCCTTAACTTCCATGTTTATAAAATAGAGATACCTCCTGTTAATTGCCTCTGTGCCAAAATCTACTGGGCTTAAGTAGTTCTTTTAAAGAGGAGATGATATCCCCCAAACACATCTATGTGCCAAAACCTACAAAGAAGGTTTCAAGTATATGTCAATTGTATTCCCTGAAACTTACTTAATTATACATAAACCATTATTTCAGTATCAGCCTGATTATCTCTTCTTAAACATGAGTTCATGAGAACTGGCCTGGAAGCTAGCTATCAGTCAACACAGGAATTGCTTTTTATGCTAAATCTTTTATTTTCATTGAATTGAAGTTTAGAGTTTACAAATAATTAGTTGATTTTAAACTTAAAATATTATTAGGTAGGTAGGATAGATATTATTATCACTATTTTATAGACCAGAAACCTGAAACTTAGAAAGCTGAATTTACTCAAGCCAGTAAATTGCAGAGCTGAAACTCAAATCCAAGTTGTCTGAGTTCAGATCCAGTGTATTATGGTCAACTGTCTCCACAAAGATGGAGACATGCTACATGTTAAATGCGATCCTCTAATGTATCCAGACTGTAATCACAGAATCTCATCCCATCCTTAAGTGACAGTAGATTTCCTTCATAGGAACCTCATCAAAATCATGATTCCTCTTCCCAGAAAAACCCATATTAGTTGTCAGCCACATGTGCAGACACACACATGCACACACACATGCACACACACGTCACATCATTTTGCAAGTAGTTAAAAGAGTTTTAAGGATGCTCTGAACCACAAAGCCAAGTCTAGAGAAATGTCTCCCTTACTCGAATAGCCAAAGCAATCTTGAGAAAGAAGAATGGAACTGGAGGAATCAACCTACCTGACTTCAGGCTCTACTACAAAGCCACAGTTATCAAGACAGTATGGTACTGGCACAAAGACAGAAATATAGATCAATGGAACAAAATAGAAAACCCAGAGATAAATCCAGGCACATATGGACACCTTATCTTTGACAAAGGAGGCAAGAATATACAATGGATTAAAGACAATCTCTTTAACAAATGGTGCTGGGAAATCTGGTCAACCACTTGTAAAAGAATGAAACTAGAACACTTTCTAATACCATACACAAAAATAAACTCAAAATGGATTAAAGATCTCAACGTAAGACCAGAAACTATAAAACTCCTAGAGGAGAACATAGGCAAAACACTCTCTGACATACATCACAGCAGGATCCTCTATGACCCACCTCCCAGAATATTGGAAATAAAAGCGAAAATAAACAAATGGGACCTAATTAACCTTAAAAGCTTCTGCACATCAAAGGAAACTATTAGCAAGGTGAAAAGGCAGCCTTCAGAATGGGAGAAAATAATAGCAAATGAAGCAACTGACAAACAACTAATCTCAAAAATATACAAGCAACTCCTACAGCTCAACTCCAGAAAAATAAATGACCCAATCAAAAAATGGGCCAAAGAACTAAAAAGACATTTCTCCAAAGAAGACATACAGATGGCTAACAAACACATGAAAAGATGCTCAACATCACTCATTATCAGAGAAATGCAAATCAAAACCACTATGAGGTACCATTTCACACCAGTCAGAATGGCTGCGATCCAAAAGTCTACAAATAATAAATGCTGAGAGGGTGTGGAGAAAAAGGAACCCTCTTACACTGTTGGTAGGAATGCAAACTAGTACAGCCACTATGGAGAACAGTGTGGAGATTCCTTAAAAAACTGGAAATAGAACTGCCTTATGATCCAGCAATCCCACTGCTGGGCATACACACTGAGGAAACCAGAAGGGAAAGAGACACGTGTACCCCAGTGTTCATCGCAGCACTGTTTATAATAGCCAGGACATGGAAGCAACCTAGATGTCCATCAGCAGATGAATGGATAAGAAAGCAGTGGTACATATACACAATGGAGTATTACTCAGCCATTAAAAAGAAAACATTTTAATCAGTTCTAATGAGGTGGATGAAACTGGAGCCTATTATACAGAGTGAAGTAAGCCAGAAGGAAAAACACCAATACAGTATAATAACGCATATATATGGAATTTAGAAAGATGGTAAAAATAACCCTGTGTACGAGACAGCAAAAGAGACACTGATGTATAGAACAGTCTTATGGACTCTGTGGGAGAGGGAGAGGGTGGAAAGATTTGGGAGAATGGCACTGAAACATGTAAAATATCATGTATGAAACGAGATGCCAGTCCAGGTTCGATGCGCGATACTGGATGCTTGGGGCTAGTGCACTGGGACGACCCAGAGGGATGGTATGGGGAGGGAGGAGGGAGGAGGGTTCAGGATGGGGAACACATGTATACCTGTGGCGGATTCATTTTGATATTTGGCAAAACTAATACAATTATGTAGTTTAAAAATAAAATAAAATTAAAAAAAAAAAAAGAAATGTCTCCCTTATAGATGCTGATCCTGTCCTCCAAGGCTGGTTTTATAGGAGCTTTACTATGTACATTTTGGTTATAGTGCTATATATGTTTTATTTTCAAATTCTTTATCCAAGGCACATATCTTTATTTAAAAATATTTAAATATGCATATAAGTGATTTGGTCTACATGGTAAAAAAGAAATTTAATTGAAATACTCAAGAGTTCACTTCTATTTTCCTAGAAGCTATCTTAACACATTATGGTTTCTTATCATGTTACAGAATTGAATTGAATTGTTAAATAATAGTTATATATTTGAATTTAATTATATATATATGCAATATAATGTGCAATCAAATTGCCAACATCTGTTGGATCATCAAAAAAGCAAGAGAGTTCCAGAAAAAACATCTCTTTCTGCTTTAGTGACTACACCAAAGATTCTGACTGTGTGTTTCACAAAAAAATGTGGAAAATTCCTAGAGATGGGAATACAGACCACCTGATCTGCGTCCTGAGAAATCTGTATGCAGGTCAAGAAGCAATAGTTAGAACTGTACATGGAACAACAGACTGGTTCTAAATCAGGAAAGGAGTATGTCAAGGCTGCATATTGTCACCTTGCTTATTTAACTTATATGCAGAGTACATCATGCAAAATGCCAGGCTGGATGAAGCACAAGCTGGAATCAAGTTTGCCAAGAGAAATATCAATAACCTCAGATATGCAGATGACACCAGTCTTATGGCAAAAAGCAAAGAAGAACTAAAGAGCCTCTTGATGAAAGTGAAAGAGGAGAGTGAAAAAGTTGGCTTAAAACTCAACATTCAGAAAACTAAGATCATGGTGGCAGGTCCAATCACTTCATGGCAAATAGACAGGGAAATAATGGAAACAGTGAGAGACTATTTTTGGGGGCGCCAAGATCACTGCAGATGGTGACTACAGCCTTGAAATTAAAAGATGCTTGCTCCTTGGAAGGAAAGCTATGATCAACATAGACGGCATATTAAAAAGCAGAGACATTACTTTACCAACAAAAGTCCATCTATTCAAAGCTATGGTTTTTCCAGTAATCATGTATGGATGTGAGAGTTGGACTATAAAGAAAGCTAACTGCTGAAGAATTGATGCTTTTGAGCTGTGGAGTTGGAGAAGACTCCTGAGAGTCCCTTGGACTGCAAGGAGATCCAACCAGTCCTTCCTAAAGGAAATCCATGCTGAATATTCATTGGAAGGTCTGATGCTAAAGCTGAAACTCCATTACTTTGGCCACCTGATGAGAAGAACTGACTCATTGGAAAAGACCCTGATGCTGGGAAAGATTGAAGGCAGGAGGAGAAGGGGAAAACAGAGGATGAGATGGTTGGATGGCATCACTGACTCAATGGACATGAGTTTGAGTAAGCTCTGAGAGTTGGTGATGGACAGGGAAGCTGTCTGGCATGCTGCAGTCCATGGAGTTGTGAAGAGTTGAACACAACTGAGCAACTGAACTGAACTGAATGTGCAATGTTTTAGTCACTCAGTCATGTCTGACTCTGCGACTTCATGGACTGTAACCTACCAGGCACCCCTGTCCAGTGAATTTTCCAGGCAAAAATACTGCAGTGGGGAGCAGGGCATCTTTCTAACCCAGGGTTTGAAACCAGGTCTCCAGCATTGCAGGCAGATTCCTTACCGTCTGAGTCACCAGGGAAGCTGCATACACATATTTAATTACTTCTTCAAATCACTTAGATCAGATTTGAACAAACACTTCTTGAGCAAACTCTTAACAAAATATTTTAATATCTTAAAAGTATGTGTTCATGACCCTTTCGGTCAATTGAGTGATTGACTAGTTTCTGATCAATATCAAGTATGCGTGTGAACATTAACGAGAATGGTAAGAGAGGCAAGGGCTCAAACTCTCAACCATGGCTGCACTTCTGAACCACCTGGGGGACCTTTTAAAATGCTTTATTCTGTGGCTCCAGTTTCAGGAATTTTGATATAATGTATAGAGTATGACCTGAACAATGGGATTTTTTTTAATCTAGTTAAGTTTGTACAAAAGTTAACAATCACTGCCCTAATGTATTTGTTTTCCTCCAGAATGGGACAATGCTCAGAAAGCACAAGAGATAATATACTTATTATATTATTATGATCTATCAAGCTAGGATAAATTGAGATTATTTTGAGGAGACGAGCTGAATTTAACTGAAGTATAGCTGATCAAAATGATAAATTCAGCCTTTCTAAATCAGTTTTCATTTTTTCTTATTATAAGTCATATATAATATATAAGCTCTGACTCTAGAAACATGCAGCTACATGCTGATGACATAGTCAATGTAATTAGCCTTTCTACCATGCCTGAAGAATCATAAGCCATGATTTTGCTTAATCAGAATCATGGAATTTAGTATCTGGAAGCCTCACCTGAGCTGTGATGCACTCGCTTATTCTTAACATATCACAAGATGTCATGTATACCAAGTTACATTTGTGAATCATAGTTTAATAAACCCTATCAAAGGTTTCATTAAGAAAACTTCAAGGATGAATTTCTGTCATCAGAGGAACTTTCAGGTTTTTTGCACCAGATCTAGAGTGGCTTAGGGAGCTGGAATACTGCTGCTGCTGCTAAGTCACTTCAGTCGTGTCCGATTCTGTGCGACCCCATAGACGGCAGCCCACCAGGCTCCATTGTCCCTGGGATTCTCCAGGCAAGAACACTGGAGCAGGTTGCCATTTCCTTCTCCAATGCATGAAAGTGAAAAGTGAAAGTGAAGTCACTCAGTCATGTCCGACTCTTAGCAACCTCATGGACTGCAGCACACCAGGCTCCTCCATCCATGGGATTTTCCAGGCAAGAGTACTGGAATGGGGTGCCATAGTGAAGGGGAAAAAAGAGAAGAAATTTAGAGGAGCCCAGGGAATATGGGGCCAGCCTAATAATTATAAAGTCATATTTTAATGGTATTTTTCCTGGAAATCTCTTCCTCCTACACCCTCATTTCAGGAAATGCAACATAAACAACTGAAGATGGGCAGTCACCTGAGGAGCAAGAAGAGGAGAGTTGGGAGGATGGTTTCAGGGCTGACTCCTATTAAATTACCTTGTGCCTCTCTCCACTCCTGCATTTAGCCAATGCAGTATAACAAGCAGAACTCTACCTGAAAAAACTGGGAGCAAAGACCTATCTCTGGAGAAGCTTTAGCTTTTAAAAGTAAACGATTAGATAAAAATGGAGTCAATGGGAAAAAATGCAAGTACATTATCATTTATTGTAGGCCTCCATTCTTTTTCCCTTCCTTCTCCAGACTCTCCCATAATGCTAGTTTAATGATGCAATGTTTTTCTTAAAATTTGGTGTTTTATTCAATGATGGGCAACAGATATCCCCCTTCCCCTAAATTAAAGTATACTTCCAAGCTTAGAAAACTGATAAAAATAATTAAGAGAAAATACCAAAGACTATAAAATAATCAATGTAGTAATTATGATAATGTGTCTGCATCCTGCCTGAAATGTTAATAACTATGTCTTAATAGGAAGAACTAACATTTATGAGTACTTAAGGGACGAAGCATATTTTAATAGTCAAGTTTATGGAAACAGGAAGTATCAATAGAACGGTGATTACTAATGGCTGAAAAGACAAAGAAATGGAAAGTTGCTATTTAATGGATATAGAACTTCAGATTTGAAAAAGTTCTGGAGGAACTTTTCTGATGTTCTGATGGAGTTACATCACAACAATGTGATGTACTTAGGACGGCCCAGAGGGAGGGTATGGGGAGGGAGGAGGGAGGTGGGTTCAGGATGGGGAGCATGGGAATACCTGTGGTGGATTCATTTTGATGTTGGGCAAAACTAATACAATATTGTAAAGTTTAAAAATAAAATAAAATTTAAAAAAGAAAATATTTAAAGTGATAAATTTCACATTATGTATTATTTACCACAATAAAAAGTAAATGTAATTTCAAAAAATATATAAAAGTGATTAGTAACTGGCAGAGTCAAGAGTTAGGTTGTGATTCAAAATCTCACATTCTTTTACTCTGAACTCCCCTGTAAGAACTATTCCCTAAATAATAGGTAATTAAACATTATCATGATCACAAGCCCATTGCAATCATGCATCAGCATTCCTTTGGGGGATGACAATCAGGAATAAGCATCAACCCTGGAAGGATAAAGCCTGAAGAACCAGTTTCTATCTGGCCATATTTGAACCCAGTTTCCAAGGGAAAACATCACAAGAATCTTTCTTTTAACACTGAAAACAAGTGTCCCATATGGCATGATCACAAAGACTGGTTCACTGACTTGACCATTTTATTCCCTTTTATAATGATTACTTATTGTCATAGAGACATAGCCACTGCAAAGTAATGCTTGGTAGAACACAGCCATCTCCAGGTAATGAGGCCTGAGGACATGCCTCACTCATGTGGTGAGAAAAAAGTAATTCTAACAGCGCTACACTCTAACCAATACTTTTATCTGTCAGTATTGTTACAAGGAAAGTGGAAACCAAATAAAGGATAATTGTCCATTCTCAACAGGATGTGACAACTTTCATCTGTGATCATTTTTTTGCAGGCAATAGCAAGACTTCCCAAACAAACTAAATGAGGAATGATTATGATGGAGAGATGATGTTAAGGCTTATGTCTGAGTTTCTCCCAGAAGCTGTATTAATTGCTGTAATATAAACCTGTGGCACAATGTATTCTCCACTGATATCACCCACTGATCTCCAAGCCTGTCTGCGAGATTTCCACTAAAAGCCAAACAGTGACCTGAATAACTCATTGAGTTGTACAAGATTAGTCCAAATTAAATAAAGCTTATATCTGGTGAAGTTAAAATTTAAACTGTTAATAGACTCACTACATATTGAAATTAAAAGACGCTTACTCCTTGGAAGGAAAGTTATGACCAACCTACATAGCATATTGAAAAGCAGAGACATTACTTTGCCAACAAAGGTTCGTCTAGTCAAGGCTATGGTTTTTCCTGTGGTCATGTATGGATGTGAGAATTGGACTGTGAAGAAGGCTGAGTGCCCAAGAATTGATGCTTTTGAACTGTGGTGTTGGAAAAGACTCTTGAGAGTCCCTTGGACTGCAAGGAGATCCAACCAGTCCATTCTGAAGGAGATCAGCCCTGGGATTTCTTTGGAAGGAATGATGCTAAAGCTGAAACTCCAGTACTTTGGCCACCTCATGCAAAGAGTTGACTCATTGGAAAAGACTCTGATGCTGGAAGGGACTGGGGGCAGGAGGAGAAGGGGACGACAGAGGATGAGATGGCTGGATGACATCACTGACTTGATGGACATGAGTCTGGGTGAACTCCGGGAGTTGGTGATGGACAGGGAGGCCTGGAGTGCTGCGATTCATGGGGTCACAAAGAGTCGGACATGACTGAGCGACTGATCTGATCTGACATATTGAACTCTGTAAGAACTATAAATACTTTTAATAAAAGAGAATTTGCTAGAGATAAATATTAATCTAGTAATAAATTTCTAACCCATAGCATCTAAGGGTAAGGTGCATCTCAAATTTATCCCCCAAATTTGTAGATTAATAAAAGTTGTATTTTGGAGACCTGGGGAGAAGGGAGCTGGTGTACCCACACCACTCATGCTTAAAATATTTTGTTGTATGATTAGAAAGCAAGGTGACTTTTTCTAGCAGGAGTGGCAAGTGTATTTCAGATAAGATTACTTTTTGCAGGGAAGCTAAGTATTCAGCCAGCCTTGATGGAGTCCATTTTAGGAGACAGAGGAAAGGATCTGCAGGTTCTAATTACCAAGCCAAACTTCTTTATATACCTCACAGGGTTATCAAAAGATTGTTAAACAAATTAATGGTATTTTATCGACTTTATATACATTCTATTTCCACATCATTTTTGGATTTGAAGGTTCACTGAGAGTCCAACATGGATCACTCTGACTTCTGCATGTCACCAGCAGAGTTTCAGTGACCTCAAAGATTATTCTATGTTAAAAGCATCATTGACTATGCCAAGGATATGGGGTAATTGATCATGACTGAACAATATGAGTGCTATTCACTGCTCACATTTTCTTCCTAATTTAGAACTTAATCATTTGAAAACAATTATATCACTTGGGGGGAAAAATGACTCCTTTAAAAAAAATGTATTCTATCAAAAACTGAGTCCAAGCAATGCACAATTTCTCAACAGATCTTTCTCAATAGATACTAGGACCATACTTGTCAATGGTGCTGAATTGTATGGACATATCACATCACTGGAAAAAATGTGATTCATCTTCAAGTTGTGTCAGTATGTGTTGTATTTAACAGGATGAATAGTCCTAGTATACATATACTAGGGCAGAAACGGAAAGTGCCATTAAACAGAGCTCACAAGTCTTATTTTTACAGGTCTCCCTGAGGACAGAGAACATTCCTATTTAAGGTTATTCATGCTATTTCTACCACAGCCCCAGTAAGTCAAAACACTGAAGGAGTCCTGGAGTCAGAAGTGCACCATAATAAGGAGAGGCTTACCATTAGGGAATATACCAGACTCCCCCACAGAAGGTGTGCTTGTATACAGGCTACAAATTACTTCTCACCAGTTCTTTGAAGATTGGGAAATACTGGGATCAGAGTACAGAGGCTTATATCACCCTGGGCTCAGCCCTTTCTTTTTAGAAGACCTTTGTTTTCACCAAGCAGCAAATATGAGTTTTCATGATAGAGCCCCTGATGCGTGGCTTCTGAAAGGTGCCCTGCTGTGGTATCTTGGCTGGTTGAAAGCTTGGTGTTCTGTAGGGTCACTAGAGGACCCTGAGCTAACTGAGAGTGTAAATCAACTGAATTGTCTGATCCTTGGCATGTTCCAGAACATCCACAGAGGCCTCAGCCCTTGCAGGAACTGGTACAGCATGATTCTCTTAGACACTCAGGTATTTTGGTATCAGATAAGTATAAATATCATATATTTGAACCAGAACAGTTAGACCTGATGTGATGCAGTTAAGAATCTGCCTTGCAATGCAGGGGATGTGGGTTTGATCCCTGGTCAGGAAACTAAGATATCAGACGCCTCAGAGTAACTGAGCCCGAGTGCTCTAACTACTGAGGCCCTGTGCCACAACTAGAGAATCCATGCACCACAGTGAAAAATCCAGCATGATGCAACAAAGATGCCGGGTGCCACAACTAAGACCCGAAGCAGTCAAATAAATAATTAAATATTTAAAATAATAATAACAAAATAATAGTAATAATAGTGCCACTATCCTAATATGATCATATTATTTTCCACATGATGGTAATTTACATAATTTATATATTAATAATTCACACATTTCAGTATTGTTATATTTCACTCAATATTACTCATTTTCAGTACTTTTCAGTAGTATTCATAATTATAATAATAGCTTCATGATATGCTATTTTCCTTCAAGCTTCTCTTTTTGAAAATGTTGTCTCTTTTCTGATATGGTTTTGAAATATGGATCATGTACTCTCTTTTTATGTTTTAGAGTGAAATGAAAGTTTTTATCACTGAGATTAATATGATAAATCTTATCATTGAGATTAATATGACAAATTTATAGAATGTTAGTCATTCTATAAATATTAATTCATAACTATATAATCAAGCACACATTTTAAAAAATATCATTTGAATTTTTTTAATTAGAGCCTTTTTCCTTTTCTGAAACTCATTCTCCTACTTCAAATTTACTACTTTGTACAAAGGTTTAGTATTTCCATATTAAGTTTTTTTATCTTTTATGTTCTGCTTTTGTTTTCACAGGTAAGTGAATTAGAAATAATATACTTCCTTCATATCATGGTCATTTCAGCAACATTATCTCATCATACACACAGATGCACCTTTTATAAAAAAGGATGGTTCTTTAATTTTGTAATCATACGTCCATTTTCAATCAACCTCCTTAATCAAAAGTTTTCTTTCTCCTTCTTCATTTGACTCATCTACCTACTTCAATTTAATTTTTTTCTGTAGTTCCAGATAAATTTCCTTTAGTTATATCAACAAAAAAGATATTTATATCATAAGTATTCTGAATGGTTGTAAGTCAGAGAATATGTTTTCGTAGACTTTACCTATGAATAATAGCACAGCTGAAGAGCTACGTTAGAATACACTTTCTTCCCTTAAAGGTTTTAAAGTTATTATTCCATTTTAGCTTTAATTGATGCAGAGAAGAAATCCCAACTTTTTTTACTTAGGCTCCTATGATGGTCATTTGGGTTTTTTCTCAATAAAAGCGTGATGATTGTATATTTAAAGTTTAGTGATTAAAGAATATACATTGCTGTAGGGATGTTTACATAACTATTTTCTTAAGGGCCCATATTAGACAATTTCATAAACTTATCCCAGCTGCCAGGAAGAAATTGATTGATGAGCACAGATTATTTACCAAAAGTGGCAGGGATTACAATAGAAACTGAGAACTATCTTCACCATATTATATATACAAGGCTGTAGTTCTTTGGGTCTATGAATATATTTTCACAAATGCTTTGCATAGTTTGATAGCTTCTCTTATTCTCAAATTTCTATTCATTTCTTCCATTTTTGTAAGACTGAGGAAATACCTTCAGAGAAGTGGAAGCCTAAGCTTCCTTTTTTGTCATGAGTAATAAAGATAGACCTAGAAAGTAAAAGCAAGGGTGAGCCACTGGGTTACAAGGAAGAAATGGTCCAGCTGTTAAAAGGCCTCATTGATTAAACCATCCATAAATGAATAGACCAGTGCTTCAAGGTCAATGCTTTGTGTCCCAGACACACTGTCACAGGCAGAAATGATTTTTTTGATGTCAACTTAGCTTCTGCTGATTTTTCTCCTCTACTTAGAAAAGAAGCAAGAATAGAGAGGCTGCTTTAAAGGCTGCTACATTCACTAAATTCCCCTAAAATAGCCTTTAAAACCCACACATACATACTTTCTTTTCCTCACAAAGAAAGTCTGAGCCAAGCACAGACAGATTTCTGAATAAGAGAAGAATACTACTTTTCAGTTGTATAAGAGAACATGCATTGCCTTCTTCTGCCATGAAACTGATTAAGGAGCACAGAGACCTCATAAGGTAACTGAGAAATTCCTCCACACTTCAGATGAAAAGTCTTCAGTGTCACTTCAATGATTCTCTAAAAGTCTTGTAAATTCCCTAAGAACTATGTTAAAACCTAAATATTAAAGTAATACACTTTCTGAATGTTCTCAGACTAAGATTTCAAGCAGCAATTATAAAATTTCAAGCAGATTTTCAATTCATCTAATCTCCCTTAGCCAGCACAAGTCTTACAACAATAATATAGATATATCAAGCCAAAATATTTATTAACCTAAATCATTTCAGTTCAGATCAGTTCAGTCGCTCAGTTGTATCTGACTCTTTGCGACCCCATGAATTGCAGCACGCCAGGCCTCCCTGTCCATCACCAACTCCCAGAGTTCACTCAGACTCACGTCCATCAAGTCGGTGATGCCATCCAGCCATCTCATCCTCTGGCGTCCCCTCTCCTCCTGCCCCCAATCCCTCCCAGCATCAGAGTCTTTTCCAATGAGTCAACTCTTTGCATGAGGTGGCCAAAGTACTGGAGTTTCAGCTTTAGCATCATTCCTTCCAAAGAAATCCCAGGGCTGATCTCCTTCAGAATGGACTGGTTGGATCTCCTTGCAGTCCAAGGGACTCACAAGAATCTTCTCCAACACCACAGTTCAAAAGTATCAATTCTCCAGTGCTCAGCTTTCTTCAGAGTCCAACTCTCACATCCATACATGACCACAGGAAACACCATAGCCTTGACTAGACGGACCTTTGTTGGCAGTTATGTCCCTGCTTTTGAATATGCTGTCTAGGTTGGTCATAATTTTCCTTCCCAGAAGTAAGCGTCTTTTAATTTCATGGCTGCAATCACCATCTGCAGTGATTTTGGAGCCCAAAAAAATAAAGTTTGACACTGTTTCCACTGTTTCCCCATCTATTTCCCATGAAGTGATGGGACCAGATGCCATGATCTTCGTTTTCTGAATGTTGAGCTTTAAGCCAACTTTTTCACTCTCCGCTTTCACTTTCATCAAGAGGCTTTTGAGTTCCTCTTCACTTTCTGCCATAAGAGTGGTGTCATCTGCATATCTGAGGTTATTGATATTTCTCCCGGAAATCTTGATTCCAGCTTGTGCTTCTTCCAGTCTAGTGTTTCTCATGATGTACTCTGCATAGAAGTTAAATAAGCAGGGTGACAATATACAGCCTTGATGTACTCCTTTTCCTATTTGGAACCAGTCTGTTGTTTCATGTCCAGTTCTAACTGTTGCTTCCTGACCTGCATATAGGTTTCTCAAGAGGCAGGTCAGGTGCTCTGGTATTTCCATCTCTTTCAGAATTTTCCACAGTTTAATGTGATCCACACAGTCAAAGGCTTTGGCATAGTCAATAAAGCAGAAATAGATATTTTTCTGGAACTCTCTTGCTTTTTCCATGATCCAGCAGATGTTGGCCATTTTATCTCTGGTTCCTCTGCCTTTTCTAAAACTAGCTTGAATATCTGGAATTTCACGGTTCATGTATTGCTGAAACTTTATATATGTATATTTCCCATATCCTCTGCTGTTTCATGACTCAGTAGCAACTGAAGCTCTCACCAGAGCAGAAACAGAGATTTAAACATCTGTCTAATCTTGGCTGAATTCAATTTGTGGGGAAAACACTGTGATTGGAAAACATGAGTAAGATGAAGCAGAGGTAACTAGACCCAGAGAAACTCAAGAGAGAAAGGAAGTCTAATAGAAGAAAGAGACCTTCAGCTACAAGATTCAAAGTGTGAGAGGAAGAAGTTCAGTACTTGGATGAACTTGAGGGTGAACTGCTTCCTAATCTTTGCCTGGGAACCCCTCAATGTCTTGGAGATCTGGATACTTTTAAGTGCTAGACAATGATGATATGAATGCCTTTATTAAGATGGCAGGCAGTTTGACGTGAAAAACTTTTCCCGGTCAAAGTAGGTGGAAATCAATACCATTTGGCAGTCTTCCTCCATACTCTCAAATATGTATTCTTCAGAGCTGAATTTTTATTGCATATAGTAGTAGTAGTAGTAGTAATAGTAGTAGTAGTAGTAAAGTCGCTAAGTCGTGTCTGACTCTTGCGACCCTGTAGACTGTAGCCTGCCAGGCTCTTCTGTCCATGGGATTCTCCAGGCAAGAACACTGGAATGGGTTGGCATTTCCTTCTCCAGAGGATCTCCCCAACCCAGGAATCAAACCCGGGTCTCCTGCATTGCAGGCAGATTCTTTACCGACTGAGCTATGAGAGAAGCCCTTTATTGTATATATTGTATATAGATTTTATTAATTTTTTTAATACAATAAACACTTCTTCTCACTGTTAAATTTTTTTACTAAATAGCATTCTTAATGGTCATATACCATTCCATCCCATCATTTACTATAACTATCCCTGTACTTGATTATTAATGAACATAAAAGGCTGCGATGAATATTTTAATACATAAATACTGAAACACTTCTCCAAGGTAGGACTTTGGAAATGTAATTGCTGGATGAGAATGTTTATTTTTATAACTTTTACTGCAGATTGCCAAAACGTTTTCTAGACAAGTCTTAAGGAATTATTTTCCCACCACGATTTATGTGAATGACCTTCTCATCCACCAGCATAAGCAATAAGTACCACTTTCTTTTAATATTATTTATTTGATAAGTTAAAATGGCATTTTTAGTCTTAATTTACATTTCTTTATTCATGAGATTAAACATTTTTCTTGTGTTATCTGTACCCATATCCTTTCTCACATGACTTGTTTCTGTACTAAAAAAAAATCTTATATGTATTCATTTGAAAGTATCGTGTATTAAGGGATAGAAATCCTTCACCTATTTTTTTTACAAATATTATCCCTTTTATTGTTCAAACTTTCATCTTATGACAGTTTGACACTAAAGAGTTTTTTAATCCCTTGATGTTTTCTCCTTTTGATTCCTCCCATTGTATACAGAGATCAAACAAGTAAATACCTCGACAATCTTACCCATATGGAGATCAAATAAATAAACACCTAAATCAAGTAATAAATTTTGCTTTGTTTTTTTATTTTATAACTTAATTTCCCAAAATTTTGATGTATTACCATTAATATTACTGTATAATAAAGCATACCAGGGAAACTTATCTCTGTTCCAAGTAGGGTAGTGGGTCAGCAGGGAGAAACATGACCAAGATCCTCTTTTCAAAGGACTGGCTATCCAGCTATAGGGTATGCTATCAGCTCCTTCAGGGTCTGCCTCAGATACGGAGAGTTGCTTCATCCGAGGTCACATTATTTACAGAACAGCTCACATTTGATGACTGAGCAAGGCAGGAATATGAAGGAACAGCCATCTCAGATTGACCAGGACCAAATCTGATGGGCAAAATTCACTGTAGACCTTCACACAGGGTTAGTAAAGACTTTTATTGAAGTTAAGATTCTCTGCCAATCCTGCTGTTGCCCCTCCTTATACAGATGCTGAAGTCTACTAACTATTTATATCAACAATTCCATCTCAGTGCTTGCTTCCAGAGAAACTAACATGCAGTAGGCAGCTCAACTGACTGTTGGAAGATCCCTTTTCAAGATGGTTTACTTTTATAACTGGTAAATTAGGGTGGCTGGCCTGATGTGGGTTTCTTTTTGGGCTTTTGGGCTTCTCCCAGCATAATGTCTTATTTTTATAAAGGTACAATTTGAAAATGTGTATTATTTTTTTATGAAGTGCAAAGCTGGGTTGATATTTCTTATTTGTGTATCAAGTATACTATCCAAAACCTCTCTATATTTTTTGGCTGGCTTGTATAAAACAAGGAATTTCTATTCTTTAGCTTCAGAGTTTATTTGATATGTACATTCCCCACTAATGAAACCTATCTGATGACAAAGTGAGCCCTTTTACAGACTATTATAAACTATGATAAAACTCTGTGCTTGTTTTAATTTTTACCAGTTCCATAATTTATTTAAAATTATTAACTAAATAATAGTTTTAATGAGTTAATGGCAGAGAAGAAATATTTTATTTCATTTCATATTGTATTTAATATTCAACATAAATTTTCCACAAGAGGTATATTAATTTTTTAAATTGTTACACATCTTTGAAATCCCATAGCATGTATAACTGAAGTTAATGAATATTTAGCATCATAGCTGCATACAGGTTGATAGTATGGGAATATATTACTGTTCTTAACACTACCAGAGGTATTACAAAGACAGGGAAAAGTCACTCTTCTTCACAAAGCAATGTTTCCTCTCTGTAGTGATTGTCACTTTTTATGGTTAAAAATGCAATGGATACATCATCTGCACTATAACCAATGCACTTGGGAATCTGAGAACTTGGCTTGTGGATGAATGCTGCCATTATTTATAAAGAGACTTAATGGGCACAGTATTTTCAAGAATCTTTCACGGAAGACTCTCAAAATTAAAATATCAATTGGGTTTTTACTTCTTTAGCTTACAACATATCTTCCAAGCTACCTCATGGAATTATGCCATTTTATGAGATAGACGTCAAGCCTAAATGTTGCCTACTATACTCCTTTTTAACAAAGCCTAGGGAAAATGCTCTATTTTTGAAAAGCACCATGTTGTTGACTCATGGAGACTCTTGTAATTCATTATGACTTTTAGATGTTTTTCTGAGATATTTGGATATAGCTCATTACTCACTTTAAAGTGGTTTTTGTCCTTTGAGTGTACTAGTAAACGTCCTTATATTTGTTTCTTGCTCATCAAGATCTTCTGAATACTGTTCCTAGTCTCCAGGGGCCTGGTGCTTCTGCCCACCACCACCCCTACACTCCACCCTACCTTATCACCAAGATGTTCTTTCATGTAAAACTTAATGAAGGTGCTGACTGTGAGAGAGTCAGCCTAACAATACCTTTGAAGTACCTGCTGGGTACATAGCACAGTATTCAAGTTAAAGGAAAATACAAAGGAAACAAATGATACAGCTCAGTTCTTTTAAAGGTTGTACTTGACATGAAGAGAATGACAGAAACTGAAGCATATTTTTCCAGGGCAACTGTTTCCATTGTGTCCAAGTACAGATTTCAAGTGAAAATTGAGCATATGTTAATGATAAAAAACTAACGAGATCATATGTGACCTATCAGGGGAGGTCCTAATGCATGTTACTGATGGGGTTATTAAAACTGGAGAACTAATCCCTGAAAAAAAAAAAAAAACTATTTATCAAATCACCTTCCATTTTGACTCTGAACAACGAGTTTCAATCCTTTTTATCTAAAGCCCAAGTAACTGTGCACCTATAAAATTGTTCTTCAGGATTTTCACATGCTATAGATATATGTTTTTTATATATATATATATATGTTAAGCAAAATCACATAACAATTGAGAGAATGTTCATATATCCTATACAAAGAAAAATTATATAATATTGAGACATTCTATAATACATAACTGCAATTTAAACATTCAGAATGTAAAAAAAAAAAAAAAAAATCTTGTAACAGTGCTTGACCTGCTGAGTATCCTTAAGATGTCTCCTGCAGCTCAAAACTCATGGCTGCAGCTGCGGGAAGATCAGAGCCCCCTCCAAATTCTGTTATAGATTTAATCTCTAATCTAGTTAACTCCTAGGCTATCTAGTTTGGAATTTGGAACTGTTCTCACCTCTAAGACAGGAACCAGCCAGTAGCACCTCAATCTGTGGATGAAGAGTCTGTGGCCAGGTAAGTTCAGAAATGCTAGGTACAATATTTCTTTAAAAAAAAAAAAAAAACAGAATTCAAAGCTCCAAAGAGCATCTCAGATTTTTTGAAAGTGTGTTTAATTCTGTTTAACTCAGTATTTTCAAGCCTATTTGGCCAAAGAACTCATTTAATACAGTATCTCTGACACCTTACAGAAATAAGAGTTCAGAAGAATATTTATAGAAAAATACTAATTTATCAAACCTCCATTTAATAAAAACTTAGTATCTTCCTCATGAAGTTAGTGTTTTTTTCATCTATGCTTTGGAGGCAATTAAGATGAGTTAAAATTACCTGTGCCCTCAAGATACTTTCAAAGTAGAAGAAATGAGAGATTAGAAACTAACTGCATTCCCAAGCAGGAAGAGTTTAGTGCCACAGAGGTCCAAAAGAGCATGCAATTGGATTACCAAAAAAGGAAATAAATACCCCAACAAGATGAGAGAAGTCTTCAAAGATAATGTGGAATTAATTAAAAGCCTGTCTTAAAAAAAACAGGTAAGATTTCGCTATGTATGAGAAGGCAACAGTACATAGAGAGAGTACCAAGGTGAAAAACCAAGAGTTCTGGGCAAGTGTTGAGAACAGATATACTGAAGTATGCCTAAGAAGGGCAAGAAGTATAAAACTAAGCCTAATTAAGGCCCAAATGTTCTAGCACTTAACTTTCATATTTAATGAGCACCTACTATATAGCAGTGACCACCAGAAAGACTGATACAACTGGAAATGAGTCTGACCACGTAAGCACAGTAGGTCAATAATGAAATCAAGACTTTCAACACATTTTGGTTAAGATCTTATGACAAGTAAAATACAAAAATTTTTAAGGAAGCTCCAAACCATCTTTCCATAGTGGCTATATCAATTTACCTACCAACAGTGCAAGAATTTGCTGTATGGCTCAGAAAACTCAAACAGGGGCTCTGTATCAACCTAGAGGGGTGGAATGGGGAGGGAGATGAAGGGAGTTTCAAAAGAGAGGGAATATATGTATACCTATGGCTGATTCATGTTAGGTTTAACAGAAAACAGCAAAATTCTGCAAAGCAATTATGCTTCAATAAAAAATAAATTAACAAAAAATAAATTAAAAAAACAAAAGAATATTAGAAGGGAAAAAAAATTTTTAAGAGCATGTGCTTCTGCTGCTACCAAGTTGCTTCAGTCGTGTCTGACTCTGTGCGACCCCAGAGACGGCAGCCCACCAGGCTCCGCCGTCTCTGGGATTCTCCAGGCAAGAACACTGGAGTGGGTTGCCATTTCCTTCTCCAGTGCATGGAAGTGAAAAGTGAAAGTGAAGTCACTCAGTCGTGTCCAACTCTTCGTGACCCCATGGACTGCAGCCTACCAGGCTCCTCTGTCCATGGGATTTTCCAGGCAAGAGTACTGGAGTGGGGTGCCATTGCCTTCTCTGAAGAGCATGTAACACTTATAACAAACATAGTCAAAGACTGCTTCTTAGAGGAATTTATAACTGTCAGCCATGGGGAGTCATCTAAGTTATCTGTTTTAATAACTGGATCAGACCTTTCTTTTCCAAAGAACTCATGGGCAATATGAAAGATCAAGTGGAAGAAGAACACACAAGAGACAAGAGACCTAGTTAGGAGTAAGCTATTCCATTACCTAGTAAAGTTCATAAGCTCCAAACTGAAGGCAGAGTTGGAAATTGAGGAGACCAGATGGATATAAAAAAAGTTCAGCATGTTCTAATGACCAATCAAACACTGAGTTAAAGAAGAAGGAGAAAGAAAACTATTTCGCAATTTCCCTTCTGAGATCATCAAAGAGTTTTATTTCTACAATACTCTGAAACAAAATATCAGTAAGCAAAAAAACAGATCATATCAGTGGCTCAGTCCTGTCTGACTCTTTGTGACCCCATGAATCACAGCACGCCAGGCCTCCCTGTCCATCACCAACTCCCGGAGTTCACCCAGACTCACATCCATCGAGTCAGTGATGCCATCCAGCCATCTCATCCTCTGGCGTCCCCTTCTCCTCTTGCCCCCAATCCCTCCCAGCATCAGAGTCTTTTCCAATGAGTCAACTCTTTGCATGAGGTGGCCAAAGTACTGGAGTTTCAGCTTTAGCATCATTCCTTCCAAAGAAATCCCAGGGCTGATCTCCTTCAGAATGGACTGGTTGGATCTCCTTGCAGTCCAAGGGACTCTCAAGAGTCTTCTCCAACACCACAGTTCAAAAGCATCAATTCTTGGGCACTCAGCCTTCTTCACGGTCCAATTCTCACATCCATACATGACCACAGGAAAAACCATAGCCTTGACTAGATGGACCTTTGTTGGCAAAGTAATGTCTCTGCTTTTGAATATGCTACCTAGGTTGGTCATAACTTTCCTTCCAAGGAGTAAGCGTCTTTTAATTTCATGGCTGCAGTCACCATCTGCAGTGATTTTGGAGCCCCCCAAAATAAAGTCTGACACTGTTTCCACTGTTTCCCCATCTATTTCCCATGAAGTGATGGGACTGGATGCCATGATCTTAGTTTTCTGAATGTTGAGCTTTAAGCCAACTTTTTCACTCTCCTCTTTCACTTTCATCAAGAGGCTTTTGAGTTCCTCTTCACTTTCTGCCATAAGAGTGGTGTCATCTGCATATCTGAGGTTATTGATATTTCTCCCAGAAATCTTGATTCCAGCTTGTGTTTCTTCCAGTCCAGCGTTTCTCATGATGTACTCTGCATAGAAGTTAAATAAGCAGGGTGACAATATACAGCCTTGATGTACTCCTTTTCCTATTTGGAACCAGTCTGTTGTTCCATGTCCAGTTCTAACTGTTGCTTCCTGACCTGCATACAGGTTTCTCAAGAGGCAGATCAGGTGGTCTGGTATTCCCATCTCTTGAAGGACTTTCAACAGTTTATTGTGATCCACACAGTCAAAGGCTTTGGCATAGTCAATAAAGCAGAAATAGATGTTTTTTCTGGAACTCTCTTGCTTTTTCCTTCAAAAGGTCCTGTGCAGGTGTGCCTTTCTCAGTGCCTCCAACCCTGCAGTAGTCCACCGCTGAGCCATGCCTCTGCTGGAAACTCCAGGACACAGGTGAGTCTATACCTTAGGAAAAAACATTTTGCTCAGCCAAGGAGGAAGTAGGCAACCTTCTATTTGTGGGACCTAGAATGGACTAGGCCAAGGTTGAATTCTTAGCTAACCTTGATTCTTAGAGATAAACACTCTTTCATTTTTAACTTTCTATTACATTTAAGCAAAACTGCTGGAGACTTCAGAAGCACTCAGCAGGCCTGAAGATTGTTGATGGATTTTAAGGTTTTGTTGAGTACTTTCAACTGCAATTAATTATAAGTAAATGTTCAAAAATTGTTGTACAACACTATTTTTAAAATTGATTTGTATAAACAGATATCTAAGTTGCATTATGTTTTCTATGGTGTGTACATTCTTAAAATTTCACTACAGTTTTCAAGGTTTCACCTATGACATTAATGTCAACTTACCTATAATGTTTACACTTGAAAAATTGTAAATAGATCATCTAATTTTATTGTGGTTATCCTCACCTTATTCATGAACAAGATTTCTTAAGTGTTGCAAGGTTATTTTATTAACTAGTAAGAGAATCAGGATTAGAACAAGAGAAAAATATCAGTCTTTTTCCTAAGCCACAC
Organism: Bos mutus; assembly: GCF_027580195.1. NCBI lineage: Eukaryota > Metazoa > Chordata > Mammalia > Artiodactyla > Bovidae > Bos > Bos mutus. The sequence continues at coordinate 63,891,931 of NC_091620.1, read as the reverse complement.
TTATTTTCTTTCCACATCATTTATAATATGGGAAAAATTGGGAAATAAATGTCCTTAAGCACTTATCACACCATTTTGTAAATCTCTCTTTCTAATCCATTGTCCCACTACCCTGTGGGGTCTTTGAAGATGGCAGTTTTTGTTCCTGGGTCTAGTATCATACTTGACACCTACTCATTACTAAACTAACAAGTTAAAAATTGAAAATACCATAAGAGTAAAAATTGTTCCAAAATTATAAAATATCAAAGCTCTTGGTCTTTCTAGCACCATGTCATAAACTATAAAACATTATTTATGTATTTTCAAACTTGAAACTAATTATAAAACTCCTGAATTGGCATGAAACCAAGTTATTTCTCTTATATTTTCATTGCTTACATTATGTATATGTACACATAAAAATAGGAAAAAGTATTTACTGGAGAATATATTTAAACAGAAAAGAGCTATAAATCTTTGAAGTATCTTAAGAAATTTTCATTTTTCACACTTTTCCTCTCATTTTTTTTCATGAATACAGTATCTCAAGATTAGATAGAATGGCATAGATAATCCAAAGATAGTCTCTCTACTCTCTCAATGTGCACTGACAACGATGTCAAGGAATATGGAAGAAATAGAATCTTCCTGTTGATAAATCAACCCAGTTTAAAGTAATTTTTAAAGAGATTACTAGATAGAGGAATCAGTGCTCTCCAGGTCAAATCTGTTTAACCAGAATTGAATTAGATCAGAACAGAATTTGAAATGCCATTAACAGATTTCTAGTACTTAGACTGTATTGGCATAATATTTATCTTTTTAAGGAGGAAGCAAATAGGACCTGGTAAAATTTATTTAAACAATTATTGAGAAAACTGTCCTTTGGGGTATCCTTGTAACTGAAAGTGGTAATGCTGATTGCAATGCCTCCACATGCCAGGCAGGGCTGCCTTTATGGGGCTAGCTCCCGATGGGCAGCTCAGAAGGGTGTTCCAGTTCAGAGCTCCCTGCAGAAAAGGATGAGACCACTTGTCACCACTGCACTGAAATCGTGGTCACTCTTTCTTGCTTCCCTCCCTTCACAAAAGGTGTTATTTCCAGGGCCCATTCCCCAAAACTTCCTGATCTCTGAGTTTGTTATAGGAACCAGTCCTACAATACCTACTAAGCCACATACTCCTCCCACTGGTAATACAGTTCTCTCAGCACTCTAGAAAGAAATGGTTTGCCTTGCTGGAAGCCCAATAAGACTCTGAAAAAACACTGCATTTTCCAGCAAGCTTGAGGCAGACAGTAAAGGTTACCTAAGCATTTTGGCAAAAACCAACAAAAATATTTCATTAGTATCGACACTGTTGTCAGCATGTCAGGGATTTGCTTTTTAACATTTTGAAATTAAGCAACTATGGAAAAGTTTTGAAAGCGTCTTTGAAGAGACTAATAAATGCAGAGCAACAGCATACTCAGGAGATTATATGTAAACTTGCTGATGATATTGTTCATCAAGCTTAGGTACTACAGGAAGACAACTGCCCAAATACTTTAGAGATTCTTCCTATTAGTGAAAATATTCTTTAATTTTCTGTGACTTATAAATTTGTTCTTACTATGTGGCAAATATTCCATAACATTAAGTAAAATGCTACATATCTGAGGCTTTATTTTCATAAGAGATCCATTACATACACATACAAAAGGAAATAATTTGGCTATTTCTTTCCAACAAATTTAGGACCCTATCAACTCAGCACCAAACAATTAATTGTAGCATCAGTCTTTCTCCAGATAGACTCCAAGAGGTAGGACTCACTGGGAATGTTCTGGAAGGAAAAGAGACAATGGGCTGTTCATGGTGCCTGTATCTTTATGCAAGAAAATAGACCGAAAAAAAAAAAAGTGCTTTGGATCCATCTCCTGCCTTGTCATAGGTCCCATTTCTAGTTCTTCTTCCCTTGTTCTCAACATCCTGACTCCACCACAGTGGAATTTACCTATACTTATCATGTGCTGACTGACTGTAGAACTTAAGCTCTTACCCTCCCACACAGTCTTAGATCATCATCTAACATTGATGATTACTTTTCAGAGGAATGGCTCCTTGAGAAAGATACTCCTGAGTTCCAAAACTGGAAAGAGGCTGGGAGATTTACACCTCAAAGGAACAAAGGAATAATTTATAAGTGCAAGCTTTCTAGAGTAAGAGTTCTAAGAAAAGGGAGGTCAGGAGCCAATAGGAAGAAATTTTTATATGTAATTTTTTAAATGTTTATTTACACAAATCTTTAGAGTAACCTAAATGTTCAGCATTTTATTATGTTCTAATATATACCTTAACTACAGAAAACTACAGTATATTTACATAAAAACCTTGTTATAAAAATTAAGAATGAGTAGTTACTAAAGCATCATAGGAAAATTATATCCAACTTCCATTGTAGAAGAGCATTCAAAACTACTGAGCATTTTACAAGTGAATTAAATATAGATGTTTTATATTTATTCTTTCATAACAATAATTACTTTATCATTTCTTAATATTACAAATTTTTCATAAAACTGACTGAAATATGTCTTTTCTCATGATTTTATATTTATTTTGCATATTTTGTTTTTCCAGCATGCATTTAAGATTTTGAGACATAAAAGTATAGTTGAATTGAGATTCTTTCACTTTTATATGTCTTTAAATATAAGAATTAAAAATTATTAGAATAAAGATAATGAGAAGAAAAACAATGTCTGTATCCAAGAATTCCTCTTCCTTCTCTCAGTCTATATTGCTCCAATGTCCTCCCCAAGGCTCATAAACTTCTGTTCAGCACTGACACCAGTGACTAGCTATTAGCAAATAAAACACTGAGATGTTATTTAATTAAATACCCTTAGCATTCAAGAAGTGTTATCCTGCTCTCTCAGTCTTTACTGTCCACTTCAGTGTTCTTATCCTACTCATTCAAAATTGAATATTTTATGTTAGGTTTTAGTTAATCTGATTCTTTCCTATTCTTGCCTAGATGTGAAAATTGCCATTTGTTACGAGTTAAAGTCCATTGTAAAGGAGATCAGTCCTGGGTGTTCTTTGGAAGGAATGATGCTAAAGCTGAAACTCCAATACTTTGGCCACCTCATGCGAAGGGTTGACTCATTGGAAAAGACTCTGATGCTGGGAGGGATTGGGGGCAGGAGGAGAAGGGGACAACAGAGGATGAGATGGCTGGATGGCATCACCAACTCAATGGACATGAGTTTGAGTGAACTCTGGGAGTTGGTGATGGACAGGGAGGCCTGGTGTGCTGCGATTCATGGGGTCGCAAAGAGTCAGATACGACTGAGCGACTGAACTGAACTGAACTGAAGGCGAAAGTGGTTACATTTCTTATAAACAGAACTGGCACTTCTGTTAAGTGTTGCTTCCAGCAAGGTCCTTGCTTTTCATTTCCAGTGTATATTCTTTAGTCCAAAGCACTGCTAACCCCCAAGATGCACATGGGGCAGCAGGAGTGAAAAGCAACATACACAAATTCCACTCAAACATAAGAGAATAATAATAGGCTCCTGTGACTGGAGAGAGGATGAGAAAAAGAGTAGGGTCGCATAAGATACAAGCAGCAAAGAAGAGGACAGAGGACGACACAGATAGCTGTGAAGCTGAGGTTGCATTCATTCTGATGTGCTAATTCACTGGAAGATTGCCAGTGAAACCTAGGAAATTTATCTGAATCACTTTAAACCTCTCAGAGGAAATGTGCTATAAAAATTCAAGACATGTTGCCATTATTAAAGCTATTATTGCTAACATTTTTCATTATGAACACAAAGTCAGAAAAGGAAAAAGGGCTGATAAGGAAATAAGACAGATAATGGAGAGGAAGGCTGGCAATTATTATTCAGATAAGTAATGAATTTGGTAATATCTAATCTATATAGTGACAATGGATCTGTTATAATCTTTCTTAGATTGTGAGAAATAATAAGTTTTTATCTAAATGTAGGTATTTAAAATAAATAACTACCTCAAAGTCTTAAATATTAAGTTTAGCTCTCATAAGATCTGTGTGACAACATTCTATTCATCAGTTTGGGCTGCCGTAACAAAATACCATAGACTGGGTGCTTTAAACAACAGAAATTTATTTCCCACAGTTCTGAAGACTGGAAATCCAAGATCAAGATGCCTGCAAGACAGGTTTAATTCTGAAGTCCCTTCTCTTGACTTCCAGGGGGCTACAATCTCCCTGTGTGCTCTCATGACCTCCTTTAAGGACAGAGAAAACACATTCTCTAGTGTCCCTTCTTATAAGGACACTTATTTCAACATGAGAACTCACTTTCATGACCTAACAATCCTAATTACCTCTCAAAGTCCTCATCTTTACCATCACACTGGCCTTGGGGTTTCAACACAAGAATTTGAGAAGGACACAAACATTCAGATCATAAAAATTATTATATGCTCAGTCTCTATTTAAAGAGAGATTTAAAGGGGTGCTTTAATCTGAGTGTATAAGTAAGTACAATATTTAAAAATAAAAAAAAAGAATCCTATGTATTTATCTACCATATCCCAATAGAGTCATAGTGTTTAGTAGATGTTCTTCTTACTATTCAAACAAATCTGTTGATATACAAAAGTTAAGAACTCAAATGTTTTATTAAAGGACTTCATTTTGAACATCTACTTGAGTATAAATGAAAATAAAAAATTTTATAAATACAACCATACATGATGACAATATGAAGAAAGAAAAAGACAAGGGAAGAAAAATAGTCACATTGGAGTAATTAGTCAACAGGTTTAAGGTTTATCCAGGTAAAAATCCCTGCCCAAGTATAATTTACTTATCTACCATCAGGCCCAAGTACAATCAGATGGCAAACAAAAGCAGTCTAAACAAGAAAGGAAAAAATCAATGGTAGCTAAGGACTCTGTTTTTGGTTAATGATCTGGAGAGTTCAAGTCACCAACTTGCCTCTTCACTTTTCTTTGCCTAGCAAAACATTTTCTGGTTACCAAATGAATAAAAGCTACATTATCACTCACATAGTAAATTTCTATGTATAGGTCACTTTATATCTAAGCAGAATGTGCTTGCTCATCAAGGCACACTTTGAAGAGCCTTGTCATAATAGTAAGAGAGGCAGTGAATCAATTGAAAAGATAATATAGAGTCATATAGAGCTAGATATGAATTTTACCTCAACCATTACTAACCATTTACTATATTTGAGTCCTTGAGCAAATGTGTAATCTTTCTTATTCTGGCAGAATATTTGCATATTCTGGCCAATCCAATAGATTAAAGACTTAATATAAGACGTGTGAAAGTCTTATATTGTGAAAGTCCTAGAAGAAAAACACAGAGGAAAAGTTCCTTGATATTATTCTTTATAATTCTTGGATATGACACCAAAGCCTAGGCAAAAGAAGTACAAATAAACAAGTAACACTACATCAAACTTAAAACCTTCTGCACAGTAAACAATCAACAAAATGAAAAGGTAACCTACAGAATGGGAGAAAATACTGGCAAGTCATATATCTGATAACTATCCAAAATATATGAAGAACTCATACAAGTTAATAGCAATAGAAAGCCCAGATTTTTTATTTTTTAATATAATTTATTTATTTTAATTGGAGGCTAATTACTTTACAATATTGTATTGGTTTTGCCATACGTCAACATGAATCCACCACGAGTGCACGTATTCCCCATCCTGAACCCTCCTCCCTCCTCCCTCCCTATACCATCCCTCCGGGTCATCCCAGTGCACCAGCCCCAAGCATCCAGTATCATGCATCGAACCTGAACTGGCGATTCATTTCATATATGATATTATACATGTTTCAATGCCATTCTCCCAAATCTTCCCACCCTCTCCCTCTCCCACAGAGTCCAAAAGATTGTTCTCTACATCTGTGTCTCTTTTGCTGTCTCACATACAGGGTTATCGTTATCATCTTTCTAAATTCCACATATATGCATTAGTATACTGTAATGGTGTTTTTCCTTCTGGCTTACTTCACTCTGTATAATAGGCTCCAGTTTCATCCACCTCATTAGAACTGAGTCAAATGTATTCTTTTTAATGTCTGAGTAATATTCCATTGTGTATATGTACCACAGCTTTCTTATCCATTCATCTGCTGATGGACATCTAGGTTGCTTCCATGTCCTGGCTATTATAAACAGTGCTGCGATGAACATTGGGGTACACGTGTCTCTTTCAATTCTAGTTTCCTCAGTGTTTATGCCCAGCAGTGGGATTGCTGGATCATAAGGCAGTTCTACTTCCAGTTTTTTAAGGAATCTCCACACTGTTCTCCATAGTGGCTGTACTAGTTTGCATTCCCACCAACAGTGTAAGAGGGTTCCCTTTTCTCCACACCCTCTCCAGCATTTATTGCTTGTAGACTTTTGGATCGCAGCCATTCTGACTGGCGTGCAATGGTACCTCACTGTGTTTTGATTTGCATTTCTCTGATAATGAGTGATGTTGAGCATTTTTTCATGTGTTTGTTAGCCATCTATATGTCTTCTTTGGAGAAATGTCTGTTTAGTTCTTTGGCCCATTTTTTTGATTGGATCGTTTTTCTGGAATTGAGCTGCAAGAGTTGGAAAGCCCAGATTTTTTAAATGGGCAAACAACCTGAAAAGATTTTTCCAGAGAAAACATACAAATAGTCAACAGATATATGAAAAGGTGCTCAATATCACAAATCATCAGAAAAACTGAAGTCAAAACCATAATGAGGTATGACCTCCTATCTGTAAGAATAGTTATTATAAAAAAGACAAATGACACATATGCTGGTATAGAGAAAAGGGAACATTTGAGCACTGTTGGTAGAAATGTAAATTGGTACAAGCCAGTAAGAAAAACAATATGGTGGGTCCTCAAAAAATGGAATAATAACTACTATACAATCTAGCAATCCCACTTCTGGGTACACTTCAAAAGGATATAAAATGACTACTTAGAAGAGGTATCTACACTTCCATATTCATTACAGTATTATTCACAGTAAGCAAGATGTGGAAACAACCTAGAAATCCATTGACAGATGAATGGATAAAGAAAATGCACTACACACACATACACATGTGTGCATGCACAGAAATATTATTCAGCACTAAAAAAGGAGAAAATCTTGTCATTTGCAATAACATGGATGACCTTGAGGGCATTATACTAAGTGAAATAAGTCAAAGAAGGACAAATACCATATGATCTCACTTACATGTAGAATCTAAAACAAAAACAAAAAAAGGAAGAGCTCATAGATACAGAGAATACATAGGCAGAGGGTAGGAGGTGGGTAAAATGGGTGAAGGGGGTTCAAAAGGTACAAACTTAAAGCTATAAAATAAGTCATGAGACATTATACACAATATAGTAACTATCGTTAACAACACATATTTGAAAGCTGCTAAGAGAGTAAATCTTAAAACTTCTCGTGACAAGAAAAAAATTACAAATATGTATGCTGATGGATGTAAACTAGACTTATTGTGGTCATTTCAAGTTCATATACATTTAATTACTATGTTATACACCTGAAAACTAATGTAATATTATATGTTAATTATACAGTGGAAAGTGTTAGTTGCTCGGTCGTGTCCAACTCTTTGTGACCCCATGGACTGCAGCCCGTCAGGCTCTTCTGTCCATGGGGCTTGGATTTTCCAGACAAGAATACCGGAGTGGGCTGCCATTTCCTTCTCCAGGGGATCTTCCTGAACCAGGGATTGAACCCTGGTCTCCTTATTGTGATGATCATTTCACAGTTCATACGAATATTTAATCACTATGTTGTACATTTGAAAATTAATATAGTATTATATGTCAATTCAGAGAAGGCAATGGCACCCCACTCCAGTACTCTTACCTGGAAAATCCCATGGACAGCAGAGTCTGGTAGGCTGCAGTCCATGGGGTCGCTGAGGGTCGGACACGACTGAGTGACTTCATTTTCACTTTTCACTTTCATACATTGGAGAAGGAAATGGCAACCCACTCCAGTGTTCTTGCCTGGAGAATCCCAGGGACGGGGGAGCCTGGTGGGCTTCTGTCTATGGGGTCGCACAAAGTCGGACATGACTGAAGTGACTTAGCAGCAGCAGCATATACCAGTTAGATCTCAATTTAAAAAGAGGAAATCCTTTCATATGTGGCTACATGGATAAAAATGGAGAATGTTATGCTAACCAAAACAAGCCAGACACAGAAAGACAAATGATGCATGATCTCACTTACATATAGAATCTTTTTAAAAAAGTTTCAACTCACAGTGACAGACAGTAGAATAGAGGCTACCAGAGGCTGGGGATTGGGACAGGGACAAGTAGATAGGGGAAAAATGGAGCTAATGGTGGAAGGGTGCAAACTTTGAGTTACAAGATGAATAAATTCTGGAAACTAATGTACAGCATAGTGACCATAGTTAATGTATTTTGTACTTAAAATATGTGTATATATACACATACACAAAGTTTAACTACGTGAGGTGATGCATATGTTTATCAACTTGAGTGCAGTATCATTTCACAATGTATACATATATCGAAACACCACATTTTATCAGTTTTTGTCAATCATACCTCAATAAAGCTGGAAAAATAAACTAACTACATTTAAAATTAATCCATTAAATTCCTACTTGTTTAATGATAATTCAAAAAGACACACATACCTTAATGTTCACTGCAACACTATTTACAATAGCCAGGACCTGGAAGCAACCTAGATGTCCATCAACCAATGAATAGATAAAGAAGTTGTGGTACATATACACAATGGAATATTACTCGGGCATAAAAGGAACACATCTGAGTCAGTTGAAGTGAAGTGGATAAACCTAGAGCCTGTTATACAGTGTGAAGTAAGTCAGAAAGAGAAAAATATCATATATTAACACATACATATGGAATCTAGAAAAATGGTACTGATGAATCTACTGCAGGGCAGAAATAAAGACTCAGACGTAGAGGAAGGACTTGTGGACACAGCAGGGGAAGAAGAGGGTGGGACAAATTGAGATAGTAGCACTGACATATATATACTCTCATTTGTAAAATATATAACTAGTGGGAACCTGCTATATAGCACAAGGAGCTCTGTCTAGTGCTCTGTGATGACCTAAAGGGGTGGGATGGGGGGTGGTGGGGAGAGGGAGGGAAGCTCAAGAGGGAGGGGATATATGTATACATAAGACTGATTCACGTGGTTGTATAGCAGAAACTAACACAGCATTTTAAAACAATTATCTTCCAATTAAAACTTTTTAAAATGTATTTAAGTTCTAAACACAAAACATTTTTCATAACATTCTCCTTTTCCATATCCCCCAACACTCTCTGTTGTTAATACCTTCTCATTTTAGACACTATGTCCTCTGGACACCTGTCCACGTGTCCATGTCTGGATTCAGTCACCTTTCTCTCTACTCGTACTTTATATTTCCCTTTATCAACTAACTATGTATTTGTGCATATTTCCATTCCATGAGACTGTAAATTCTATGCCTTATTCACCATACTAGGCATTTAACAATTATTTGTTGAATTAATAAACAAAAAATATTTCATATTTCAGAATGTCTCTTTGAAACCCTCAAAATACAGACTTTCTACTGTGCACTTAGTTTGCAACCTTCTTTCCCCTTTATTCTTTTATGTAACTAAGCTAGATAATTTATTGCTTATTATTTCATTGAATTGTTTTACTTTTCTTGATATGTTCTGTCAAAATACACTGTCCTTTTTAAAACTAGAATTTGAATATTAGGAAGCCAGGTAAAATTGTGATAATATTGATGAATAACTTGATGACATTCAGGTAGATGGAACAATCATCTGGATTGTGAGTAGCATTTCACCTCCTATTGTCTGTGCCTAAAATAGTCTACCTGAATCAGGCTTATAAGACAGAAAATCAATACCATAGAGTTATTTTGATGGTCAGTTCTAAATTAGATCAGCCATTTGGAAAAAGGATTGTTTGGCAATTCCTTTGACAGAATTAATACTTTAATAAAGTAAATGAATGTTCTAGAAATAAGGGACATGAAAGTTAATCCTCATCTAACAGACTCAGAATGACTAAGTCACATAATAGAGTAGTGGCAAAGTCAGACTTATGATCTTAGATTCAATTTTATTTCTACATCAATATCAAATCAATAGTTAACATTAGTTGTTATACTGATTCAGTCTTTCTCGTCAATCATTATTGACAAACCCACTACTTCCTTCATGTTTCTGTTATAATAGGTTTATACCAATACAAATCCTCTGTGGAAGGAAAAATATCCTACTTTGTCCCCTAGTCTCTAGCTGTGTAGGCTCATAATAAATTCTTTGATAATAAGAAAATGAAAGAACTCCATCAATCAATCCACCCATCCCCCACCAAACCAGGCACAGACAAGCCTTCTTATCACAGAGGAAAGGTGAAAACAACTTATTCAGAAACCTGTTCTTCCTAAAAACAAATGAATCTTCCAGATAATCCTACTTCACTCTGCTCTTCAGCACTCAACTCTCACAACTCTAGTGTGAACCCTTGTCGCCTCCACCACCACCACTCGCCTAATGAGGGAGTTATTTTCATTTTTATCCAGAACAAAATAACCTGAGAAGTTTTCTGGATCATTATTCCCCGGATGAAAATTCAGCTTAAAAAACAAAACAAAACAAAATTCATAGTTAGATAGATATTGTAGATAAATTTCAAGTTAGAGCTATTTATACAATTTGTTTTATGTATATAGTTAAAAGTTCACATGTTATCTGAGCAATATTATGATAGAATGTTATATTAAATCCTGTTAAGCTGTTGGTCCTTTTGGATTTTAACAAATTCACCATTCTTCCCAGGTTTATGTTATCTGCAAATTTGATGGGCATGTCACAAATGTCTGCATCAAAGTAACTGATGAAAATGTTGAATAGAAAAAGAAAAATTAGTTTATGTTCCAAAAACTTGCAAGGATAGGTGCAGGTCACTAAAGGTAGTAGGTAGAATTTATCTATGTCACTGATCAAAGAAGATAGTGATTTTTCAAAAAATGAAAAAACTTCTGATTTTCTATAAATAATACATTTATTAAATGAAGGTTAACTAAAAATTCTCAATCTACATGCTGTACTACAATTTTACACTATTAAATGCATTCAATATTATTTTTAATCACTGCTGCTAAGTCACTGTATAGCCCACCAGGCTCCCCTGTCCCTGGGATTCTCCAGGCAAGATCACTGGAGTGGGTTGCCATTTCCTTCTCCAATGCATGAAAGTGAAAAGTGAAAGTGAAGTCGCTCAGTCATGTCCAACTCTTCACGACCCCATGGACTGCAGCCTACCAGGCTCCTCCGTCCATGGGATTTTCCAGGCAAGAGTACAGGAGTCGGGTGCAATCGCCTTCTCCACAGCTTCAATAAAATATATACCTGATACTTCCTTCAAAAACAGTCCATAGAAATTTTGAAAACTGCCTGCAGGCCTGCAGTTGAGGATTTCCAGACCTGCAGAGTCTGAGTTCTCAAAATATCAGACTTCTCAGGGCAATATCCCCACTAAACCAGAGATTATCAGGAACAGGGCCCAGTACACACTCATTTCAGAATGTTTTATATGCTGTTCCTTTTCCTGTGAATGAATATGTATTATATTCTTACTGTGTACTAAGTACTGTTATCACTTAGAATATATGTAAATTCTAAAAACATATGCCCTGTCTTCAAAGTTATCTCAATGTAGTTAGAAAGACAGAAAGGCATGTATATAAACAAATGAAATAAAGTATTATACATATAAGTATCCACATGGTATCAGAAATATACAAAGGGAAAAAGTATCAATTCTGCCAGAAAATATCAGAAAAGGATGTATAGAGTCAGAAACACTTTAATCAAGTTCTAAATAATAATAGCAATAATAACACCAGCAAGGTAGGTGAAATGTATTATGCCTATCTCACTTAATCTCTTTAACACCTTATATGATAAGTACAATTATTATCCCAATTTTACAAATTAGAAACTGAGGAACAGTACAGTTAATTAACATTAACCTATAGCTAGTAAACAATGGAGCTGAGACCTGAACCCAGGGTTTTCTAACTCCAGAGCTCACATTCTTAAGTATCACAGAGTCAGTGATATTTCCAATGACACACAAGCTGTAGGGGAAGGAAGCTTAGGGAAAGAGACCTAAAGACAGAGAAAGAAATTAAACACAATAATTTCTCTGGATACATGGTAGTACCGCTAACAGAAAACAGTATGAAAACAGAAACAATTTTTGTAGTGAAGAAAAGAAAGATGATGTGCCAGGTTTTGACCATATCGAATTTTAGTGTCTGTGAGACATCCAAGGGCAGCGTCTAGGATGCAGAGAATAAACAGGTTAGAGTTTAGGAGACACACTGAGCTCTGGCATGGGGTTTACTCTCTAAGTCCTAGATGTGTCTCACCCACACATACATGTGAAAGAAAAAAGCAGCTAAAACCACATTTTCAAGAAGAATATATAGCATGACAAGAGGGATAACAATTGGGATCTCAGAAATACCATTATTTAGACAAAACTAGAATAATAGTTATGAGTTATCACTATCTATATACTTTTTTTTATAATATTATCATTGGTGCAAATTCACAATTATTGACAACTTATTCGAGAAATGTCTTATACTCAATGAGACAAGCAACCTGGGCTTAGGGGTTAGCTTTTGCTAACCACTGTATTTCAAGCACTTAGCATGATGTCAGCACATGATAGGTACTCAATAATGAATGAATAAGTGAGAAAAGGAAACATAAAACTCATCACAAATGGGGAGAGACATGATAGAGTGCTGTCAAGGGATTCCAAGGTTTCAAGAATAAAGCACACAGAATAGATGTAAATATTTGAAAACCATTACAAATATATATAAAAATCCTTTGATAATCCAGAAAATTTCCTTTAAATAGAAATGTAAAAGATATAAAATAAACATAATGAATAATACATAAAGAACATATTGTATCCAAACCTCTAGTTTTTTATCAGCTAGATATGTCGCAGGGAGAACAGGAGCGGGTTTCAGATGCAATTTCAAAAAATTTAATAAAATTCTTTATCTCGGGACTTCAAAGATCCTATTTGATTCTTGACTTTGATAACTAGGTAAATATAGCTTCAAAGAACTCCCCACTCCCCAATCAATTCCTAAAAGCAGAAACTGTACAGTTCACGTTTTCAATCGCAATCCACGAAGGCTTGAATCCTTTTTTGAAAATGTTTAATGGAGACAAATTAAATCATGGTGACTGAAAATACTCTAACACTCTCCAGAATAACCACTGATTCAAAGCAAAACTATAATGAGAGACTATTTGAAAAAAAAACAAAAATGGGGCCATCATATCAAAACCTGTGATTGGTTTCAAGGTTGGATTTCAGATATAAATTCAAAGCTTTCAATGCTTTTTCAGCATTATTTATAATATTAAAAATTGAAACAGAATAATAACAAAAAGGCAGAGGGCAATAACAATAACAACAGAGGGCAGAGAAGAGGGTGACAGAGGATGAGATGACTGAATAGCATCACCGATTTAATGAACATGAACTTGGGCAAATCCCAAGAGATGATGAGGGACAGGGAGGCCTGGTGTGCTGCAGTCCATGGGATTGCAAAGGGTCAGACATGACTTGGCGACTGAATAACAACAACAATTCAAACATTAAAACATACTTTTAAATCTTTTTCAATGGCATAGAAAAAGTTCACACTATAATATGTGTAAAATGTAGTATCCAAAACTAAGTATATTATCATATGTGGTTAAATGAGAGATGATAGGCAATAATAACTTCTCTGATAATTCAGAGAGAAATAGAAAGTAAAGGAATAGAGATATAATGGCATAAATATATGTGAGAAAAGCAAATTTTATGACCAAACATACTTTCTATATGCAAAATCATTTTAAAAAATAGTTCAGATATGACTGATGTATGTTTCAAACATGAAACCCTCAATATAATCTTCTAAATAAGCATATAAAAATTTTAGTACTCAAACTGTTATTATTTTCTTTTCAATATGCTAAAATTAATCTATTATGACTGTGACCAACCTCAAGAAAATCATACAGCTAGTCTCTATGGGAGTTATAACAAAGACAATTGATTTGATTTCCATGGGTACAGATGTCACTGCACACTCTAAAGATAAGTTTTAAGAACAAGAACTGAAAATGGATAGGCCATATTAGGTCAAAACTATTAACTAATCTAGTAAGTATTTCTAAAAAAGAAAAAAGACCTATGAGATGAAAGTAAAAGTTAGTAAAAAAGAGAAATTGGACTTTTCTAATGAAATAGAATTCTGCAGTTCATATCACTTACGGCAATTCACCTATTTCACTTCAACCTGGTAGAAAGTCTTTGATAGCCAACAAATTTGACATGGAAATAAGTGCTGTTTCACAAAGAATCCAGAATTCACAATAATTCTAGCTTTTAAAATTTATACCAAAAAAATCATACATGAAACAGGTGATTACAGAGTATTCTGAAAGGTCATAATCTGCAATCCTTTTAAGAGTATAATGTAGATTTTAGTAATTATAGTAGATAAATATTACTTCTGGACTATTTACATGAAACATCACAAAAAACCAGCCTGTAAAGAAAAGCCTCAAAACATGCATTTTTTTTAATTCACTGGCATTATCTCTCCATTTCCAATAATTAAAGGAAATATCCTTAAAACAGCTAAAAAGGAAAAGACCATCACACCTTCAGAGTAAGCAGATAAAATTCAATAATACTGGTTTCCTCTACCTTCTGAAATAGTTGACAGAAAGATAGCCACATAAAGAATGCATGTCTAACGGTGAGTATAAGTTGCTCAGCAAAGGAAAATGCAGCAGATGCAATCAAACTTCCTAATCAGCTTGCTAACAAACTTGCTAACAAGATGGGAGATTATCCTGGACTATCTGAATAGGATTATCTGTAGTCACAGAGGTCCTTATAAGTGAAATAGGGAGGCATGACAATCAGTTAGAGAGAGATCTGAAGATGCTACACTGCTGGCTTTAAAAATAGGCTGGCAACCAGAGCAGAAAAAGAAATAAAAGGAATCCAAATTGGAAAAGAAGAAGTAAAACTCTCACTGTTTGCAGATGACATGATCCTCTACATAGAAAACCCTAAAGACTCCACCAGAAAATTACTAGAACTAATCAATGACTATAGTAAAGTTGCAGGATATAAAATCAACACACAGAAATCTCTTGCATTCCTATACACTAATAATGAGAAAACTGAAAGAGAAATTAAGGAAACAATTCCATTCACCATTGCAACGGAAAGAATAAAATACTTAGGAATATATCTACCTAAAGAAACTAAAGACCTATATATAGAAAACTATAAAACACTGGTGAAAAAAAATCAAAGAGGACACTAATAGATGGAGAAATATACCATGTTCATGGATTGAAAGAATCAATATAGTGAAAATGAGTATACTACCCAAAGCAATTTATAGATTCAATGCAATCCCTATCAAGCTACCAACGGTATTCTTCACAGAGCTAGAACAAATAATTTCACCATTTGTATGGAAATACAAAAAAACCTCGAATAGCCAAAGCAATCTTGAGAAAGAAGAATGGAACTGGAGGAATCAACCTACCTGACTTCAGGCTCTATTACAAAGCCACAGTTATCAAGACAATATGGTACTGGCACAAAGACAGAAATATTGATCAATGGAACAAAACAGAAAGCCCAGAGATAAATCCACGCACATATGGACACCTTATCTTTGACAAAGGAGGCAAGAATATACAATGGATTAAAGACAATCTCTTTAACAAGTGGTGCTGGGAAAACTGGTCAACCACTTGTAAAAGAATGAAACTAGAACACTTTCTAATACCATACACAAAAATAAACTCAAAATGGATTAAAGATCTAAACGTAAGACCAGAAACTATAAAACTCCTAGAGGAGAACATACACAAAACACTCTCTGACATACAGCACAGCAGGATCCTCTATGACCCACCTCCCAGAATATTGGAAATAAAAGCAAAAATAAACAAATGGGACCTAATTAAACTTAAAAGCTTCTGCACAACAAAGGAAACTATTAGCAAGGTGAAAAGGCAGCCTTCAGAATGGGAGAAAATAATAGCAAATGAAGCAACTGACAAACAACTAATCTCAAAAATATACAAGCAACTCCTACAGCTCAACTCCAGAAAAATAAATGACCCAATCAAAAAATGGGCCAAAGAACTAAAAAGACATTTCTCCAAAGAAGACATACAGATGGCTAACAAACACATAAAAAGATGCTCAACATCACTCATTATCAGAGAAATGCAAATCAAAACCACTATGAGGTACCATTTCACACCAGTCAGAATGGCTGCGATCCAAAAGTCTACAAGCAATAAATGCTGGAGAGGGTGTGGAGAAAAGGGAACCCTCTTACACTGTTGGTGGGAATGCAAACTAGTACAGCCACTATGGAGAACAGTGTGGAGATTCCTTAAAAAACTGGAAATAGAACTGCCTTATGATCCAGCAATCCCACTGCTGGGCATACACACTGAGGAAACCAGAAAGGAAAGAGACACGTGTACCCCAATGTTCATCGCAGCACTGTTTATAATAGCCAGGACATGGAAGCAACCTAGATGCCCATCAGCAGATGAATGGATAAGGAAGCTGTGGTACATATACACAATGGAGTATTACTCAGCCATTAAAAAGAATACATTTGAATCAGTTCTAATGAGATGGATGAAAGTGGAACCTATTATACAGAGTGAAGTAAGCCAGAAAGAAAAACACCAATACAGTATACTAACGCATATATATGGAACTTAGAAAGATGGTAACAATAACCCTGTGTACGAGACAGCAAAAGAGACAATGATGTATAGATCAGTCTTATGGACTCTGTGGGAGAGGGAGAGGGTGGGGAGATTTGGAAGAATAGCATTGAAACATGTATAATATCATGTAAGAAATGAGTTGCCAGTCCAGGTTCGATGCACGATACTGGATGCTTGCGGCTGGTGCACTGGGAGGACCCAGAGGGAGGGTATGGGGAGGGAGGAGGGTTCAGGATGGGGAACACAGGTATACCTGTGGCGGATTCATTTTGATATTTGGCAAAACTAATACAATATTGTAAAGTTTAAAAATAAAATTTAAAAAAATGAAATAAAAGCACTGAGATGTCAAAAAAATAAATTAATTAAAAAAAAAATGGGCTGGCAACCATGAGCCAAGGAATGCAAGCAGCACATAAGGCAAGGAAGCAGATTCACTCTGAAAACCTTCAGGAGGAATTCAGCCACACCAATTTGATTTTAATCCAGTGAGACCTATGTCAGACTTCTGAACTTCACAGAACTGTGAGATAATAAATTTGTGTTGTTTAAGCCACTGTTCATAGTAATTTGTTACAACAACAATAGGAAGCAAAGCACTTCTCACATTAAAGGAGGATACTAATAAAAATCCTAGGGAAAATAACTCCAGAAGTTTGTCTTCTCTTCAAATAGAAACCATGAGAAAAGAAGGGTGTTTCTTGACATTATGACTATTTAGGAAAATTAAATAAATTTATAATTTTATGTGAGAACAGCAAGTAATACATACAAACATATTTTAAAAAGGAAAATTACACTTTAATTATAGTTCATGTATATAGCAAATGCTTATTTAAATAAGATTAAATTTCACAGGAGATCAAACCAGTTTGTCCTAAAGAAAATAAACCCTGAATATTCATTTGAAGGACTGATGCTGAAGCTGAAGCTCCAATACTTTGGTCACCTCATGTAAAGAGCCAACTCATTGGAAAAGATACTGATGCTGGGAAAGATTGAGGGCAGGAGGAGAAGGGGATGACAGAGGATGAGATGGTTGGATGGCATCACCGACTCAATGGACATGGGTTTGGGTGGACTCCGGGAGATAGTGGATAGGGAACCCTACCATGCTGCAGTCCATGGGGTCACGAAGTGTTGGACACGACTTAGCAACTGATCAAAACAAAAACAAAAAAATTTCACATAAAGTTACACTTACACAGAACAAATAAATTTTGAGTAAAATTTTCAGGTACTTTAAATCTAATTGTTACTCTGAATGTTTTAAAGTTTTAATCATTCTATACGACAATGTTCCATTTTTACTTTCCCTCTACATTTTCATGTCTTCTCCAATGGCTTCTCTTGTGTCTTTCCTCCTGTATTAGCCCTCTGAGACTCTATACCTACATTTTCTGAGACTTTATTTACACAAAATAACTTCTCTCATATTTTTGGTCTTCCCTTTCCTCTTCATACTTCCTGCTCACATTTCCTTGATCCTTCAACTTTATGCCTCCCCTTTGGCATCAAATATGGTTCTGAGTTTCCACCAACCAACCAATCAACAAATAAACAAAGTTTGGCTGATTTAAAGAGAAACAATTTACTAAAAACATATTATCAGAGATAATATCAAGTATTGTTGAAAGTGTAGAGCAACTCTCCTTGTAGAGTTGATAGAAATGCTAATTGGTAAAATTATTTTGGCAAATTGTTTATAAATGTATTTGTGGGCAATGAAGGAGAAGAAAAATCTAAAAGCATGCTGAAAACCTATTCCTCCGATGACACCTCTATAACTGGCCCTGCACAGAGACAACAGAACCCACAATGCCACCACTAAAAGCTAAGATTTCTGAACACTGTTCACAGAAAAAGGGTCACTGCTGCCTCTGTGGCCTGATGTAGCTACCTCTTCTAATGCCAACTCACCAGTGGTCCTGGATCCTTCCCCTTAATATAGAGATTATACCAAACACAGGAAAAGGTTTCAGAAGCCAAGCAACCAAAAATCAATCAAATATCCCATATTTCTCCTTGCTGTTGTTCAGTTGTTGTGTCTGGCTCTTTGAGACCCCATGAACTGCAGCATGCCGGGCTTCCCTGTCCTTCACTATCTAGCAGAGTTTGCTCAAATCCTTGTCCACTGATACACTGATGTCATCCAACTATTTCATGCTCTGTTGCCCCCTTCTCCTCCTGCCCTCAATCTTTCCCAGCATCAGGGTCTTTTCCAATGAGCTGGCTCTTCTTATTAGATAGCCAAAGTATTAACTTTGATCAAAGCTAAGCCTCAGCATCACTCTTTCCAATGAATATTCAAGGTTGATTTCCTTTAGGACTGACTGGTTTGACCTCCTTGCTGTCCAAAGACTCCCAGAGTCTTCTCCAGCACCACAATTCAAAGGCAGCAGTTCTTCAGTGTTCAGCCTTATTTATGGTCCAACTCTCACATCCATACATGACTACTGGAAAAACTCATAGCTTTGACCATATGGACCTTTGTTGGCAAAGTGATATCTCTGCTTTTTAATATACTGTCATAGCTTTTGCTCATCATAGCTTTTTAATATGTTCATCATAGCTTTTGTTCCAAGGAGCAAGCATCTTTTCATTTCATGACTGAAGTCATCGTTTGCAGTGATTTTGGAGCCCAAGAAAATAAAGTCTGTCACTGTTTCCATTGTTTCCCCATCTATTTGCCATGAAGTGATGGGACTAGGTGCCATGATCATAGCTTTTTTAATGTTGAGTTTTAAGCCAGCTTTTTCACTCTCCTCTTTCACCTTCATCAAGAGGCTTTGTCCAGACTTGCGGACACAGCAGGGGAAGGAGAGGGTGGAACAAATTGAAAAAGCAGCACTGAAACATATACATTCAGTTCAGTTCAGTTCAGTCGCTCAGTCGTGTCCAACTCTTTGAGACCCCATGAACTGCAGCACACCAGGCCTCCCTGTCCATCACCAACTCCCGGAGTTCACTCAAACCCACGTCCATCGAGTCAGTGATGCCATCCAGCCATCTCATCCTCTGTCGTCCCCTTCTCCCCCTGCCCCTAATCCCTCCCAGCATCAGAGTCTTTTCCAATGAGTCAACTCTTCACATGAGGTGGCCAAAGTACTGGAGTTTCAGCTTTAGCACCAGCCCTTCCAAAGAACACCCAGGACTGATCTCCTTTAGAATGAACTGGTTGGATCTCCTTGCAGTCCAAGGGACTCTCAAGAGTCTTCTCCAACACCACAGTTCAAAAGCATCAATTCTTTGGCACTAAGCTTTCTTCACAGTCCAACTCTCACATCCATACATAACTACTGGAAAAACCACAGCCTTGACTAGCCAGACCTTTGTTGGCAAAGTTATGTCTATACTTTTTAATATGCTATCTAGATTGGTCATAACTTTCCTTCCAAGGAGTAAGCGTCTTTTAATTTCATGGCTTCAGTCACCATCTGCAGTGCTTTTGGAGCCCCAAAAAATAAAGTCTGACACTGTTTCCACTCTTTCCCCATCTATTTCCCATGAAGTGATGGGACTGGATGCCATGATCTTAGCTTTCTGAATGTTGAGCTTTAAGCCAACTTTTTCACTCTCCACTTTCACTTTCATCAAGAAGCTTTTTAGTTCCTCTTCACTTTCTGCCATAAGGGTGGCATACATTACCATATATAAAATAGATGGCCAGCGGAAATTAGCTGTATGACAGATGGAGCTCAACCTGGTGCTCTGTGATGACCCAGAGAGGCCGAATGGAGTAAGAGATGGGAGAAGGTTCAAGAGGGAGGGGACATATGTATACCTATGACTGATTCATGGCAGAAATCAACATAACATTGTAAAGCAATTATCATCTAATTAAAAATACACAATTGAAAAAAAAGAAAGACCAAATCACATGAAGCCTTCTACTCTGAGATGGGAAGTCAATGAGGGGTTATGAATAGAGAAGCAACACAATAAGACTTGAGTTTTTAAAGAATAGGTCTGACTACTATGTGAAAACAAGCAGAAGCTGAAGGAGAGAGAAGAGTTAGAGGACAGCTGCAAATCAAGAGAGGCTTGGATCACAGAATGATATAATCAAGAAGAAAGTTGGATAAAATACAAAATAAGTAATGAAGATCCATGACAAATTTAAGGATGGGTAATGCTTAGAGGGAAGGGAAAATATCAGAAAACTAGAATGGCTTTAGATTTCTTTACAACACTATATGCCAGAAGAAAAATAGAGGAATGTGTTCAAAATTCTAGAGGAGCTTTCTTCAAACTAAACCCAATCCAAAAGCAGAATAAAAGATATCTTTAATATGGTAGAACCACCACACAGTCTCTCTTAGGGACAACAGGAGAATGTGCTTCAGCAAAATAAAGAACAAACCAAGAAAGCAGAAGACAGGGAATTTAGGAAATGATGGCTCAAACCAAGAGAGTAAGAAAGAACACCTAGAGCTTGACAGCAGTGCATCACAGCAGTCCCAGAAAGCAACAAGTCCAAATCAAGCATAAGGAAGGAGCTCTCCAAGGTCACACTCACAGAAATTAACAGATGACAAATTTATATGATAAATTATATAATGGAGTATATGGAAAAACAAGGATATATATGTAAAAAAGTAAGCAAATAAAAATTCAGTCAGTTCTGTTGCTCAGTTGTGTCTGACTCTTTCTGACCCTATGGACCACAGCATGCCAGGTTTCCCTGTCCATCACCAACTCCCAAAACTTGTTCATACTCATGTCCATCGAGTCAATGATGCCATCCAACCATCTCATCCTCTGTCGTCTCCTTCTTCTCATGCCTTCAATCTTTCCCAGCATCAGGGTCTTTTCCAATGAGTCAGTTCTTCTCATCAGGTGGCCAAAGTATTAGAATTTCAGCTTTAGCATCAGTCCTTCCAATGAATATTTAGGACTAATTTCCTTTAGGGCTGACTGATTAAATAAAAATTAAAAATAGGCAAATAAAATATTTGCCTACTTTTTACACTTCAATACACTTTTATAGTATATAGAGGTATACTATAGTGTATTTCTTCACTTAAACTGTATTGATATTGTCATAATGATATATACATAGATTATTTATTTAACTAAGAACAGTAATAAAACTACATTAAGAGGATGGGGAAAGGAAGGTAAAAGTACAAGGGAGTCAAACACACAAATCACAAAAAGTAGCCAATATATAAAAACCAAAACTAATCAGTAAATATACAACAGTAAAAACGTCATATAGAAATACATGGAAATCACAGAAGAAAGCTAAAACTGTTGACCATAGGGATTGAAACTGGATGGGCAATAAAGAAAGATACTATTTTTCATCATAATCACTTTTGGTATTATTTGATTTTTTAAAAGCCATTGTTGTTCAGTTGCTAACGCATGTCTCACTCTTTGCAGTGACTGCACCATGCCAGGCTTTCTTGTCCTTCCCTATCTCCTGGAGTTTGCTCAAAGTCATGTCCATTGAGCTGGTGATGCCATCCAACCATCTTATCCACTGTCACCTCCTTCTCCTCCCTCCGTCAATCTTTCCCAGCATCAGGGTCTTTTCCAATGAATCAGCTCTTCGCATCAGGTGGCCAAACTACTGGAGCTCCTGCTTTAGCATCAGTCCTTCCAATGAACATTCAGGACTGATTTCCTTTAGGATTGACTGGTTTGATCACCTTGCAGTCCAAGGAATTCTCAAAAGTCTTCTCCAGCATTACAGTTCAAAAGCATCAACTTCAACACTCAGCTTTACAGTCCAACTCTAACATCCATACATAATTACTGGAAAAACCATAACTTTGACTATATGGACTGTTGTCAACAGAGTGATGTCTTTGCCTTTTAATATGCTGTCCACCTTTGTTATAGTTTGTTTTCCAAGGAGCAGTCTTCCTTAATTTCATGGCTACAGTCATGTCCACAGTGATTTTGGAGCCCAAGAAAATAAAATCTGTCACTGTAACCACTTTTGCCTATTTGCCATGAAGTGATGGGACAGGATGCCATGATCTTACTTTTTTGAACGTTGAGTTTCAAGAAAGCTTTTTCATTCTCCTCTTCCACCTTCATCAAGAGTCTCCTTAGTTCCCTTTCACTTTCTGCCACTAGAGTGGTATCACCTGTGTATCTGAGGTTGATTGATATTTCTCACAGCAATCTTGATTCCAGCTTGTGATTCATCCAGTCCAGCATTTTCCATGATATATTCTGCAAATAAGTTAAATAAGCAGAGTGACAATATACAGCCTTGACATACTCCTTTCCCAATTTGAAACCAGTCCATTGCTTCATGTGCATTTCTATTTGTTGCTTCTTGATTTCCATATAGGATTCTCAGGAAACAGGTAAGATGGTCTGGTAGTCCCGTTTTTTTAAGAATTTTCCACAGTTTGTTGTGATTCACACCATTAAATGCTTTAGTGTAGTCAATGAAGCAGAAGTAGATGTTTTTCTGGAATACCCTTGCTTTCTCTATGATCCAACAGATACTGGCAATTTGATCTCTGGTTCCTCTGCCTTTTCAAAATCCAGCTTATACATCTGGGAGTTCTTGGTTAATGTACTGCTAAAGCCTAGCCTGAAGAATTTTGAGTATTATTTTGCTAGCATGAGAAATGAGCACAACTGTGCAGCAGTTTAAATATTCTTTGGCATTGCCCCTTTTGGGTTGAAATTGGAAAACTGACCTTTTCCAGTCTTGTGGCCACTGCTGAGTTTTCCAAATTTGCTGACGTATTAAGGGCAGCAATTTAACAGCATCATCTTTTAGGATTTTTAAATAGCTCAGCTGGAATTCTATCACCTCCACTAGCTTTGCTCTTAGTAATGCTTCCTAAGATCCACTCCACTTCACACTCCAGGATTTCCAGTTCTAGGTGAGGGATCACACCATCGTGGTTATCCAGGTCATTAAAACCTTTTTGTATAATTCTTCTGTGTATTCTCGTCACCTCTTCTGCTTCTGTCAAGTCCATACCATTTCTGTCCTTGATTGTGTCCATCTTTGCATGAAATGTTTCCTTGGTATCTCTAATTTTCTTGAAGAGATCCCTAGTTTTTCCCATTCTATTGTTTTCCTCTATTTCTTTACATTGTTCACTTAGGAATGCTTTCTTATCTCTTCTTGCTATTCTCTGGAACTCTGCATTCAACTGAATATGTCTTACCCTTTCTCCTTTACCTTTCCCTTCTCTTCCTTTCTCAGCTATTTGTAAGGACTCCTCAAATAATCATTTTGCCTTGTTACATTTCTTTTTCTTTGCGATGGTACAATATTACAAACCTCCTGTATATTTACAAACCTCCATCTACAGTTTTTTCAGGCACTGTCCACCAGATCTAATCCCTTTAATGCATTTATCACCTCCACTGTATAATCATAAAGATTTGATTTAGGTACACCAAATGGCCTAGTGGTTTTCTCATCTTTCTTAAACTAAAGCCTGAATTTGTCAATAAGGAGCTCATGATAGAGCCAGAGTCAGCTCTAAGTCTTATTTTTGCTGTCTGTGTAGAGCTTCTCCATCTTTGGCTACAAAGAATATAATCATATTTGGCAAAACTAATACAATTATGTAAAGTTTAAAAATAAAATAAAATTTAAAAAAAAAAAGAATATAATCAATCTGATTTTGGTATTGACCACCTGGTGATGTCCATGTATAGTCGTCTCTTGTGTTGTCAGAAAAGTGTGTTTGCTATGACCAGTGTTCTGACAAAACTCTGTTAGCTTTTTCCCTGCTTCCTTTTTGTACTCCAAGGCCAAACTTGTGTGTTGCTTCAGGTATCTCTTGACTTTCTACTTTCTCATCCCAATCCTCTATGATGAAAAGGACATCTTCTCTTTGGTGTTGGTTCTAGAAGGTCTTATAGGTCTTCATAGAATCATTCAATTTCAGTTTCTTTGGCATTAGTGGTTGAGGCATAGACTTGGATTACTGTAATGTTGAATGGTTTGCCTTGGAAACAAACTGAGATCATCGGGTCATTTTTGAGATTGCACTCAAGTGCTGCATTTTGGACTTTTTAATTGACTATGAGGGCTAGTCCCCTTCTTCAAGGAGATTCTTACCCACAGTAGTAGATATAAATGCTCATTTGAATTAAATTCCCCCATTCCCATCCATTTTAGTTCACTGATTCTTAAAATGTCGATGTTCACTCTTGCCATCTCCTGCTTGAACATGTCCAATATACCTTGACTCATGGACCTAACATTCCAGGTTCCTATGCAATATTGTTCTTACAGCATCAGACTTTACTTTCACCACCAGACACATGCACAACTGAGCATCATATCCACTTTGGCCCAGCCTCTTCATTCTTTCTGGAGCTATTTCTTCACAATTTCCCAGTAGCATATGGCACACCTATGGACCTGAGGAGGTCATCTTCCAGTGTCATATCTTTTTGCCTTTTCATACTATTCATGGAGTTCTCAAGGCAAGAATACTGAGTGGTTTGCCATTCTTTTCTCCAGTGGGCCACATTTTTTCAGAACTCTCCACCATGAGAGTTCTGTCCAATCGTGCGTAGCCCTACACGTCATAGCTCATAGCTTCATTGAGTTATGGAGGGCCTTTCACCATGACAAGGCTGTAATCCATGTGACAATTTTGGTTAGCTTTCTGTGATTGTGGTTTTTGGTCTGAAGACTGTGAAATTACAGTTTTAAAGTCATGTGCATGCGTTAATTTTAAAAAAGCTTTTATAAATTTCATGTTATGAAGTTAAACCTCTCATATTTATTAAACTAGAGTCCTATTTAGCATAAGAAATACAGTTCTAATAATAAAGTGTTTACATGTATGCACACATACAAATTCACACACACACACACATACACTTCTAGGTGTGCTACTTACATGTGTTAATAAGGATACTAGCATAATTGGGGCTTCCCAGGGGCACTAGTGGTAAAGGATCCACCTGCACTGGTTCAGTCTCTGGGCTGGGAAAATCTTCTGGAGGAAGAAATGGCACCGCACTCCAATATTCTTGCCAGGAGAATCCCATAGACAGAAGAGTCTGGCGAGCTACAGTCCGTGGAGTCACAAATAGTTGAACATAACTGAGCATCTGAGCACATCACATAATTGTTGCATCTTAGGAGACAGGAGCACCATTTCCACCATATACACAGTATAAACCAAATGAATGGATTTGATTCAGATTGTCCCCAGGTAACCACCCCTTCATAAGAAAATAGTAGGTTTCCTACACTAAAAACCTGTAAGTTATTTTTCATCTCCATATGAATCTCTATTACCTTAGTATGAAATACTGAAAATGGGAGATTATTATAGGAAGGCTACATGGCTTTCTCCTATCCAGTAGTGATTAGAGTTTTCAGAATAACTTTCAAAAAAAAAGATATAACACTTAGGTCAGCAAACTCAGTCATCTATTGAATGCAAATACAACTAAAAGCTTTGTATTCGCCATTTATTCTGTGAGGGCAAACATTCCGCAAGCCTCTGAAACAGATTTTAATGTCATCAAAAGCAAACTTGGAAAATTAATTCCTTCCATATAGATCTGTGGATTTTCACATTATAGTTTTCTAAATGTTAGAATAGCATGCCTGAAAGTTATAGGAAACCTAAAAACAACAATAAACTGACTTAATAAGAAAATGTATTGGTTCACATACTGAAAGAACAAAGAGTAACAAGGGTCACAGAAAATACAAATGAATCCATTCTGTTATCTTACAGTGTTTTCAAGTCCACCCATCTCCCTGTCTCAGCTTCATCCTCAGGGTGGTAGCAAGACTGGCATCAGTTACAAGGCTCACATCTCCAAAAGGAGAGACAAGAGGATTTCCATAACCATACCAGAAGCACTCAAACTTACTACTTACTTGGTGAATGGATACTAGACATACCATCAGAAAGGAGAACAGTCCATTTGGTGTTATAAATCTTCTACAATGTCCCTCATTCTTATTATGGCTAAAAAAGGTCTCTCCTCAACTTTATCATTAACCAAAGATTCAAAATTATATAATAGCCAACTTCAGAGGGCCTAGGCTTCTTGACTTATAAAATGAGGGCACATTTTAATGCTAACAACATTCTGTCAAGCTCTAACAAAACAAAATTAAGTGAAATAAAATTTAATGCCCCTTTGTTAATTATACCTAATGCATAATGTAAAATTCTAATATAAAGAGATATAATCTTTTAAGGAAGCCAGGTGTCATCACACTTGCCCTTTACCATTGTCTATGCCCTTTTTGCCTTGAGAATCCCAGGGACGGGGGAGCCTTATGGGCTGCCATCTCTGGGGTTGCACAGAGTCGGACACGACCGAAGTGACTTAGCAGCAGCAGCATGCCCTTTTTAGAGCTTTTAAAATTTTATGTCCACTAACATACTCTTTCAAGATTCTTCTGTACGGACCAAGGAATTATGTTTTGGATTTTTCATAATATAAAGGAAAAATAATGGACTTTGAGGTCAGAAAGAAAATGTTTTAATCCTGTCCTTTTTGTTTAACAAGGTGCTAATAAATTAATCTTTATGAACCTCAATTTCTTCATATGTAAAAGTGAGGGTAATGCTTTCAAGAATTTTTGTGAGGAAAAAAAACTTCATGATACAGGTAAGTACCTAGCATTTACAGGTACTCAGCAGATATGCCAAAAATATATCATGTTAGAATAGATTACTGGCACAACCTGTGAAATGAGGTTATGACATGGAACTTTTTGTAAAGGCCACGAAGAGTAAAAAGCCAAAGTTATACATCTCACCTCTGTCTGTCTTCATCTACATATTTCATTTAGTCAATAATCATTTGCTGAGTGGCTAGCATTTCACGGAAGACTAGGTGTTCGGAATTCAAAGATATCTATTTACTGACCTCAGAGGTAGAAAATATAGTTGTAGGAATAAATGCGTGAGAATGAAATTATTTTAAAATGCAGTAAGAAACTCTTAGAGACTTCGTTACACTGACCAGATACACTGATCTTTTGTGATCAACTTTCTAATTCAAAAATGACTAAATTTATGTGCAGGTTATAAAGACTTGGCTCCTGAAGCTCAGAATCACTTAGGAGGACCACATAAAGGATGAGCAGTTGGGAATCTGGTTCCTCACACCTCACCTCATCCCAATGTAAGCAAAGCAATTCTGATTTTATCATTTTTCTACAATGAGGTTCATTATAATAACGTATTGACAGGTTCAACATAATATACTGTTGTCCAGGGAAAATAAATAAAGCTTAAAAGTCAATGATAAGAATAATTATTTCAGTAAAGCAAACTACTCAGGTTAAAATATCATAAAATTAATGCACATATAATCTTTAAATTTTACCACAGGTATTATGGGAAGATCATTCTGCACAAATGACATTTGATCTAAAATCTGAGAAATGAAAAGAAATACTTATTCAAAGAATTCAGGGAATAGCATTCCAGGCCACAGGAATAATCATGCAGAGGCTCTGAGTCAGTAAACAGTTTCAAGGAAGAAAAAAGACAGCAAGTGTGGCTGAATGATTATAGATGAAGGGGAAAGTGGAACAAGATGACACAGAATCAATTGGTGGGTTTTAGATAGGCACAGCTCTGCAGGTCACAGTACAGTTTGTATTTTATTCTACAAGCAATGATAAGTCACCAATGGAAATAAGCAGAGGAGACTTCATGAAAAATTACTGTGGCTTCTATGTGATAATGGACTATAAGGGAGCAAGGGGAGGAAAAAGAAACCAGTCTAGAGATAGCAAGTAAAGGGGAAAGCATGGTATCTGGGATTATGGTGTTAGCAATGGAGTTAGAGAGACATGGATATATTTTGAAGACAGAATCTTCATGAATTTGCTGTATTTGATGTACTGAATATGATAGATAAGAAAGGAGAAGAATCAAAGACATAATCCCCCAATTTTGTGAGCAACGGATAGTAACACTGACTGAGACAGTGAACACTAGAGAGGAAAAAAACAAGAAATCTGTTTTACACATTGTAAGTTTGAGATGCCTGTTTGACAACCCAGTAGATAAGTAGGTAGCTATATAGTTTAATAATAATAAAACAACAATAATAGCTAAGAATTATTGAGTACTTTTATTACTTAAGAAGCATCATTCTGAGTGTTTTGCATCTATGATTTACATTATAATTCATGCCTTAAAACAACATATGAAGTAAATATAATACCATCCTTATTTTATAAAGGCACAGCAAGATTAAGTGAGTGGGTCATACAATTGTATGGAGCTGGAAACAAACCCAGATAGTCAGGCCTCAGGGTCTATCGTCTAACTTCTACCTTTCATTGTTCACAAGACTCTGGGGCCCAGGAAAGCAGTCTCACTTATAAACAAATACAAAATTTATGAGTTTATTAATAAACTTTATGATTTATTTATGAGTTTATAAATTTATTATCAACTTTTACATTCAAGATGTATTAACTGAGCACTTGCTATGTGCCAAGTTCTGCTCTAATGAATACAACGGTAAGAGTCTGGCCCTCAGGAA
The DNA here is from genome assembly GCF_027580195.1 of Bos mutus. Lineage (NCBI taxonomy): Eukaryota > Metazoa > Chordata > Mammalia > Artiodactyla > Bovidae > Bos > Bos mutus. Next base: position 63,862,550 of record NC_091620.1, on the reverse strand, counting down.
ATTCACAATACATCAGAAGGTTATAAGCATTATGAAGAAGGCTAAAAATGTGTAAGGACAGTAGAAGTGTCTAGAGTTGGAATATTATTTTACACAGCAAAGCCAATATTCCCTGAGAGGGTGTCATCTGAGCAAAACGATAAAGGTGTAAGCTGTACGTGTATCTGATAGATGAAAGTATCACAGTAACTACAAAGGCCCTGGGGCAGAAGAAGTACACTTACCATGTTCTACCTTCTAGTACTAGGATCTAAAGAGAGGGCCTTTGAACTTGACCTATCCTGGCAGCATTCCTCCTTAAAGGTGAAATATGTACATGGATATGAGAGCAGGAAGTTGTAGGAATGGGGTAGGGGGTATAGGGATGGGGGAAATAGCCAAGAGCAGAACCCTGGGTTCCCCCTTAGAGGTCCATATGCCCCAGTTTGCTTAACTAGTTTTCTGCCTTGTTCTATTACGACTGTCTATGTTATGGTAACAACAACCCTGTATATGAGACCACAGAAGAGACACTGATGTATAGAACAGTCTTTTGGACTCTATGGGAGAGGGAGAGGGTGGGATGATTTGGGAGAATGGCATTGAAATATGTATAATATCATATATGAAACGAGTCGCCAGTCCAGGTTCGATGCACGATACTGGATGCTTGGGGCTGGTGCACTGGGACGACCTAGAGGGACGGTACGGGGAGGGAGGAGGGAGGAGGGTTCAGGATGGGGAACACATGTATACCTGTGGCAGATTCATTTTGATATATGGCAAAACCAAAACAATATTGTAAAGTTAAAAAATAAAATAAAATAAAAAAATATTATTAGAACCAGAAACATGCCATACTCTTTCCATTCTTTTCCCTTCCTACCTGCCCCAGGTTCAGTTGAGTTCCAGTTCAGTTCAGTTGCTCAGTCGTGTCCGACTCTCAGCGACCCCATGGATGCAGCACGCCAGGCCTCCCTGTCCATCACCAACTGCCAAGTTTATTCTAACTCATGTCCATTGAGTCAGTGATGCCATCCAACCATCTCATCCTCTGTTGTCCCCTTCTCCTCCTGCCTTTAACCTCTCCCAGCATCAGGGTCTTTTCAAATGAGTCAGTTCTTATCAGGTGGCCAAAGTATTGGAGTTTCAGCTTCAGCATCAGTCCTTCCAATGAATATTCAGGGCAGATTTCCTTTAGTCTGGACTGGTTGGATCTCCTTGCAGTCCAAGGGACTCTCAAAAGTCTTCTCCAACACCACAGTTCAAAAGCATCAATTCTTCAGTGCTCAGCTGGAACAACAGACTGGTTCCAGATTGGGAAAGGGTATGTCAAGGCTGTATATTGTCACTCTGCTTATTTAACTTATATGCACAATACATCATGAGAAATGCTGGGCTGGATGAAGCACAAGCTGGAATCAAGATTGCCAGGAGAAATAGCAGTAACCTCAGATATGCAGATGATACCACCCTGATGGCAGAAAGTGAAGAAGAACTAAAGAGCCTCTTGATGAAAGTGAAAGAAGAGAGTGAAAATGTTGGCTTAAAACTCAACATTCAGAAAACTAAGATCATGGCATCTGGTCCCATCACTTCATGGCAAATAGATGGGAAACAGTGGAAACAGTGACAGATTTTATTCGGGGAGGGGGGGGGGGGAGGGCTCCAAAATAACTGCAGATGGTGAATGCAGCCATGAAATTAAAAGACACTTGCTCCTTGGAAGAAAAGTTATGACCAACTTAGACAGCTTATTAAAAAGCAGAGACATTACTTTGCCAACCAAGTTCTGTCTAGTCAAAGCTATGGTTTTTCCAGTAGTCATGTATGGATGTGAGAGTTGGACTATAAAGAAAGCTGAGTCGAAGAATTGATGCCCCAGGTTAAACTCTCCCATATGAAGCAGCTCTGAAACCATGTCTTGTTCACTTCAATATCTGCTGACAAACTACTTGCACATGAACTGCCTGCCTGTCTGGACATCTAAGACTACTGATGTTGAACTCTCATTGTACATTCTCACTGATCACTGGTTAGACCCTCCAGTAAGGACTCTGCCTATTCACTAACAGAGATTCTGGATACCATTTTTATCTCCTAAACTGGAATTTCTCCTAGTTTATGTATGCTTATGTATTCCAAACACCTGCTCCATTCCAGTGGTTCAATCTAATTTCCGGTTTTTGTTTTTCCTATATAGCACTATCCTATTGCAGCAGATGGGCAATAACTGTCCCTACCTATATCTATTCTTAGAATTAATTTAACAAAATTATTTACCACTATTGAAAAGAGTAAAGCAAGTATGACTTCAAACTATGTGTTCTTGGAGAACAATATTATGTCTTAATTGCCTTTATTCCCCAGGACCTAGCCCACCTCTGGCATAGAGTAGATGCTCAGTAAATGCTTTTGGACAAACAGAATAAATGAATGGCACTTTCAGGCATTTTTGAAGTAAGCTAAATGCTTTCGGGATGGTAGCACAGTCTTGCCTAACTGACTTTATTTTTCAAGTGGTTAACATTAGGCCAAGAATTTTTTGAAATTTTCATCAGTCAAGCTGACTTAGTACTGCCCTTTCTAAAAGAAAGGTACGAGTGATCAACCTGTAATTTAGAGGTTCAAGGATTGTCACTAACATCTTTTGAGGGTATGTCAGGTGTCATGAGGTGGAAGGAACTAAATGTGGACCATGAGATAACAAAATTACCTTCTTTCTAAGGAAAATAAAGGTTTTTTCGAGTGTGGTAATGCCTTTGTGACATTTTCCAAGTGCTTGAATGATCATTTCTCTTGCCAAAGGTTTCCTCAAGAGGGGGGAAAAAAGGTCCATAAAAGGGTCTGTTCACTTGACAATAAATTGCCTTTCATTCGATATGCATGTTTGCATTTAAAAAGGTAGTGGTTTAAATGGCAATTATAAGGACTGATATGAGTTCCTAGCAGTCAGAAAGGTAGTCAGATTTGTTTAAATAATTTACAAATTTATATCACAAGTCATGGGGGAAAAATAATTTTACTTGTAACTGGCAAAAATATGGCAAAAATGAATGTTCCTAGGAATTATTGCAAGCTTAAAGCATCATATTGGCTGTATAATTATGACGTGCATGCATGCTAAGTCATTTAATTTGTGTCTGACTCTTTGTGACCCTATGGACTGCAGCCTGCCAGGCTCCTCTGTCCATGAGATTCTCCAGACAAGAATACTAGAGTGGGTTGCCATGCCCTCCTCCAGGGTATCTTCCCAACCCAGGAAGAAACCTGCATCTCCTGAGGCTCCTACATTGCAGGCAGGTTCTTAACTGCTGAGTCATCAGGGAAGCATATGATTATGAAATCAGCTACTGATGTTTAAATGTCATTTTAAAATGAATTACTATGTTTTTTAACAAAAGACCTCTGTTTTGCCTGGTTTCCTTTTTACTCCTCTTATTCATCAAATCACTACCAAGAACCAGCTATGTAACAGGCACTCAGGTGAGCACTATAATAGGACAATGCCTCTAACCTCAACAATTCTCATTCCAGTTAAGTAAAAGAAATTATGAGACACTCTAATTATTATCTCATATTTTATTAAATTAACAAAAATGATCAGCTATTTTGGAGACAGGGATCCAATCACTTGCTTATTCAAGAATTTTTGGTACAACACATGGATTATCTCTAAATGTTGTTATTTCTCCTCCTTTTTAGTCCTGCTGCTTAGTATTTCATTTTTTGCTACTCAATAATATGCTCATGAGCAAACAGGTTTAGAAAATTAAAGAAGTTAACTAAATCATTCATCGGATAGATTACAAAGAAATATTTTCATGTTTAATAAATATATATGTGTAAAATGTTTTTGAATATCAATAAGACTAAAAATAACTCAAAAGAAATTTAAATAAGAGATAAACCAATAATTCATGGAAGAAAAGATGTTTAGCCTTATTATAGTAAAGAAATGTAACTTTAAACAGTAGGATGTCATGTTTCACCTGTTACACTGATAACAATTTTCACGATTGATAATGTCTATTTGAAGAGGCTATCAAGAACCCAGAGAACACCACAAGGTCTGGTTGCTCTCCTCCACCACCAGGAGGACATCCAAGCTCTCTCTTAAAATGGGATGCCTTTATGAGGGGAGGTGGGGGAAGGGCTCGAAAAATTGAGGATTTCCTAAAATAAACCAAAAAGAAACTTTTTACTTTAAATCTGAAAAAAAAAAAGATTGATGTCTAGGTGGTAAAAATACAGCAAAATCAAAGCCTCTTGTGTATTACTGTAATTCTACTTCTGGGCTTCCCTGGTGGCTCAGACAGTAAAGAATCTACCTGCAATGCAGGAAACCTGGGTTCAATCCCTGGGTTGGGAATATCCCCTGGAGAAGGGAACCATTACCCACTCCAGTATTCTGGCCTGGAGAAGTTAATGGACAGAGGAGCCTAATAGGCTAGAGTCCATGAAGTCTCAAAGAGTCAGACACAACTAAGTGATTTTCATGATGCATGCTTATGTATTACTGTAGGAACAAATGATTTAGATAATGTTTTAGGAAGAGAATTTGGCAATATTTAACAAAAATATAAATGCATATATCTTTCACTAAGTAATTCTACTTTTAGAAATCCATCCGACTTACACCAGCTCTCAGAACAAGAGGCTGTTCATTTAGGCTTTGTTTCTAACAGCAAAACTGAAATGATCTAAATTGTGATTTTTTTAAATGGGAATGGCTAAATAAAACATTTCACATACCATATAATACTATATAGTGATTTAAAGGAATGAGATTGAGCCTGTGTGTTGACACAGAATGATATTCCTTCAGTTCAGTTCAGTCACTCAGTCATGTCCAACTCTTTGAGACCCCATGAATCGCCAGGCCTCCCTGTCCATCACCAACTCCCGGAGTTCACTCAGACTCACGTCCATTGAGTCAGTGATGCCATCCAGCCATTTCATCCTCTGTCCTCCCCCTCTCCTCCTGCCCCCAATCCCTCCCAGCATCAGAGTCTTTTCCAAATCGTCAACTCTTCGCATGAGGTGGCCGAAGTACTGGAGTTTCAGCTTTAGCATCATTCCTTCCAAAGAACACCCAGGGCTATCTCCTTCAGAATGGACTGGTTGGATCTCCTTGCAGTCCAAGGGACTCTCAAGAGTCTTCTCCAACACCACAGTTCAAAAGCATCAATTCGTCAGCATTCAGCTTTCTTCACAGTCCAACTCTCACATCCATACATGACCAATGGAAAAATCATAGCCTTGACAAGAAGGACTTGTGTTGGCAAAGTAATGTTTCTGCTTTTGAATATGCTATCTAGGTTGATCATAACTTTTCTTTCAAAGAGTAAGTGTCTTTTAATTTCATGGCTGCAGTCACCATTTTGGAGCCCAAAAAATAAAGTCTGACACTGTTTCCACTGTTTCCCCATCTATTTCCCATGAAGTGATGGGACCAGATGCCATGATCTTTGTTTTCTGAATGTTGAGCTTTAAGCCAACTTTTTCACTCTCCACTTTCACTTTTATCAAGAGGCTTTTTAGTTTCTCTTCACTTTCTGCCATAAGAGTGGTGTCATCTGCATATCTGAGGTTATTGATATTTCTCCCGGCAATCTTGATTCCAGCTTGTGCTTCTTCCAGCCCAGCATTTTTCATGATGTACTCTTCATATAAGTTAAATAAACAGGGTGACAATATACAGCCTTGACAAACTCCTTTTCCTATTTGGAACCAGTCTGTTGTTCCATGTCCCATTCTAACTGTTGCTTCTTAACCTGCATACAGGTTTCTCAAGAGGCAGGTCAGGTGGTCTGGTATTCCCATCTCTTTCATAATTTTCCACAGTTTATTGTGATCCACATAGTCAAAGGCTTTGGCATAGTCAATAAAGCAGAAATAAATGTTTTTCTGGAACTCTCTTGCTTTTCCCATGATCCAGCGGATGTTGGCAATTTGATCTCTGGTTCCTCTGCCTTTTCTAAAACCAGCTTGAACATCTGGAAGTTCACGGTTCACATATTGCTGAAGTCTGGCTTGGAGAATTTTGAGCATTACTTTACTAGCGTGCGAGATGAGTGCAATTGTGCGGTAGTTTGAGCATTCTTTGGCATTGCCTTTCTTTGGGATTGGAATGAAACCTTTTCCAGTCCTGTGGCCACTGCTGAGTTTCCAAATTTGCTGGCATATTGAGTGCAGCACTTTCACAGCCTCATCCTTCAGGATTTGAAATAGCTCAACTGGAATGCCATCACCTCCACTAGCTTTGATTGTAGTGATGCTTTCTAAGGCCCACTTGACTTCACATTCCAGGATGTGTGGCTCTGGGTGAGTGATCTCACCATCGTGATTATCTTGGTTGAGAAGATCTTTTTTGTGATATTCCTTATATAGCATTAAATAAATGGAAAACAATTTGCAAATGATGTTCTGTATGTTTTCATTTTTAAAAAGAAAAAAAGAAACAAGTTTATGTATGCATGAGCTTGCTTTTGTTTAGAATAAGTCTTGTTGTTTGGTCACTAAGTTGTGTCCAATCCTTCTGCAACCCCATGCACTGTAGCCCACCAGGCTCTTCTGTCCATGGGATTTCCCAGGCAAGAATACTGGAATGGTTACCATTTCCTTCTCCAGGGGATGTTCCTGACCCCGCAATCAAACCCCCTGTCTCCTGCATTGGCGGATTCTTTAGCACTAAGTTACCTGGGAAATCCAACTATAAAGTAAGCACAATTATTAAATATATAACAGATGAGAAAATTGATTCTTTAGTACCTTGTCCAAAACACACAACTAGAACTTACTGAGTCAGGGTTTGAATCCAATCTTTTTGATTCGTAGAGTTTTCTTCTTTAATATTGTTTCTCATTAAAAACACTGAGAGAAATGTAGGTCAAGAAATGGACACCAATCACAACTTGGTTAAGACTAAAAAAAGATATATACAATGAAATAAAGAAAAAGAATTTTTAATTAGGTTAAGGCAAACATTTTTAGGGTTCAAAAGACAGCTACATATCTTATTAGATCTGTACAACAGAGAATTGTTTGGAGTGAAAGTCTATACCTCAATTTTATAGGAAAGCTTAAAATAATAAAGGAAAAAAAACCTGAGATTTAAAGCCAATTTTACTATTTTTTGTGCATACAGTAAGTCCCCTACATATGAATGAGTTCCATTACAAGAGCACATTCATAAGTCCAATTTGTTCAGAAGTCCAACAATGTTAGCCCAACTAACACGATCACCTATATAGTAGCGCACTAACTTATGTGATTGGACATGTGAATGCACTCGTATCTTTGAAAGTTCACAACTTCACAGTTTGTATGTAGTGGACAAATTGTATTTGTTCCTATACGGAAATGGGTTCTACTCATGCAATTTTAAGTTCATGAGTTGAGGAATTCCCTGGTTGTCCAATGGTTAGAACTCTGTGCTTTCACTGATGAGGGTACTGGTCAATCCCTTGTAGAAGAACTGCTGTTGTTCAGTTGCTAAGTTTTGTCCGACTCCTTGCAACCCCATGGACTGCAACATGCCTGGCTCCTCTGTCCTCCACTATCTTCCGGAGTTTGTAGCCTGGCAGGCTAGAGTCCCCAGTGTCACAAAAGAGTCAGATAGGACCTAGCGACTAAAACAACAACAAAACAACTTTATAGTTGTCATGTAAATTCCCTTAAAGAATGCAGGCAAAAGACATCTCACACAGTAAATGTCTACTAAAGTACTATTTTAACCACTCCCCTCCTAGATAATGTAATTGTGCATTAGCTCACATAGGATATCATAATGGTTAGTTTTATCTTAAAAAATATAAAACATATTATACTAAGTGAGAGCTTTTTTTTTTTAAAGCAATCTAATTGCCTGAATTCTTTAAAATATCTTAAAAATATCTGGAAATAATTTCTTCTAAAATTTTAAATGTTGGCAGGAGTTACACAGATGAATGGCAGTCTCTGAAGAAGCCTTAGTACATTCCTTTCCATTCCAACTGATTTACTATGAGTCAAGCTTCTGATATCACCAGTCCTCCCTAGCAGGCCCTCACTCATGTTCTCAGTGGATCTTGATTACAGAGAACAAATAAGACAGGCAAATGTAGGCAAAATTAAATGACAGAGTTAACTTCCATTTCCCAAGCCTGGAAATAGTCCACTGCCTTTTTCACATTCTCCTCCATGAGCAACTTTGTGCTCAAGCTTGGGGCTGGTGCACTGAGATAACCCAGAGGGATGGTATAGGGAGGGAGGTGGGAGGGGGGTTCAGGATGGGGAACACATGTACACCCATGGTGGATGCATGTTGATGTATGGCAAAACCAATACAATATTGTAAAGTAAAAAAATAATAATTTTTTAAAAATTTTAAAAAAGAAAAAAAAAAAAAAAGAATGGGAGAGAAATTGGTGTTTTCTTCCAGCAGTTGGCCCAGATGCACTCCCCAAGAACTGCTGTATCATCCTTCTTGAGGTATGGGGTGAAATGTTATACAATCTAAGAAGGAGGGGCCACAGCCAAAAGTTGCATTACCCAATTCTATGTTACCAAAGACTAAAAAGTGGGACACAAAAGACCCCCCCAACTTTATCCTTATGAGGCATACTTGAAGTATTTGTACACAAAAGCATTACGAATTTGTACAATCTTACCCTTTGTAAGATTATAGCAAGATTGCTTTTGTGAAGTATTTTTTAGACAGCTAGATATTTTTTCCTAAAATAGCTACTTATAAGATTTTAAGATAGGCAAATTCTAAGAAAATTCTTCCTTTCTAGCATCTTAAAAAACACCACGTCTCTTTTTTCAAATTCCATAAACTGAGCCATATTGTTAAATTAGATGACATCAGCCTTAATAATGTTCATATTCATCAGTCATAAGATTATTGTTCTACATTTTACTTTCTTCCTGACAGCAACATGAAAGATCAGTAAAAAATATCTTTTTTCCACAAAAGTTTAGCAGCTTTCAGAATTTTCTTGCATATTCTATAAAAATTATTATAATAGTTTTAACAGTGGCTAACATTTATCATGAGATTGAATTTCAAACTTCATCAAACTGCTTTATATAAATAAATGTATACAATCTTCAATAACAACCCTACCAAGTAGGCACTATTATTATTCCCATTTTACAGAGGAAGGAATTAAGGCACAAAGAGGTTTAGTAATTTCCCAAGTTACACAGCTGGTAGCTGGGGAAACCTGAATTCAAACCCAAGGAGTCTTACTCCAGAGTCTGCTGAAATTCTAGGCCATGCTGCCCAGCTGTTCACAGACAAGATGCACTTGTGATGAGACTAGGGTCTGAAAAGGTGAACACTACAGTGCTGGCTTTTGCTATATCACAAGCTATGCTATCCGCTACCCCCAAGAAGCCTAACTCCCAAAAAGTACAGTGAAGGAAATAAAAACCCATTTCAAATATGCATATTTTTAAAAATCTTACATTTTTCTGAATAGTATATGGCTTTGCCATTTTGATTCATATTTCCAACTTCTAAAAATATAAAAGTCAGACATGCATTCATTTTAAAAATTTACTCTGAATTTTATAAAAGTTCAGGATGTGACACTTTATCCAGTGTATTTTGAAACCATAAAATAGCATTAGTGTGTAAGATCAATTATTATGATTCACACTAAAACTTTAACAAGACCTCGGAGAAGGCCGTGGCAACCCACTCCAGTACTCTTGCCTGGAAAATCCCATGGATGGAGGAGCCTGGTGGGCTGCAGTCCATGCGGTCGCTGAGGGTTGGACACGACTGAGTGACTTCACTTTCACTTTTCACTTTCATGTATTGGAGAAGGAAATGGCAACCCACTCCAGTGTTCTTGCCTTGAGAATCCCAGGGACGGGGGAGCCTGGTGGGCTGCCGTCTATGGGGTCGCACAGAGTCAGACACGACTGAAGTGACTTAGCAGTAGCAGTAGTAACAGGCTCAGAATACATCCTTCTCAACATGCCAGGGAACCTCCAAATCCTTGGAAACCTCTGAAACAGAGGTTGCGGACTCACAGTCCTAGAGGGCCCAGGCAGGTAACTTTAATACATAAATCCTATGGAATACAATATAATCTGCAGGAGGAGAACCTAGAGTTAACTAGAGAAGGCACAACCTATATAAAAACACTCAAATTCAACTTTAAAATATTGTGTCAAGTACATAAAATATGGCTAATAATACATTATGCTCTAAATGGAATCACACAATATGTTTCTTGAGCTGACCAACCTGGCCAGCACATAGGTTATGACACACTCTTTGCTATTATCACTTGTTTATTAGGTCTCAGTCTCCCAGTACAAGCTCCCTGAAGGGACAGAGTCTAGCTCTTTCACCCTTATATTCATTGTCATTCAAAAAAATATTTTTGAGCTCCTACTAAATATTCTAGAAACTGGTGTATATAACAGTGAACAAAACAAGTGAATTCTCTGTACTCATGCCTTTTTGATCTTAAGAGGAAATACAAAATAAATGAATAAATAAATAAGAAAAATTAGACTATGTTACATGGCAATAAATAAGGAATATAAAGTATTCCTTTAGGACAGAGGGCTGTGGGGTGGGAGTGAGGGTTGATATTTTATAAATGATAACAGAGATCTCTCCAAGAAGGTGACATTTGAGTGAAGACATAAAAGAAATGGAGAGTGATCCACATAGATACCCAAGGAAGAGCTTCCCTTTTGTCATGTGCTTAACGTCAAAAGGAACATTAAGCACCTATGTCTTTGAGTAGGCAGTGCTTTGCCTGACTGAAGAACAGCAAAGAACCCAGTGTGGCTAAACGGGAGGAAGCAAGGGCAGGGATAGGATACTGCGCAGAAAGTAAGAGAAGAGGGTGCTATTCATGCAGGGTCTGGCACACTGTCGTGATGACTTTGGCTTCTACTCTGAATGAGATGGGAAGCCACTGAAGGAGGAATATGATCTGGCTTATGTTTTAATAATATCACTGTGGCTACAAAGTTAAGAATAGATGGGAGGAGAGTAAAACCTGACAAAGGTGACCAGTTAGGAGGGAACTTCCATAATGAAATGCAATAAATGACAGTGGAGTGGACCAGACTGGTAGCAGATAGGATGATAAAAGGCTATCGGATTCTGTATATATTTTGAAGGTGGAGCCAACAAGACTTGCTGATAGATTGGATGTAGGGTATGAGAAAAAGAGAGGAGTCAAAATTTTGGCCTAAGTACTAAACAGAAGAAGTTATGCATTTACTAAGATGGAAAAGACTACAGGAGAAATTGGTCTGGGGTGAGGGAACAGGAAGAATCAGGAGTTCAGTGCTAGACAAAACCTGTGATGTCTACTAGGCATCCAAGTGGGAACGTCACAAAAACAACTGGATGTTTATGACTGAACTTTAGGGAAGACATGCAGACTGAAGACATAAACCTAGGATTGTCCAGGGCATAGGTAATATTTAGAAAGACAGATGGGATGAAATTACCAAGGACGTTATTATAGAAGGAGAAGAAGTCCAGAGACTCAGAGCTTGCCAAGGTTTAGATATCTGGGAGATGAAGAGAAATGAGCAGATGAAACAGGGTCATAATGAGGATAGTACCATGGAGATGCACCACTCAAATTCCTCCTTCAAGAAAGGACTTGCTTCCCAGTTTAAGGAAAGTCCAGTTGTCAGCTATTTTATGGTCAGCCTCAGCAGTACAGAATACCTTGGTCAAAAGCAAGCTTTTCTCTGATGAGCCTACTTAGGAAAATAATATTTTCTACATGGAGGCCTATTCTGGCAATTTTGAGTTAAGTGGTACTATAGTTAGTAACACTGAGGGAACTTTCAGATGAAGACCTTAAATGAAACCCCATAATCCAATTCAACTTTCTTCCTCTTTTGAATTGTATTATTTTTAAGTGGCACTTTAATTCCAGTAAGTTATATGTTTTCATCTAAATTAGTAACTATAAGTACTTCCCTACATTTTGGGGAAGTTCTAGCACTTCCTTGGTTATGCAATTATAGCAAAATAGGCAAAAATACAGATAAAAACAACTTGAAATGGCTAATTTTACCCAACGGCAATTATTTGCTAATTTGTCTATATTTACAACAGACAATGAGCTTCTTACAGTTAGGAACCACGTGTCTTTGTATTTGTGATATCTAAGCATGGACTAGTTCCAGTAAGTGCTCAATAAAACTTTGATTAATTAATTAATTAATTAATGTGCCCTCACAGAGCTATTGAGAAGTAAAATGAAAATCACATAAAATTTACCTTCTCTTCCTTCTTTTATGGTAGAAATGCAAAGAATGAAATAACAGAAAAATAAGAGGAGAGAAGCAGGAGGCATCAAAATTGTACACAACTAATTAATGACTGATTATATAATTATTTCTTTCACAATTTCTCAATTACACAAAAGCCTAAAAAGTGGTATGGTCAAACAATTTGTGCAACAGCATACAGATTTCTTTATCACCAGTGTAGGCACCATCCACCAGTGTCCAACCACAGTTGAACTGTTTCGGTCACTTTTGAGAAATTGCATTATGCATCTTTAATCTCAAACATTTATATATTAATTGAGGTTATGTATTTATAATGATCTTTTCTACTCATCATATTCCCAATCATTTAAAATGTTACCATGGAAACAATGTCATCAACTAAGGGCAAACCTCAGTGACATCCACAATCGATGAAATATGAAATCAATTAATATGATGGCTGTGCAATTTATAACAGTTACTTAGAAAGGGTTAGGTGATCTAGTGTAAAATAAACATCATAGAAGTTGGGGGGGAGGGCATGTAGTCACCATCAGAGTTTTTCACTTCTACAATCTCAGGTAAGTTCATTATCAGCCACCCTCTTAAAATGTATGCTTCTTTTGGAAAACTTTGCCAAATAAAACATCTCAGAAATGGTCCATAGATTTTAGTCATCCTCAGAAAAGATGGGAAATGAAACAAGGCAATTCATAGCCTATGCACTGCCCTTTCAAAGGATCTTTGCCTCCTCTGGCTGTGCCTTACACTGAAGTACTGATTTCTCTATCAGTGATTTCTTTATAGATGACTGACTCAGCTCAAGAAAAGCCAAAAGGTAAGCAAACAATCAGGTGGTGATATTTTAGGGCAACAGGAAAATCTCTTTATAAATATTACCCCTCACCCCATCGCCTCTTGTCCATGAAATTCCACCATTTATTTCCACTTTTGGAGTATTGTCTTCTCTAGAAGACATCTTTTAAACTGCAGAAATTTAAGACAAGAATATATCTCAAAGATCCTCATGAGGATCTATCTATAAGAGATGAATCAGCCTGCAGTACAGGAGATGTGGGTTCAATCCCTGGGTCAGGAAGATTCCCCTGGAGAAGGAAATGGCAACCCACTCCATTAGTCTTACCTGGAAAATCCCACAGACAGAGGAGCCTGGCAGGTTACAGCCCATGGGGTTGCAAGAGTCAGACACAACTTTGTGAATAAATCACCATAAGAGATGAGGAAAATTGAGCCCCTAAGTGATGAAGTGGCTTCCCTGGAATAATATCAAGTAAAGAACAGAGCTAAATCAAATCCCTATCTCCTAACTCATAGGAATAGCACTGGGAGCCTATAAAAGGGGTGTAGGGAGAGAAGGAAAAATGGGTACACGTAGTATGAGATGTGATCTCAGGGAACATAACTGAAGAAGCATGGAGAGTAAAACAGGAAAGGAAGAAAGCCAATACAACAATGCTTAGTGAATTGTTTGATATAGGATACTACACAGCAGTGAAAAAGAACCAGCCACTAACACCTACAGTAACATAGGTGAACCCCACCAGCATAATACTGAGTGTCAGAAGTGAGACCCAAAATAGGATATAAAGTATGAATCTATTTATATAAAATTTTAAAACAGAGGGGGCACAAGCTAGTATTCCAAGATACTCTAAATATTCTTTATATTGAACTTTGTGGTAGCTACATGCATGTACACATATGTAAAAATCCATAAATCTATACATATAAGATGTGTGGAGTTTCATATAAATTTTGCCTCAGTTTTTTAAAAATCTTTTAAAAAAACTTTATTGAGTTGACCAACACTATAGGCAATAAATGTTTAATTCTGCCAGGATCTTCGAGGTGTTATTTGCAGACTATCTTAAACTCCAGTTTTCTTCCCTGGAGAATTCCACGGACAGCGAAGCCTTGTGGGCTGTAGTCCATGGGGGTCACAAACAGTCGGACACGACTGAGTGACTAACACACTTTATCTTATTTGTGGAAGGGTACAATATGGGTACACCCTTAATGAAGGGTGACCTTAGTAAAAACAATGAAAAAAATGACAACACAATAAAGTTATGCTCCAAATAATATATATCCTACTTGGTCCTGTGATGTTCTAAACCCATTGATCTCCATAAGAAAAGCATTATGTGTGTGTGTGGAAAGTAGAAGAATGGAAGGGGTTGTACCGCATTCTCCAGTTTTCCGTTTTCACTGCGAGACATGGTAGATTGGAACAAGATCAGTATTAGTGGAGATAACCTGACCAATGAGAAGATGTCTTTAATGATAGAGAGCTGAGAGACAATTAGGGGTTAAATTGAAGATTTTCCAGTAATCAAATACCCTGCAGTGCAAGCACTGAAACTCATTAACAACTTATGAAAGTTCCCTTTGAGGCAAGTAACTCTGAGCATTTTGGAACCTTCTTTAGAGAAGGGAAGGTCTGAGAAATGCCTTCTTTAGCAATAAAATTAAGTACACTTATATAAACTAGTCTCTCTAATGGACTCCAGTTACGTCATTGACCTGACTCTCTAGGAGGATTCAGCTGCAAGGATAACACCTTAAATTTGCTCTACCAAATCTTACCACAGGCAGAGAAAGTAACAGAGTCTGTATCCATCATAAAAGCAATGTTATAGATACTATCGATCCCTGACTAGAACCATCCTCCACTCTCTCCTTCCTCCTTTCTGTCAGGTAGCCCTTCCACAAACAGCAGATATGACTCAGTACCAGTATGACTATATATGGCTTAAACCAAACAGAACATTGTCTCTTCCCAGTCTTTATTACTGATTCAGTGTCATATGACCATGGCACACAAGCATTTCCTCTTTTTCCTTGGAATTCTCCCCTGGGTGATTTGTAAAGCCAGGAACTATAGTCGCCATCTTATTTACAGCCGGGAAGATCCCCTGGAGAAGGAAATGGCAACCCACTCCAGTATTCTTGCCTGGAGAATCCCATGGATAGAGGAGTTTGGTGGGCTATAGTCCACGGGTCGCAAAGAGTTGGACACGACTAAGTGACTTCATTTTCACTTTCACTAAAGAACCATACACATGGAGGAAAGTAGAAAAAAAAAAACTGCTTGAGGCAACTCAAGCTCACAACATCTTTTGACTTATAAATATGGGACCAACACTTTCTATGTTGTTTAAGACAATTTGAGCTGGATTTTCTGATGCTGCTGATTCAGTAATTTTTATTTGTTGTGTCTCTATTTTTCATAACTTTGAATCTTCACCAAATAAAATTCAGAGAAGGCAATGGCAACCCACTCCATACACTTGCCTGTAAAATCTCATGGATGGAGGAGCCTAGTGGGCTGCAGTCCATGGGGTCTCGAAGAGTCGGACACGACTGAGCGACTTCCCTTTCACTTTTCACTTACCTGCATTGGAGAAGGAAATGACAACCCACTCCAGTGTTCTTGCCTGGAGAATCCCAGGGAAGGTGGAGCCTGGTGGGCTGCCGTCTATGGGGTCGCACAGAGTCAGACACAGCTGAAGCAATTTAGCAGCAGCAGCAGCAAGCCAAATACCAACTGCCCCACTGAAACACAAGCAGGAAACCCTGGCATTTCCATTTTCTACTGAGGTTCACCATAATTTTCCATTTTTGTAGCTATATGGGATATTTCCAAGTTATCTGGAATAAAATATACATTCTTTTCAGATAAATTGACTTGTTTATCTGTTCCTATATTTTTAGAATATTGTTACGTAGTCTAGCTTCAGTGAACCTCTGAACCTACCCAAATTCATCTCAAAACATCTCTGAGGGTCTAAGCTATATCAGTATTCTGGCCTAGAACATCATCTGAGATAAGAAATTAGAAGACTAAAAGATGATGCATTATTCTTATTTTTCATTTGTTTTTAAACAATCTAGCAATTAAGTATATACAAGCATGATTCTGAGTGATGACTGAGTTTAAAGTAAGAGAGAAATTTTTGCCCTTCTTCCTCTTACAAAACTATTCATTTAGGAATGCTGTTAACTTAAGTGGAACAAAGACAATAAAACCTCTTATTATCAAATTGTTTTTATGAAGTTTGCATTCAGAACTATCCAGCTTTTTTTGTATAAATGTGTATTTCTATTTGTATATTAAAATTTGTATATGAAGCCATATTCACTTTCAGTTCAGTTCAGTCACTCAGTCATGTCTGACTCTTTGCAACCCGATGAACCACAGCACGCCAGGCTGCCATGTCCAATACCAACTCCTGGAGTCCACCCAAATCCATGTCCATTGAGTCGGTGATGCCATCTAATCATCTCATCCTCTGTCATCTCCTTCTCCTCCTGCCTTCAATCTTTCCCAAAATCAGGGTCTTTTCCAATGAGTCAGCTCTTCACATCAGGTGGCCAAAATATTGGAGTTTCAGCTTCAACATCAGTCCTTCCAATGAACACTCAGGACTGATCTCCTTTAGGATGGACTGGTTGGATCTCCTTGCAGTCCAAGGGACTCTCAAGAGTCTTCTCCAACACCACAGTTCAAAAGCATCAATTCTTCGGCGCTCAGCCTTCTTCACAGTCCAACTCTCACATCCATACATGACCACAGGAAAAACCATAGCCTTGCCTAGACGGACCTTTGTTGGCAAAGCAATGTCTCTGCTTTTAAATATGCTGTCTAGGTTGGTCATAACTTTCCTTCCAAGGAGTAAGCGTCTTTTAATTTCATGGCTGCAATCACTACCTGCAGTGATTTTGGAGCCCCAGAAAATAAAGTCTGACATTGTTTCCACTGTTTCCCCATCTATTTCCCATGAAGTGACGGGACCAGATGCCATGATCTTAGTTTTCTGAATGTTGAGTTTTAAGCCAACTTTTTCACTCTCCTCTTTCACTTTCATCAAGAGGCTTTTGAGTTCCTCTTCACTTTCTGCCATAAGAGTGGTGTCATCTGCATATCTGAGGTTATTGATATTTCTCCCAGAAATCTTTATTCCAGCTTGTGTTTCTTCCAGTCCAGCGTTTCTCATGATGTACTCTGCATAGAAGTTAAATAAGCAGGATGACAATATACAGCCTTGACGTACTCCTTTTCACATTTGGAACTAGTCTGTTGTTCCATGTCCAGTTCTAACTGTTGCTTCCTGACCTGCATACAGGTTTCTCAAGAGGCAGGTCAGGTGATCTGGTATTCCCATCTCTTTCAGAATTTTCCAGTTTGTTGTGATCCACACAGTCAAAGGCTTTGGCATAGTCAATAAAGCAGAAATAGATGTTTTTTCTGGAACTCTCTTGTTTTTTTGATGATCCAGCAGATGTTGGCAATTTGATCTCTGGTTCCTCTGACTTTTCTAAAACCAGCTTGAACATCATATATTGCTGAAGCCTGGCTTGGGGAATTTTGAGCATTACTTTACTAGCATGTGAGTTGAGTGCAATTGTGCGGTAGTTTGAGCATTCTTTGGCATTGCCTTTCTTTGGGACTGGAATGAAAACTGACCTTTTCCAGTTCTGTGGCCACTTCTGAGTTTTCCAAATTTGCTGGCATATTGACTGCAGCACTTTCACAGCATCAGCTTTCAGGATTTGAAATAGCTCGACTGGAAATCCATCACCTCCACTAGCTTTGTTCATAATAATAACTTTCTAAGGCCCACTTGACTTCACACTCCAGGATGTCTGGCTCCAGGTGAGTGATCACATCATCATGATTATCTGGGTTGTGAAGATCTTTTTTGTATAGTTCTTCTGTGTATTCTTGACATCTCTTCTTAATATCTTCTGCTGCTGTTAGGTCCATACCATTTCTGTCCTTTATTGAGTCCATCTTTGCATGAAATGCTCCCTGGGTATCTCTAATTTTCTTGAAGAGATCTCTAGTCTTTCCTGTTCTATTGTTTTCCTCTATTTCTTTGCATTGATCACTGAGGAAGGCTTTCTTATCTCTCCTTGCTATTCATTATGTATTGAAATTGTTTTTAACTGGACACTAGTTAAAAAGATACTGTTGAAAATATTTTATAAAACCACTAGCTTTCACAAATTTTTATCATGAATCAAGTTCTAGTCTCTTCTAGCATCTTTTTCTGTCCTTAAATTCCTAACTGTGCCTTGATGTTTTGGTAGAATAGCAAGTCTTCTTGATATCTTTAGGAACCTGTAAGTCTCTCAGTTTTGTTTATCTCTCCATATTATGCTTTCATCTTTTTAGTCTATGATAATTTAGAAAGGGGATATTCTAAAGTAGGTTTTTAGCAATAAAACTTCCCTTCATCAATGGCCCACTTGTCCTTTACTTTTTTAAAATTACTCTGCACAAGGTAAAGAATCCACCTGCAATGTGGGAGACCTGGGTTCGATCTCTGGGTTGGTAACATCCCCTGGAGGAGGTCATGGCAACCCATTCCAGTATTCTTGCTTGGAGAATCTCCATGGAAAAAGGAGCCTGCCAAGCTACAGTCTATAGGCACAAAGAGCTGACCACAACTGAGCAACTAAGCACAGCACAAACACAGCAAACCACACAAGACATCTACTCTGTATATTTTTAAAAAGTGGTTCTATAATATTATAAATGAGTCATTACTGCTGCTATGTGAATAAAAATTAAAATCCTAAATAAGTGAACAAGTAATCATTTCTTTTGCTTTCAACTAAATGTGTAAAATTGATAAGTATGATTGATAACCTAGATTGACTTTAAAAGATAGTTTCACTTCAGGGCTCATCTTAGGATTTCCCTTCTTGCTTCTCAAAGAAAACACAAGCTACAATTACAGTTCTAATATACTACGTTATGTTGCCTTAACAAGCAATCCTAACATTTCAGTGGCTCAAAAAAAAAAAAATCAAGATGTATT
The DNA here is from genome assembly GCF_027580195.1 of Bos mutus. Lineage (NCBI taxonomy): Eukaryota > Metazoa > Chordata > Mammalia > Artiodactyla > Bovidae > Bos > Bos mutus. The sequence goes on along the minus strand of NC_091620.1, from coordinate 63,843,468 downwards.
CTTTACTCATGCTATTCATCTGTAGATCACCTGAGTCTGCTCTGTGTTGTCTTCACTCAGAATGCTCGTTAATTGACCAGCAACTGTTTGGAATCACATTGGCAAAGGGAAAAGGACAGTGTGACAAATCACCCACTGGCTCTAGTAGTTTCAACCTAGAAGATTTTGCTCACATTTGAAGGACCAAAATAAGTGGCCCTGACAAAATACTTTATCATCAAGCTATTGTTGGTATATCTCTACTGTTTGGAAGTTATCCTAGAACTGCCTCTCATCCCAGCGCCTGCTCCTCCCCCACATATTTTGCTTCCTATTTGTCTGCCCATTTTGGGCTCATAACTACATCATCAGTTGTACCACTCTGCAGCCCACTTCCTAGTCCTTTTTTTAACTTTCTGATTCCTGGAGGTTATCCAGTGTTCTCTCTTGGTTTCATAAGTGACCCAGGTAGTGTTCAACAATTCACAATGAATCTATTTAGTCCTGAAATCACTGCTGATATCATCTTCCCATAACCTCCCCACCACAGTACCTTGGACAACAGCCATTAATCCCCTGTACCACTCCCATCCCAGCTCTTCTGTAGAGCAGCAGAGTGAAAGAAGTTGCTTTGTTATGACTGGGTTTAGTTTGATTCTTTTTGTTTCCATTTCTGACACTTCTTTATTGAAGTGGTTTCAGACATTCTTCCCACTTCCCAGTCAAGACAACAGTTCCTGGCTCATACCTTACCCTCACTATCTCAGTTAGGATCACAAAATACCTTCCAGCAGTGCCCTACTTCTTCTACCAAAAATTCAGCCACTTCCGCCCTGAGTCCTGTTGCAAACATTAACATAATTCTCGTGTTTCCTTTTCAACTTTGCTTACATCAGTGTGATTTTCCATTTCTTTAAATATTTTCTAAACTCTCTTGCATTTAAACCCAGGTTGTAATGTTGTAAGTAGTTAAAGCAAAACAAAACAAACAAAATAGCTTCAGGGTGTTCTTTTTTTAAAGCCTAAAAAAAAAAAAAAAATCAAAACAATTGTTCCCAGAGTAGCACACTGAGGATGATCGTCATCTTGAAACATATATACAGTGTCATTCTATCTCAGAGACAGGCATCCGTGATAGCTCCTCTTAGCAGCTGCCTTTCCTGCTGTCTTGCTTCTGTGCAACCTTGGAGAAGGTCCCTACCCCTACCCTCAGAGGCACCCATTTCAGGTTGCCATCTCACAGTGACTGAGGTGTTCATTTGTCACTCATTCACCCCATGCATCCACGAGTATGATTACGATGCAGTTTTATCTTTGAACAAACAATGTAGATCTGCCAGTTTCTGAATTTGCCCTGAAAGTGGAGATCACTTTCAGAAAAACCTTTTGCTCTCTCTACAAAGCTTCTTTACTCAGACTTGTGCAAATAGCTACGGCTCATTGTTGCTCTTAGTAAAAGGAAGGAAAGGGGAAAAAATTTTAAAAAGTAACACATATATTGAGCAGAACACATATACTGACATCAAAAGCCTCCCTGTATGTTAAATGTTTGCACGTGCATTTTAATTTTTGCAGAAACTGAGTCTAATTTGAATACCAAATCCACATTTCTTCACATTATATCCCACTGCCATGACCCATATAGAGCCCCATATATTTTTAATAAATAGGCTGGGGAGTGGGGAATATATGGGATAAGTGACCATTGTGCTAAAAAGAATTGCTTATAACACATCTATGGCTGTTCTAGTCTCTCATTAACCTTGACTCATCAAGTCTCTTATTCATTTACCTTTCACCTACACAGTGTGATATGAGATACAAAAAAACATGTCCTTCCACCTTTTGAAGACAAAGCCTTAAACTTCAGCTTCACTCCCCTCCATTCATTTTGGATAAAGGATGTGTAATCATCAAGAACTCCTATTTAAAAATGCTACATAGATTCTGAACTATATTTGCTGATACCCAATATGAACACCTAATATACAAATAAACAGAATATCTGCTTGATTTAATAGCTAACAGAGTGAACCTCAGTAATAGGGCATTGGATAGCTTAGATTTGGTGAGGAAAATGAGGACAAGAACATGGAGGAAGTGAAAAATCTAAAGTCCAAAGCACTGAAGTAAGAACAGCTTGGGGAAGGCAGTCAAGTGGAAACAGAAGCCATTTTATAAGTCAGGGAAGAGTTGAAACCCTCAAGGCAGAAGAAGGTAGTAGAAAGAGAAAAACAGAAAAGTATCATATTGTCACCTTGCTTATTTCACTTATACGCAGAGTACATCATATGAAATGTCAGACTGGATGAAGCACAAGCTGGAATCAAGATTGCCAGAAGAAATATCAATAACCTCAGATATGCAGATGACACAACACCCTTATGGCAGAAAGCAAAGAGGAACTAAAGAGCCTCTTGATGAAAGTGAAAGAGGAGAGTGAAAAAGCTGGCTTAAAGCTCAACATTCAAAAAACTAAAGTCATGGCATCCAGTCCCATCACTTCGTGGCAAATAGATGGGGAAACAATGGAAATGGTGACAGACTTTATTTTCTTGGGCTCCAAAATCACTGCAGATGGTGACTGCAGTCATGAAATTAAAAGATGCTTGTCCCTTGGAAGAAAAGCTATGACAAACCTAGACAGCATATTAAAAAGTAGAGACATTACTTTACCAACAAAGGTCTGCACAGTCAAAGCTATGGTTTTTCCAATAGCCATGTAAAGATGTGGGAGTTGGACCACAAAAAATGCTGAGTGCTGAAGAATTGATGCTTTTGAACTGTGGTGTTGGAGAAGACTCTTGAGAGTCTCTTAGACTACAAGGAGATCGAATCAGTCAATCCTAAAGGAAAGCAGTCCTGAATATTCACCGGAAGGAAGGACTGATACTAAAGGTGAAGCTCCAATACTTTGGCCACCTGATGAGAAGAACTGACTCATTTGAAAGACGATGATGCTGGGAAAGATTGAAGGCAGGAGGAGAAGGAGACGATAGAGGATTAGATGATTGGATGGCATCACCGACTCGATGGACATGAGTTTGAGCAAGTTTGGGGAGTTGCGATGGACAGGGAAGCCTGGTGTGTTGTCCATGGGGTCACAAAGAGTCAGACATGACTGAGAGATTGAACTGACTGAAACCCAATATTGGCTTAAGGACAACCCCACCCAAACTATTTAGAGGAAAGAACTGGAACAAATAATGAGAAACTAGTAAAAGAGAAGATAAATTGGCACAACAGACTCCAGAGCTTATTTCTATTATAGAATATACATCACATATCACTCTTTGATGAAACTATTTGTTTGTACCTTTCTCTGGGTCATAGGTTTTTAGAAGACAGGGAATCTGCATGGAACCAGAGCCTGGTGCACTGCCTGGCACATTATAGAGACTCAATTCACACCTGAAGGACAAATGAATGAAATCAATTTCCTTTATTTTCTATTACTCACACATAAAATCATCACTATGAAGAATCAGATATACTTCATATATGGTGACACTTCAGCTGTATACTCAGGATTCTTAGAGGTGCTAGGGCCTTTTGAAAAGTATAAGCTATTTCATTTGCATAAAAGATAATATCTTTTCTCAGAAATGTGGTAAGGTCTAACATCTAACATATACTGTTTTGGTAATAATTTTTATTATTTGTAGTAGGTATTTTACTTATTTTCGGGGTCTTTGTTTATGGTTAAACATGCTTCTTTACATATTCTATTTTATATAAATCATTTAAATTAAACTATCTCGATTTCTATTACAATTCAATATATGTCAGATAGACAGATTTAGATAAAATATAGTTAATTATTCCAAAACAGTCCCTGTAGACATACTATGTATTTTAAACTTAATTTCCTCCTTATGTACCTGGAGAAAAATGTATGAGTTTTTTTGCCCATGTATCTCTCTTTCCTCATTATTGAAGTATTCATACTGAATTATTTTAAAAAGACAGCAGTTAGTATTCAATCAAATAATAAGGGGAACGTGTTCCTTCCCAGTAGTTTAATAATAATTCTTGCATCACCAACCCTGAATATTCATGTTATGGAAATGTGTCCTACTTCTATAGATTTCATCACTGTCAGCTGGTACCACAGCAGAACACAGGGACAGTTAGTCAGTCTTAATACATTCAGGATTTCAGCAATTACCAAAATGTCTTCCCTGACTTACCATCAATAATTCAACTTTTGAGGAATATTATACTGAGATACAGGAGGCTGACCAATAAATACTCTGCTATTATTTGGGAAACAGGGACCTAACTGCATAAAATTGTGATATCACTTGACTCAAGTCTTACTTCAGTGGTATCTGCATGACATAAAGATGAATGATCAATTCTGTGAAGGAAATGAATCAATCAAGCCAGGTTTTTTTGTCTTCAGGTAATCGACTTACAGCATATTTATTTTTTCCTTCATTTTGCTGTTAGAACATAGTTTGTCACTGGTCTGATATTCATCATCCTCATTCCTCAAAATTTATTAATCAGGCTTTAACCTTAATTCTGACCTTAGGCTAGTCAATATGCCTAGTATTCAGTTTCTTCATCTGTAAAATGAGAAAGTTAGATTGGGTTGGGGTGAACAAATTTGCTCTATAAAGAGACAGATAAAAAGTGTTTTATGCTTTGAGGGACATGTAGGCTCTATAGCAAATAATCAACTCTACAGTTTTAACACAAAAGCAGCCATATGTAATAAGTAAATGTATAAGCATTTCTGTGTTCCAATAAAATGTTATTTACAAAAATAAGCAAGTAGAAGGACAGATTTAGCTCTGTCCAATAGCTTGCCAACCACTGTCAGATCTCTTTCAAATCGATGATTCTATATGTTAGATACATATAAGGCTCCTGAGTAGCACAAGGGGGAATGAACTCATCTAGTCCCTCAGTGACCCAGAATTAAAGGAGCACAGAAATTCCCCGTTGCCAAAAAATTCCTCTGATACAAATCAAGTAGACCAAAGTAAGCCCAGCTGATTAAAAGATTAACAAAGGTCCCACTACTGTCGTCAGTCAGTATACATTCTACTGGTAGCCCAGGATACGTACAGATACTAAAAAATTTAGGTCAAAATAAGTTGTTTCTAGATGAGGGGAGAATATCCACATGAGTTTACAAGAAAAAGGATTTCACTCCAGGTATTTTTTGCTTTTGACGGCACTGAAAGAACTCATCGGCATTAAAACAAATATTAGGTCACATTGCAGCTTCAAATTCACAAAGAACCATTTTGAATCTCTATATAGTTATCTATTTCACTGAGTAGCTCAAATGGTGAAAGCCTCAAAAGTCAAAGCCATGTGTTAATTTCTTGTGAATGGCTGTCTACAAAGGTCTCCAATTTCATACTGTTCCATCACTATGAATTAAGAACACACAAATACAAACACAGAGGGACCATAGCTTGAGAATGCTCATCTGTGGAGAACAAGTAGATAACTTGTGTGCTGAACATTCTGTAACATTCAAAATAATTTTTTTTTAATTTGAGGATATTACTGCTTCCCAAGAAACAGGTACACAGTGACAAAAAAAAATCCTAGGATAATAAAAATAATAACAGAGTCCATTTGGTTGAGAAACAGATAGTTTCTCAACCTCAGCACTATTGACATTTGGGGAGCTCCTGTGCATTGTAGAATTCACAGCATCCCTGGCCTATATCCACTAGATGGAGTAACAGCAGTTCCCTTTTCTCCTCCTTCAGTCATGACAAACAAAAGGTCTCCAGGTTTTGACAGATGTTCTGGGTAGTGGGAAGAAGGGGCAAAATCACAATTTGTTGAGAACCCATGGATTATAGAAACTTGATATCAAATTAGCCATAAATCATCATCACTTCAGGAGTCAAGTGTTATTCCAGACTCAACTTGATATTCACAATATTTTATTACAATGACCTCTAAGTTCTCTTCTGACTAATTATTCCCTTCTCCCAATACATCAGACAATCACCCAGACGACAATGAGAGCAAAAGTGCAAGCAACAATATTTAGAGAAAGAGTACCACAGATGTGGGTTCAATTTATGGGTCAGGAAGATCCCCTGAAAGAGGAAATAGCAATCAACTCCAGTATTCTTGCCTGGGAAACTCCATGGACAGAGGAGCCTAGAGGGCTACAGTCCACAGGGTCGCAAAGAGGTGGATAGGACTGAGCAACTGAACACACACACACACACACACACACCACTGTGTTAGTCCCTTGTCCTAATCCTAAACAGTATCTAACCCTTGTCCAGTGGCAATGTTACCATTTCTAAATTTTACACACAGGGAAGTAAGACCCAACTGTCTATGTATCCTACTTAACTCCTAAATTATCATTCATAAATGCCTGATCCAGTTACTGGTAAAAAATAGTTTACAGAGCCTTAAGTCATAGCTCAATGACACAGAACTGAGTCGGTCTGTATGAATTTGAGCTCCTAAGTCCCTGATGTCAAACTCTGTTCTAGGACCTAGGCCTCCTATCTGCTCAGGATATGCTGTTATATCATATTACTATGAAATGAGGCTTTCCAACATTTAGTCATGCAGAAATTTCTACTGCTCTCTGGTATTACAGGTAGAGAAGGCAGAACCAGAAAGAAGTCAGTAAGGTGATATGATCCATGAATGGTTCTCCTCCGCCTGGAAAAGTAAAACGGTAGAGATAATAACAAGTGGAAACAAAACATGAGATATTCATTTTTATATCTTTTACAAAGTTATTTTAGCCCCAATTTGAGATAATTAAGTCATGTTTTGTTTCTTTAATTTCTTTTATTAATATTATACATTTTTCAGCATACAAGTATTTAATTTCCATTATTTACTTTATTCCTATATACATTATTCTTTTTAACTTTATTATTTTTTAACTTTTAATATATATTAAGTCATGTTTAAATATAAATATATCAATGTATATTAATGTACCCTTGCTTTAATGGTCATATACCCGAGAAAGTTTATTCAAGCATAAAAGTAACCAAGAAAAATTTAATCACTAAAGTGATTTTCATTTCACCTCTGAGGTGAGATTAAGGAGAAAGTCTGTCGTCCTTTTATTAGCTTGTACTGCACATGATAAGCACCAGTGGAAAAAATATCTGAAATATACACATCCTATACTGTGCAGCCTTAACCATATGACATATAGAATCTCCAAAGGCTGGCAGTGAGAAGCTGCCTACTGTGCTAATCCTAATGACACAGAGAACTGTCCAACTGCTCAGGGTGAGGTTACTTCCACAGATACACCTAGAGTTGAGCCTAGCAGCAGAGAGAGATCACAGTAATATTACAATTGAAGGAAGGTCCATCTGGTTGGAAGCAAATACCCAGCCACTAGCTCAAAGATTGGTGAAAGAACAAGAAGTGTAAGACTGACAAAATTCTAGAATGGCTATTATGCCTCAGTAAAACATCCTGGGTTCCAGATCAACAATTTAGTCCCAGATGGAAATACAAGTGTAAATCAGAAATAAAGTCAGAAATCCAGAAAGTTAGTTTCCATAATCCATCCATTAGAAAGGATGAAGTTCTAGCCAAGTCTTGCTCATTCATTCGTTCATCTAATCCTTTGTTCAGCAAATTCACACTAAACACATACCAAACACTGCTAAACACTATTCCTGTCCCTACAGATTCAACAGGGGAAAATAAGCTTGTCCCTGCTCTTGTAAAGAGCTTTGCTAGTATCGTTTTGGTGTTTGAGTACTGGTGAATATTTAGGTTAAAAAACATCATCAAGACAGGGCTGTTGGACACTACTAGTGCTAGCAAGATTGAACTGCCTGTGTCCATGAAAAATTTTGATCCAGTCCACAGGCAGCCAGATCAGTAGCAAGAAAAGAAATGTAGTCCTGCCATCTTATAAACATATATTAAATAATAAATAGAGGCCGTGATGATGATGATAATGAGTAGTATATAACTGTTTCATGATTCAACCAAGAGACTGAAATTATACCAGCTATTTAAACAGAAATTAGTATAAAGTATTGTTATATTCACTACTTTGTTGTATTTTTTAGATTCCACATATAACTGATATCATATAGTATTTGTCTTTCAACAAGGTAGTGAATATAACAAAAAGAAGCAGACTCACAAATACAGAAAACAAACTAGTGGTTACCAATGGAAAGAGGGAAGGGAGAGGAGCAATAAAGGGTTAGGGAAATGAAGAAATATGGAGTATTATATATGAAATAAGCTACCAAGATATAGCATACAACATGGGGTATATGGACAATATTTTATAAGAACTATAAATAGAATATAACCTTTAAAAATTGTGGATCATATTATATACCTGTATCTTACATAATATTGAACAGCAACTATACAGCAACAAAAAAATGTTAATTCAATAAAAGTTGTTAATTAGCTAGTGAAAAAAAGAATTCTGAGGTATCACAGAAATAGTAACTGTAAGATGCAACTGCCACTCCTGAGTTTGAAGGAATAAGGAAATAAGTGGGAATTATTAACAGAAGCCTGAAGGACAGACCCCACGGTGCTAAAACTCACACTTCTTAGAAGGGCGGACACCCAGATAATGCTAGGTCCCTAAGTTCAGAAGTAGGAGGCATTCTAGACCTAGGAGGGAAATGCCCCAGATATCTGAAGATAGGGGACTGGCCAACTGTTTCTGGGGTTTCTAAGGGTTGGCTCTAGGGATTTTGAGACAAAACTGAAAACTGGACTCAACTGCTGCTATTGGAACAAACCACAGAGGGAAAGAAGCGTTTCTGGGGTGATGCTCACAGGGAAAATAAACAACAGTAAACAGGACGGAGAAGGCAATGGGCCCCCACTCCAGTACTCTTGCCTGGAAAATCCCATGGATGGAGGAGCCTGGAAGGCTGCAGTCCATGGGGTCGCTGAGGGTCGGACACGACTGAGCGACTTCACTTTCACTTTTCACTTACCTGCATTGGAGAAGGAAATGGCAACCCACTCCAGTGTTCTTGCCTGGAGAATCCCAGGGATGGCGGAGCCTGATGGGCTGCCATCTATGGGGTCACACAGAGTTGGACACGACTGAAGTGACTTAGCAGCAGTAGCAGCAAACAGATAGGAAGAAAAAGACAAAACAAGAGTAGAGAGGAAGAAGCACGTTCCATGTACTTCCTCCTGCTTGCAGTCTCCCTCTAGTACCTGCCACTGACAAATCAAACCAATTGACAAAGCAGAAATGTTATTTGCAGACACCCATCCTCAGTATCAAAAAGCAACATACAGAAGAGTGGTTTTAAAGCTGAGATGATAGTTTAATAACCATCCCAGCAATCTAGAGCAAATTCTTTACCTTTTTGAGACACTGGCTTTTCAAATAAGGACATAATGCCTACCACAAGAAGTTTTGAGAATTAAGACAAAAAATATACACAAAGTACTTTACATACTGCCTGATAAATAAAATGTTGTAGGGTTTTTTGCAACAATTAATGGTTTCCACTCCTAATTCATCCTTTCAAGTACATCTGCCACTTGTGTCTTCCTTAAACAATTACTTTGTAGACCCCCACGTGTGGCCTAATCTATTACCAGAATGTATCTCAACAAGAAAATTCTATTTATAAGACCTCAATAAACAGGGAGCTCTCCTAAGTTGGGGACCGTATTTTGGCTCTTGTATTTTCACTTCCATTCCTCCCTATCATTCTGATAACCTGCCAAAAACATCACCCCCATACATCCTTGCCCCTGCCACCGTCAGTCCAATAGGGTGGCTTTCCATTAAGACACATTCAAGTTCCATCCTCCCACCTCATGTACAGCTCTAGCAATATTTCGAACTTGACCCAACATCTTTCACCCTAAAGAATTGTCTTCAATATCTTATGGCCTTGGAGGATCACATGCCTATAAAGCAGACATAAAGACTCACTATCTTTTTCCTGATGTTCTCTATCTAGCAGCCATTTTCCTCAGTGACATTGCAGATATCAGAGATCTAAGACCTAGGAAGGAGAATTACTGAAAATTGAGCAGTATTAGATGTTTTATGGCACATTTTTGAGGCAAGAGCCACCATGGCCATGAATGACCCATAAAAAACAACTACAGAAATCAAAATATAGTTCTCCAGGATCTCACCTAAAACTGTGGCTTCCTAATAGTTCATTCCCTCCCTGACCATGGTTCATGTTTCTATCTTTATTGACTGTAAGATCTTGGGAAATTTTCTTAAACCTCTAAGCCTCATTTAATTCCTTGTGAAATGGGATCCCTAACATCATCTCATAATTGTGTTGCAGGAATTAGATAAAGCCACACAAGTTCAAGGAGAATAAAGAAATGGGGAGTTGTTTATTCAGTATAGAGTTTTAGTTTTACAAGATGAAAGACCTCTGGGAAATATGTTGCACAGCAATGTGAATACATTTAACACTGCTGAACTATACATTTAAATGGTTACAAAGGCAAATTTTATGTTCTGTGTTTTTAACACAATTTTTAAAAAATGTTTGCTGAATGAATGAAAGAAAAGTTCCTATCATGTGCACAAGTGTGCTCACATACAACACAGGTTCATAACAATACCTGGCACATCATAAGCATTCAAATATCTATGGGCTTCTTTTCCCTCCTTTGAATCTCCCAGCAATCTCTTGACTTCAGCCTCACCTGCATGAATTCCTAATTTTCCTTCCTCTGAACACTGTGTAGACCTAATCATATTCTGTCCAGTGCTACTCCCTCACAGTTCAGTTTGGGCATGCTTTATCTTGCCAAATAGACTGCCAACTCCTGCAGAGAAGGCCTCATATCTTATACTTTTTTTATGTTCCACTTCACATCGAGTGCAATCTTTCCATTAACTGTTGGCTGAGATTCTACTTCAAATGACATGGACCTTCCCAGAGTCAAAATATTCCAGTTGCCACTGACTACTCTTAGTCCTCCATTCTTCACTACAGATCAACATTTATTGACTTGTTATTTATATAGAGATCTCTATTAGGAAGAGGGAATAAGAACAATGGATGGGAAAGATAGGAATAAAACTAAATAATATATATGATTGTCCTCAAAAGGCTTACAATCTATTTGCACAGACAAAGCAAACATAAAGAGGTTGGTAAAACTGCAAGGAAAAAATGCTAAGTGTCCACAGAGTGTTAAGCACAGCCATGGATACCTCTGGGAAATTAAATAAGAGATGATCTTTAGAAAAACGCAAGCACTAATGTATATGTTCTTTAGAATTAGATGATTCTGCAGGGGAAAAATGCATCAGCTTACTAACTCTGAGATAAAATTATTATATATTTTCAAGGTAATATTAATAATAACAATGTTATTTCAGGCAATGCAGTAGACTCTACATACTGTCACTAATTCTAAAAAAAAAAAAAAAGAAAAAAAAGGAGGGGGTGGTATAATCCTTGTATAGATAGAAACAGTTAAAGAAACTAAGTACTTCTCTACAGATGTAGAGATAGTAAGTATTAGATTTGAACACATCTGACTCCAAAGCATGAATTCTTCCCATGATACAACTCATTCTTTCATCAAACATTTATTGAGCAAGTGTTGTGCTGAAGATAGAAAACTAAATAAAACATGATTTCTTCCTTCAAGTAGTTCTGGTCTGATGAGGAGGCAGTTATATAAAGAAACCACTTCAACAAAATGTGATGAGTCCAAAAATAGAGAATTGCTGAGTAAGTTATGGAGCACACAGGAAAGAAACCTAATCCATCCTGGGAAATCCTGGAAGATTTCCTGGAGGAATAGAATTCTTTATTAAGTCTTAAAAAATTAAAATTAAAAAAAAGCAATAATAGCTTACATTTGTGTATTTACTGTCAAGGTGTGAGTTGCTCAGTCATGTCCAACTCTGTGATCCCATGGACTGTAGCCCTCCAGGCTCCTCTGTCCATGGGATTTCCCAGGCAAGAGTACTGGAGTGGGTTGCCATTCCCTTCTCCAGGGGATCTTCCCGACCCAAGCACCGAACCCAGGTCTCCAACATTGCAGGCAGATTCTTTACCATAGACATATACTATTATTAGCCCTGATTTACAGTTGAGAAAAATTGAAGTGAGCAACTTACATCATTTATAAATATGTGGCAGAACCAGGGTATGAACCTATTTTCTCTTAACCTCTACAGTATACTGCATATGAGTAGGAGTTTACTAGAAAAGTGGACTGAAGAGGAGCATTTTTTTGCAAAGGAAAACTGAGAGCAAGGTTCAGGCCGATAAACTGCACAGTATGGGTACAGTATAACTGAAGCAGAAAATAACAAGAGATGAAATTAGAGAATTATGGGCCAGACCACAAAAGGTCTTGTGTAACATCCTAGGCTCTTAGAATTTATCCTATAAATTATGGAGGAATATTTTCAGATTCATACATTAATAAACAATTATGCCAGCTATTTGAAGGATGAATGTCAGTTAAGACTGGAGGGAAGAGAGTCCATTAGGAGACAGTCATTATTATTATTACTATAAAAAACAAATAACATAAATTTACTAACAATTTTAAGTATACAGTACAGTAAGGAAATCTTTTTAATATGCAACAGAGAGAGGATAAAAACCTGAAATTGGGTAGAGAGAACAAGATGGAAAACTAGGAAATAAGACATGTCTGAATGGAATAATAGGCAGAACTTGGTGATGAACTGAATGTACCTAGCTTCCTGAGCATCACTTTCCTTTTTTAAATAATTTATTCAGGATAAGAGAAAGCATAAATGTATGCATTTATCCTTTCTGAACTGGTCTCACATAGCACTAGGCATGACAGTATTAAAAATGATTAAGACATACTTTCCATCCTAGAAGAACCTGCAGTCTGGAGCAGGGGTTAAGAACAAGATAAGCATAATACAGGGTTTTGGGTATGAAAGAAACAGGTACAATATGCCCCAGGGATTCAAGGCAGGACTAATCAGCCCCAACCCAGAGAGATCAAAGAAGGGTTGACAGACAAGATGCCTCAAACGAATCTGAAGAAACAAGCAGGCACATTCAGTGGATCATGTATTACTTACAGTGAGTGTTTCTCCAGTGTAGTGTGGCCGGAACACAGCAGAACAAATAGTTTCCATGAATTATGCACAGGAGGTGATGGGAGGCAAGATGAATAGTGGACCCCTGAAGGTATCAGAAGTAGAACAGCAATCTGCTAGCTGCTAGTTCCTCAAAGTACAAGAGGGAAAGTGAGGTCACAAAAAGATGAAGGTGGAGGACAAGATAGTGATCTGCAATAAAATTACAAGAAGTGTTTTGGTTTTGTAGAGCCGTTTTATAGTGCCATCTGGGGCTGCGTGAGGGAGCTTCTCTGGTGGCTCAGATGGTAAAATCGTCTGCTTGCAATGCTGGAGACCCGGATTCAACCCCTGGGTCAGAAAGATGCCCTGGAGAAGGAAACGGCAACCCACTCCAGTACTCTTGCCAGGAAAATCCCATGGAGCGAGGAACTTCATAGGCTACAGTCCATGGGGTCGCAGAGTCAGACAAGACAGAGCGACTCTGCTTTCACTTTTTTCACTTTTTCAGGGGCCCTGTCATCACACTCCATCTAGCCCCACCTTGAGGCACAGTCAGAGCTCAGTATGCTTGGAGAAGTGTATAAGTCTGTTAGTTCTACCCGAAAACCTTGCATTTCCCATAACTGTAGGATGTTATCTTGAGAGTCACAGTTAAGGGTATGTGCATCAGGCAGTTTCTACTGCTCTTCTAAAGGACTTTAAAAGCCTCACTGCCTCAGTTACAAATATTGATCTTTGTGAAGAGAAGTGCCTTTTTTGACAAATGTGTTTATATAAGCATTATTTTTCTAAATGCAAGGCCCAATGTAAAAAAAGCAATATTATTTATGAATATAAACTCTCAGATTTGAATAAGAACATATTTGTTTAACCTGTTTAATATACAATACCTATACAAACAATTTCTAAATCTCAAGCATCTTTCTGGAAATGGCTCTTTATTCCCTTCTAAAGTCAAGTTTCTACTGCTGCCCCTAAGAATTAAATAAGAAAAAAGGAAATTCAGTTACTGAAATTGATCACAGACTTTCTAGCTCATTAAACATATTCTCTTCAACACAGCAGCATAAGCTATAAATTTAGTTCTTTGATTCTGAATAATCTCAATATTCTTTATAGGGAGGCTTAAAGGTATTTTTCTTTAAGAAAAATAAAATAATTTATCAAGTGGAAAAATGTCTAATAAAGTCATTTTAATTAGATACACACATTAATCATAAAATTGTACAAAATAGTTATAGTGACATTTCTCCATTTATTATAATGAAATCTAGTGAAAATGGTTAGAATATAAACAGATCAGAGAGACTATGAAAGTCAGTGTTATCTGAAGTAATTTTATCATTATTTAGTAAATGATATGTCTCCCAGGATAAACTATCCATGTCTCCCCGGATAAAACAACAGATTCTCATTATATAAGGGTGACTTACTTGGAATTGGGAACCAAAACTATTTCTCATGACCAGCCATCCCAAGTCCAATCCCCACATCCAGGAGTATCAAAATCTCTGATCACACTCCAAAATGAAGATAGATGGTGATAGAATTTTCACATATTCAGTACGTGCAAAAATATAAACTAGAGTTATGACATCAGAAGACAGGAGGCTAAGACCTAGTGATTCCTGCTTTTTCACACAAAATAGCATGTTTATTCATCCCACTGTACTTCTACAGTTGCCCAGAGGGAGAATAAAGTGCCTGAAGTTTCAACTGATAAAGATGACTCACCCTGAAACTTACTGAGTAGTTTATGAGGGTTTACAATGCATGTGAATTGTTGCTTACGTCTTGTATGCTGGGCAATGGTCAGGATGAAATGAGGCCAAAGAGTCAAATAAAATGGAAAATAAAAATCTAAGGCAGTCATATATAAAAATGACAATGTGTGTATCATAAATCTTTACACATTTTAGCATATGGTGCATATATATTCAAGTAATATAAATGTTGACCAGCTTCAACACTGGACAAAATAATAATTAACAAAAAAGAAATCCAAAGGAAAATAACAGATCTCATAAATGTCTCAAGGGTGAAAATACTGCTGTCTCCATAACATAGGAAAGAAACAAATTCTGGTAATAAATTCTACCAGATATTTTAGTGATAGTGTTATTTCTATTGCTTTTAAAAACATATTTTTAATTGTCCTACATATTTCCTTGAGCATACAAAAAAAAAAAAAATCAGAGTCCTGGGGAATAGCCAAGATGACAGAGAAGGAAGGCCTGAGTGCACCTTCTCCCACAGGCACACCAAAATTACAACTATTTACAGAACAACTATCTATGAGAACCAGCTGATGACTACCAGAGAAGATTTTCCACAACTAAAGATAAAAACAAACCACAACCAGGTGGGTAGGAGGGGCAGAGATATGATGTAATCAAGACCCACAGTCCCAGGTAGGCAACCCACAAATGGGAAGATAACCACAATTGTGAAAGTTCTCCCTAAGAAGCAAGACCCAAGCTCCAGATCAGGCTCCTCAGCTTGGGGATCCTGCTCCAGAATGAAGAACTCCCAAAACATCAAGCTTTGAAGGTTAGCAGAGCTTACACAGGACAGCCATAGAGGGCTGTTGGAAATGAGAGCTTTCAGGCACTCAAAAATCTCACATGCTTCAAGTTCTAGCACAGAGACTATAATTTGAAAGGAGCCTAGGTTAGACCACTTGCTAGTCTTGGAAAACCTCCTAAAGGGGTGGAAGCAACTGGGACTCCTCCTGAGGACACAGACACTGGTAGCAGCCAATTTGGGGAGCTTGATCTACCAGAAGGACACGGCTATGGCATGTACCATTTTGGAGTCCTCCTCCTAGCTTATTAGTGCTAAGGGCTTATCTGCCCACCAGTGGGCCAGTACCAACCTCAAGACCCACCAGACAATGGAGACAGCCATGCTGAGACCTAAGTGTCCATTGACAGATGAATGAATAAAGAAGATGTGGTATGCAACTGAGTATTTTTCAGCTATAAAAAATAATGAAACCACTTGCAACAATACAGATGTACCTAGAGGGTATTATGCTAAGTGAAATAACTCAGACAGAGAAAGACTAATACTATATGATTTCAGAGTCTAAAACAAACAAAACAGAAACAGACATAGAACAAATTAGTCATTGCCACAGGGGAGAGAAATGATGGGATGAGTGAAATAGGTGAGGGAGATTAAGAAAGGTACAAACTTCCAGTTATCAAGTAAGTCACAGGGATGTAATGTACAGTATGGGGAATATAGTCAATAATACTGTAACAACTTTGTATGGTGACAGATGGTAACTATATTTATCATGGTGATCATTTTATAATACAAAAAAAAATATTGAATCACTATGTTGTAGACTTGAAACTAATATAAATATTTTAAGTCAATTATACCGTCTCCGAAGAAAAACAAATTAAGAGACTCCACTTACCACAGAATAGCTCCAAAGCAAGCAATGCTATTTCTACTACTAAAAGTATTCGAAATGTGTACCAACATTCTAATACAAGATAACTGTTCCCTACAAGGCTCTCTCAACAAAGTGAGGTGTTTTCACAAGCAGGATTCAAAGGAAACAGAAGTCATGATGGCTTTTGCAGTTTCTCAAAGTGTGATAAACAAAGGAACTCCCCATATCTGTGTCATGGGGCTAATTCCTACCAGTAGCAATGAAAATACTAATATATTACCTGCACTCATTTGATGTTATTTAAGTACCTCCGACTGATGTCTAATAAGATGAGGCTTTAAAAAAAATTCTAGTTAGGTCTCCTTTCCTCCTTCCTTCCTTCCTCTCACTCTATCCATTTCTCCATCATTTCATCTTGTCTTTTCTTTTGTCCAACAGTGGAAAAAATGGGTGCCAGTAGGTCTACATGTACCACAATCCCTATCACAGGCTACATTTGAAGACCAATGGATCATCGCCCAAAGTAAATCTGTCAATTTTTCACATCACCTACCTCCAGAGAAAAAATTCTATTTCATATTTATCTAGGTGTCTACATCAAAAGCGTAGGAAAACTTTATTTTCTTGGACTCCAAAATCACTGTACAGTGACTGCAGCCATAAAATTAAAAGACACTTGCTACTTAAAAGAAAAGCTATGATAAACCTAGATAGTATATTAAAAAACAGAGATATCACGTTGCCAACAAAGGTCAGTATAATCAAACTATGGTTTTTCCAGTAGTCACATATAGATGTGAGATGGGCCATTAAGAAGGTTGAGCATGGAAGAATTGATGCTTTTGAATTGTGGTGTCAGAGAAGACTCTTGAGAGTCTCTTGGACTGCAAGGAGATCAAACCAGTCTATGCTGAGGGAAATCAGTTCTGAATAATCACTGGAAGGACTGATGCTGAAGCTGAAGCTCCAAATCTTTGGCCACCTGATGTGAAGAGTTGACTCACTGGAAAAGACCTGATGTTGAGAAAGACTGAAGGCAGGAGAAGAAGGGGACGACAGAGAACAAGATGGTTGGATGACATCACCAACTCAATGGACATGAATTTGAGCAAGCTCTGGGAGATGAAGGTCAGGGAAGCCTGGCGTGCCGCAGTCCATGGGGTCACAAAGAGTATGGCAGGACTGTGCAACTGAACAACAACAATACATCAGTAAGTCTATGTTGAAAAACACTTAAAAATTCAAATCATTTTGTTGCACAACTGGTTTGACTGTAGCATGTGTATATAAAGATCTAAATTAACTAACAATGAACTAAGCTGCTTAGCTCTACATCCCAACTTAAGTGCTTGGAAATACATAAAACTAGGCAATTTTAATTTTATACTATTACGGTCTGACGGGACCCTGGTATCATTCAAGCCAAGTCCTATAAATATAAAAATATATGAGTTTATATTTTCCAGAAAACCCAGGTTTGAGTTTGTCAAGAGATCTCTCTAGTTTTATTAACATAAAAATCAATCTTTATTGTTTCAGGGTTATCTCAGTGACAGATAACTGTCTGAAAATTGATCATCTGCTTCCTTTTCACAGTCATTAAAAACTGCCTGGTTAACAGAAGGTAGAGAATTACATGGCTCTAACATGCTTAATGTTATCTGAATCTAAACAAATATGATAAGTGAAATCAAATTCAATCAAAAGAAACATTACCACTTTCTCAATGATTAAAGTAAAACCAGTGATCTAACAAAAAAAAATTAGAGCCCATTCAAAAGTGACTCAAAACTTAGGAGTTCCTAATGTTAAGGCTTAATTCTGTTCTGTCAGCTGGCATCAATATAAACTCTGTCCAATTTAGAGAATCTCTTGATTAAGAAATCTAAGGTTCAACTCTCACGCACAGTATCTAAGCTTTGGTTTTTGAGTGTGATGGATGATGAAGGGGGTAAAATGTGAATACTCTCTGCTTGCCTCAATGATCCATAGCAAGCACAGTTCTAATTAATCTTGCCAGTAACAAAAGCCATGATCCACAAGAACTTACCTTCTCAGCCAAGCTGCTATTCTGTATCCTGTACAGCTGAGTGCAGAATTCTGTGCTACCTTATGGAGTATAGCTGGTACTGGATGCTTCACCCAGATTCCTTCCTCAAGGATAAAGCATCCTTCTCTCAGCTGTTGGGAATACAATCTCTTGACAGTTCACATTTGGGTCCCTCACAGAGAAATGCCCTTGGCCACAAAGAACTACCTCACTTAAAGTTAAGCTCCCTCTCAGGGGAGAGCCCATAGTCAATGAGCTTGACTGTGAAACAAAGAACCCCTTGCTTCAATACAGAGTATCTCTGAAAGGACATCCCAGCTCCAGAGCTCCCTAGAGTCTCTACTGATGCTCAGTTGCATTGAGGGTCAGTGTCTCCCTCTTGCTGATCCTTTTCTCACTTCCTTACATATGCACTCTGGAGACCACTTGTCAAATAGCCTCTTCATCTCAGAATCTATTTCGATCCAGCCTAATCTAAGACTCAAGTCAATAATTATGAAAGGCAAATACACTAGTATACAGTAATTTTGCTGACTTCATAGATCTTGGTGTCAGTCTTGATCTTCTGTTATAGATGTCAACCTATTAATTGAGGCAGAGAAAAGATCTAAACTTTAATTCATCACTGACTGACTCCAGTTCCCATTTAATTGCAAAAAAATTCAGGAACCAAATTATTAGTATTATAGGTTACCTTATTTCTACCCTTTCTCCTGAACAATTCTGAATGTTTGGCAAAAATTATTGGATAATTTTGTTACTCAATTATAAGAGAAGAAATACTCTAGATGAAATTCTAATTGAAAGCATAAGAAGAAAAGGAGAATAAAAATGATTTGTCCACAATAGATCTCTATGTTCCCAAAGATGGGACAAATGTACTTTTGTTGGATTTATAAAGATTCAGGCCTTTTCTGATCAAAATACAAAAGAATTATTAGAACAGCATCTACTTTTTATGTTTTCAATCTCTTAAAATCTCCTTTGGAAAGGAATGAAAGGTTGCCATGGAATCAACTGATTCTTTTATTCTTTTCACTTTTCAATCCAAAGAATATGAAAAGATGCTAAGTTTTGACTTCTTTGTTTTTCAGTTTGTTCATTTTTTTTTAGTTTTGTTGTTGTTTTAGTAACACTATTTTGAAGAATAGAAATAAAATCAGTTGGTCTGCTTAACTGTAGTCTCATTTGTCTTAGTTAATACAAACTAAGTTTCTCTTCTAAACCATATGGACACACAGAAAATTAAATAGATAAGAGTACAACAGCAAATGCTGATGTGCCATTCTTTTTAAAAGATGTAACTATTATGTATAGATATAAGTTGTCACACAGAAAAGAAAGCTTGCCTACAGAAAATGCATCTTCTGTTTCCTTAAGTAGAAATTTCTGACAAGGACAAATAAAATAATTTGACAATGGTTTCCAATAACTGAATGACAAAAATCTGTTCCTGTTGGGGATAGGAAGATGCACATGTGGACAAAGATTCATTCTTTTATGTTTTAGGGGGAAAATAAAATGATATGCCTTTTTCTTTTACTCCTAGTGAATTAAACCTAGACTAGTATCTTCAGATTTTTCTACAGTTATCCCTCAGCATTCACAGGGAATTGGTTCAAGGACCCACCATAGACACAAATATCTGAGTATGCTTAACTCTCATAGTGGACCCTCTGTATCCAAGGGTGCTGAACCAGCAGATTCAGAACCAGCATATGTGGAAAGTCAACTGTATATTTGTTGAAAGAAATCTGCTTATAAGTGGACTTGAACAATTCAAACCCGTGTTGTTCAAGAGTCAACGGAACTATGTACTTCTACGAATAAAAATGTTTTAAATCTTCACATATATAACATATAAATTATATCATTTACTGTGCTAGTAGGTACATTTCAAAACATACAATAACAGAAATATTATTAAAAATAAATAAAATGGAATTAAAATTTTATGTAATACCAGTTTATTAATTAGTGATCCAAAAATCTTTCCTCACACTAAAATATTATTAATAACTTCAAAATAAAGATCAATGCAATCAAATATACACCATCTCCTTCAAACTTAGCTTAACATTTACTGATGCTATGATTCAAAAGTCTGGCTCTTAATTCAATTCTGGTTGACATAATCTAGAAAGAAAATGCTACACAAAGATAAAAAGATCCAAACAGATGAGGCACATTATTGGCTGTGCTTATTAAATCATGAAATTCATTTTGTAATCATTTGAGTGGTTAGTATTATATTTAACCCATGGTGTTTTTTTGCAAGAATCTTTGAAAGTTATGTGAACCAAAACTAGATAGCACAATATGCTTGTCTACTAAACAAGAAAGACAGGCACCACAAAAAAACTATTATATGTTGAAAGTGAACTAATAAATATGGGCAGGATGTTTGACTCCCACTCTTTCTAGAATAGCTGGGAGACTCATTAGAACCCATGACTATTTGACAAGTGGGCGGTGTAAGGCACTAGTGTTAAACCATGTGATAAATGTTATAACATTTGTATTTCTTACTTTCCAGAGGAAGTTAATTATAAAAAGAATTTGAACATTTTTTCCCAAACTCTCTGGCAATCCAGGGAGAAAATATATGACCTAAGAAAACTGATACTAAGGAATTGCTTCGAGAAGACATCAAAATTTTAACCTAGGTTTTCTTTCAGGCTTTGCTTCAAGCACCTAGATAGTATAACAAGCAGGGTCAGCATGTTTCCAGATCAGCACATTACACATATTTTGGTACTCACATGCTCAAAAGTCAAATACACAGTTGACCCTTAAATGACATGGGGGTAAGGGCACCAACTCCCATGCAGTCAAAACTTTCTGACTCTCCAATATCTTAACTACAACAGCCTATTGTTGAATAGAAGCCCTACCAACAACATGAACAGTCAATTAACACACATTTGTATATGTTTTATACACTGTATTCTTAAAATAAAAAGAGAAAAGAAAATAGTAAGAAAACCAAAAGGAAAATAGATTTACAATACTGTATTTATAGATGTCATAAGTCTACATCATCTGTCTATAAAATGAATTGTCTGTCAGTACCAGATTGAGGGCAGGAGGAGAAGAGGGCGACAGAGGATGAGATGGTTCAGTGGCATCACTGACTCAATCGACATGAGTTTGAGCAAACTCCAGGAGACGGTGAAGGACAGGGAAGCCTGGTGTGCTGCAGTGATAGGTCACAGAGTTGGACACAACATAGTGACTGAACAACAATCTACATTAATACTGCATTATATGATACAAGATACTGTAGCTGTTTACAGAATACTAACACTACAAATCAAAAACAAAAAGATAATATGAAAAAGAAATTCCTATTTACAGGTATAGTGATTCAAGCATTCATAATGAAGAAGCAGCAATACGATTACTTTATAGTAGCCAGAGTAGCTAGTCTATATGGTAATGAATGAATTGTTATAAAATTTTCATGGCATACAGTATTACAGTCATATTCATAATATATTACCGGAAACATTATAACTTTAAAAAAACACAAAAATATCTCACAGAGTTCTTACTGCAAAACAAGTTCACCACAATAGCAACAGGAGGTAGCTATGAAATTATTACATTAGGAATAGTGTACTACATACCATGTGGCATGTGGGATCTTAGTTCCCCACCCAGGATCAAACTCATGCCCCTGCAGTAGAAGCACAGATTCTTAATCACTGGATTATCAAGGAAGTCCCTTTTGTTGCTTGGGCTTCCCCTGTGGCTCAGCTGGTAAAGAATTCACTTGCAATGTGGGAGGCCTGGGTTTGACCCCTGAGTTGGGAAGATCCCGAGAAGGGTAAGGCTACCCACTCCAGTATTCTGACCTGGAAAACTGCATGGACTGTTTAGTCCATGGCATCGCAAGAGTCAGACACAGCTGAGCGACTTTCACTCCACTTTGTTGTTGCTCAGTTGTTAGACGAATCTGACTCTTTGTAGCCTCACGGACTGCAGCATGCCAGGCTTCCCTGTCCTTCACTATCTCCTGGAATTTGCTCACATTTACGTTCATTGAGTTGGTGATGCTCTCTAACCATCTCATTCTCTGTCGCCCCCTTCTCTTCCTGCCCTCAATCTTTCCCAGCATCAGGATCTTTTCCAAAGAGTTGGCTCTTCACATCAGGCGGCCAAAGTGTTGAAGCTTCAGCATCAGTCCTTCCAATGAATATTCAGGATTGATTTCCTTTAGGATTGACTGGTTTGATCTCCTTTCAGTCCAAGGGACTCTCAAGAGTCTTCTCTACCACCACAATTGGAAAGCATCAGTTCTTCGGCTATCAGCCTTCTTTATGATCCAACTCTCACATCTGTACATGACTACTGGAAAAATCATAGCTTTGGCTGTAGGGGCCTTTGTCAGCATAGTGATGTGTCTGCTTTTTAATATGCTGTCAAGTTTGTTATGAATTTCTTTCCAAGGAGCAAGCATCTTTTAATTTCGTGGCTGCAATCACCATCCACAGTGATTTTGCAGCCCAAGAAAAGAAAATCTGTCACTGCTCCCACTTTTTCCCCTTCTATTTGCCATGAAGTGGTGGGACTGGATGCCATAATCCTAGTTTTCTGAATGTTGAGTTTCAAGACAACTTTTTCACTCTTTCACCCTCATCAAGAGGCTTTCTAGTTCCTCTTTGCTTTCACCATTAGAGTGGTATCATCCTCATATCCACATCCAGTTGTTGATATTTCTCCCAGCAATCTTGATTCCAGCTTGTGATTCATCCAGCCCTGTATTTCACAGGATGTACTCTGCACAGAACTTAAATAAGCAGGGTGCCAATATACAGCCTTGTTGTACTCCTTTCCCAGTTTTGAACTAGTCAGTTGTTCCATATATGGTACTAATTGTTGCTTCCTAA